>NC_090023.1:109167615-109491365 GCF_037176765.1 Anolis sagrei
CACAAAGGAACTGTCTTAAGAAGAAATGTTAGTATCATATCACTACTTTTGTGGAAGATTCTTATATTAACCAACAACTCGTGGAGAAACAAAACTCACTCTTGCTATGGAAATTTAACTTAAGGATGTTAGGGCAGGGGCTTAAGGTAGGGATGAGCATTAAAGCTTCCAAATATACTTAATTTTTCTGTCTCCTTTGGAAATACCAAATATGTTCTAAGAAATAATTAGTTATGCTTTGTGGTGGCTGATGGGCAGTGTCTTCAAATGTAATTGTATCGAATAATTTCAGGTTAGTGACACAATCACTTCAAATATGTATTTGTTCAAGATTTTTATACAATTACTTTAAGGGCCTCATCACAAAGGCCAGCCAAAGCATTTTGCTTCACCTGGCTTTGGAGAGAAAAAAGAGGGGCAGTGGGTTAAATCTGTCACCTTGTGCGCAGCTCCCTTTCAAATACACACTTTCCCTATCACACGGGGGAAGCGTCACCCATGCTGGCTCCAGTGTTGTAGAGGAAGTCTGGCAACCTGCCGGAAGTCACACAACATCATGGCCAGCGTGGGGCTCTATTCAGAAGACAGAGTGAAAGTGTCCTAGGACACTTTTTAAATGAGTGATATGAGGTTGTAAGTGAGCCAAAAGGTGTTTTATAATACTGAAAGCAGAATAAATCATATTTTCAGAAAAAGAAAAAAAAAGAAATACAATTGCAGATAAGTCAACACTTCTGTTGTTTCACACAGTGTTTTGTGACTCATCATGTGTCAAGAGATCAAGTGATACTCATGCATATGTGAACTAACTCACTGTATGGTCTGTACTTAGATCTAACATTTCCATGCCTTAGGGCAGCCTTACAAACAATGACATTATACTAGTCTTCAAGCAACTACTAGAGCAACTTTCTAATTTGTAGTTAGTCAAGGACAGGGGAACACAATGCAGTTGGACATAATGTCATAACAGTATTTTCCTTTAAGAGTGTGTTATGTATGTGTTTTTGTATGTGTGTATATATATATTGATAACATTGCATTGCCGCCGTTAAAGTGTTCAGGTAAGTAGAGATGCCTGAAATTCTTTGCCAAGTCTGAGCTATAATTTATTTAGGAAAATGAATTGGTTGTGAATTGGTCTTGTCTGCTTGCAGTAATTGTCTAATTAGACTGGTGAAAATATACTGGAGCTAGATGGCCACAGACCTGTTGTACCTAGCCCAAATCAATGCCTTACTACTGTCCATCACCCTATGGGAATAATTTTAGTAGGGAAAGTAGAGTGGTCAAGCTGTGCTAGGAGCAGGCACTTCAGAATGCACCATAAAGCTTTGGACATACTTCTAGTCACATCAACAGGACACTCCAGTGACTAGAATCCTTTGAGCTCCTTTGCCCTGCTCTCCCCACCAGAATGAATCATCTTTATCATGAACCTCAATCGCCATAGAGTATCAAGCTCTTTAGAACAAATACATAATATAGGGGAGACCTAAAGGTCAGTAGAATTTGAGGTATGATTGATGATACTTTCATGATAACACTAGAGGGGCTCCAAACCTACAGGTTGATTTTCAGGGGGAAATTATGGTCATGCAATTCACTGCAGGGAATCTGGAGGTCGTCCCTACCTTAAGCCCTTGCCTTAACATCCTTGAGTTAAATTTCCATAGCAAGAGTGAGTTTTGTTTCTCCACGAGTTGTTGGTTGATATAAGTATCTTCCACAAAAGTAGTGATATGATGCTAACATTTCTTCTTAAGACAGCTCCTTTGTGGTGATGTTTGTTTCTATTAGCTTTTAAAAATTATTTCCAAACTGATTCTCCTCCCCATTGCAAAGTAGGAGCAGAAAATCCCATTTTACCTGAGTGTGGACTCAGTGCCCTTCAACACAGCCCTATATCCCAAAAAATCAAGACAGAAAATCCCACAATATCTGCTTTGAACTGGGTTATCTGAGTCCACACTGCCAACATTCCAATTCAAAGCAGATATTTCAGGATTTTATTCAGCTGTGTGGAAGGGGCCTCAAAAGAACTAAAAAAAACTTCTTTCACATTGTTACAATATTCAAAATCATATTGACAGCACTAGGTTGCCTTTTTATGTCTCAAAGGGCTCTTCCATACAGCCCTATCTCCCAAAATATCAAGGAAGAAAATCCCACATTATCTGTGTGGACTCAGATAACCCTGTTCAAAGCAGATATTGTGGGATTTCCTCCTTGATATTCTGGGAAATAGGGCTGTGTGGAAGGGCCCAAAGACATAACTGATAAAGTCAAACTTCTCAGTGTCAACTAACTTTTGTTAATTGTCACAATAGGTGTTTATTTACTATGCAATTATCACAATTCCTTTTTGCATTTTGTTTCTCTTTCACTTCATTCTTCTCCATTGACCATTCTCACTACATACCAGTGTGTATAAACCTGCCAATTTAGGCTTATATGAATCCATTTCATGAAGTGAATTCTGGGTCATGTCAACTCATGTAAATCTGTTAATGGTTAAGGTACCCCAAGATCTCATTGTTGTCTTTTCTACAAAAGACCAATGCAACTATCTCCCCAAAAATTTCCAGTTCAAAGCAGATAATGCGGGATTTTCTGCATTGATATTCTGGGTTATATGGCTGTATGGAAGGGCCCTTAGTGTTGCTGTCCATAGATTAGGGCCATCAACTTTTTTTCGATCTTTTCTGATTTGTTTCTGCATAATGATGCAGCAGAAGATAAGGAATAGTACTTAATACATCGCCACATTTCTTCTCAATTTTTATTGTTTACCTAGTTAGTTTTTTGTTTGAGTACAACAACAATTCTTTATTGATTAGTCAATTTTGACCATATCAAAACATACAAAACATACACATACAGTAAAACCATATATGAATACAAGGCATCGTGGCCTACTGGCCTGTTGACCCACTCCTAAATAATTGAGCAACTACAAGATAAAGAGGTTAAAAGATTACAAATTGATTAATTCCTTAAAATAGGGTTAGGGTGGGGGGCATGGGTAGGTAAAACTAGTGGCGTGTCCATATTAGGTTTTTAAGTTTGAGTTTTGTTGATGGCAGCAGGGTCGCCTCTCTCTGCTTCCATCTTCTCACGGATGGCCAGCGCTTTTTGGGTAAAAAGGGTCAATTTTAAAATAGAGTTTTTATCTGAACCCTGAAAAAGGATGTGCAATTTCTCCTTATTCTTTGAATAAGTATGGTTCTCCAGCAGGGGCTCTAAGTAGTAAGACCGGATCCTGTTGTAGTAGGGACATTTTAAGAAAAAATGTTCTGAGTCCTCCACTTCTGCATCTACCTCACGGCACCCACAGGTTCTCCTCGTGTAGGGGATATTCTGATGTCGTCCCAACTTGGACTTAATGTCGAGCTGCTCAAATCTAGCCCAGGTAAAAAAAAATCTAATATAGAGTGGAAGTATAAAAGAGAGGTAAGGTTCCATGCCCACATTACATTTAAATTTGGCCAGGTATGGAGTGGCTCTAGCTTGCGCTATGTTCATTAGATCATTTTGTGCAGCAATGTCGAGAGCTCTTTGGTATACAATTGAGCATACATTTGCCCCAAAATTTGTTAACTCATGGGGGGCAAAACCTAACCTACTAACTGTGTGGCCAAATCAAAGATGGCCACTCTTTGTGGTTTTCTTGTTCTAGAAGGCATAGGGCTGGGAGTCTGTGTGGTTGCATTTGTCTTATTTTGTATCACCAATTGATCTGCCTCTTCTGAATTGTGGTGGAGATTGGGGGTACTCCCGTCTCTGCTCTCACTGCAGCTGACAGGGATGCTAGTTAGTTTGAATGTTAATTTGAATGCTTTAAATGTTGAGAGTAATGGTAGTTGCTGCTTTTAAATATTGTGTGTGTGTTTTTAATTGCTTTGTTTTGTTAATGGATTTATAAGGACAAAGAAATGAATAAAATAATAGTTAATGGATTCAGTATTAAGAACAGGAGCTCTGAACAAGTACAACGGGCGTCTGCTGGGGGAAAATATAGTGACTTATTAAGCACTGCTCTTTAGTTTCTGCTGCAGTTGTTAAAGGCTGAGACAAGTTCTAGCTGCTCTGACCATAATTTTTCTTACTCACTTTGTCTTGAAAGTAGAATAGATCTGCCAAATTGCAGCCAGGTTGGTGACAGACTAGAGAGGTTTTAGAGGCAGGCACATCATCTGTTGTGCTCCTGCCCTGTATAAAGTGACTCTTCATTGTATTACTGTGATGTACTTTTTAAAAAAGGCTAGTAAATAGATGTTTCATGTATGAAATGCATGAATATCATGAATGTATAATAAAGAAATTTGAAAACCATGAATTATGACAATAAGTAGCCAACGCCTGCTTCCTCTAGTAACATTTTCTCTGACAATTTTAACTTTCCAATCCTCAGAGGGAACAAAAAAGTTACTAAAAAGTTGCTGGAAAACCAATAAATTAAAATCAAAATGTAAAAAAACAGATAAATGCTTATGTTGTTTGATACTTTTTTTAAAAAAAGGAGAAGGCACCGCTTCTTATTGTTTTGCATAAAACACTTATGAAAATAATTACTTTGTTATTGTTGTTGCTGCTGCTGTGTGCCTTCAAGTCATTTCCAATTTTTGGGAGACCAGGGTTTGGAAATCGCTCAGCCATGAAAAGCTGTCTTTATTTGCCTTTTGGATTTTGGCTAGTGTGAAAATCAACTATTTATTTATTATTTATATCCCGCTCTTATCTCTTTGATTGAGATAAAGTGACTCACAACATTTAAAAATGCAATTTAAAATTTTCCAGGGTTTCAAAATTGCTCCGCTGTGAAAACCCACTGGGCAAGTCACACATTCTCAGCTTCAGAAAACACTGTTATAGGTTTACCTTAGGGTTACCATAAGTTGGAAATGACTTGAAGGTAAATAACAACAAGAACAATCTATCACAGGGTTTTATTCACAAGATTTGTTCAGAGGAGCTTTGCTTTTGCTTTCCTCTCTTGCTGAGCGAGTGTTACTTGTCTGAGCAGGGACTTGAACCATAATCTCCACAGTCATAGTCCAGTGCTCAAATCCCTATGCCATACTTTCACCTGATAATATTCTCCACACACATCATGTGCAGTGCAAGTCAACTAAGTCTCAGGGCCCTTCCACACAACCATATAACCCAGAATATCCACTGTCATATATTCCATTTCAAAGTAGAAAATGTGGGATTTTATTCAGCTGTGTGGAAGGAGCTTCATTCTCTTCCAAATTGCTCCCTCCCAGGTAGGTCTGCATAGGATTACAACTGAAGACATTTTGATATGGTAACCGAGTGAACTACTCAAGCCATTGTGATTTTTGTTCTCTGTGTTAAACACTATAGAAAAGCCAACTATTCATTCTGTAGTATTTCTCTGCCTTTTCCAGAGGTTCCAGTCCATCTTGTGAAACAGAATTCATGTGCTCCTCCTTCAAAGAGAAATTCAAGTCAGGAGAGCAAGAAGCTGTGGTGAATTTATTTACTTTTTGGACTACTGCTCCTAGAATTCCCCAACCAGCATGGAGTGTTTGTGCTGGCTGGGGATTTCTGGGTATTCTATTCTTGGTAGGAATTCATCACAAAGCAGCCACATCTTTTAGCCATTGGTGTATCATTTGTGCAACCAGTTGTCACCTTTATCGTGTAGTTTGAACAGACAAAGAACTACTTTTTCACATTCCAAACTGTTTTCCTTTTATTCTCCTCCAAAAGGTAGGGAGGGGGTTGTTTGTCAATAATCTCTTTAAATCTCTCATGAGATCTCAGTACAAGTTCTTTATAAAGGGATAATGAGGAATTCTTGTGCCGCATCCTCTTTTTTGCAAAAACATCCAAGTGGGTTGCAATAGACAACCATATTCTGGGATGTTCAGGTCACTGTGTACTTGATCTGAACCCCCTCATTCTCAATAGACTTTAAAAAATATCCCTTCTCATCTTTTCTTCTCTCTCTCTCTCTCTTTAAAAACTTAATGAGTGTATAAGCTACTTCTGGGTGAATTAGATCAATAATGCCTAGGGAGATTTGCAATCAGCCATATGGTCCATTGAATATGCATGCAAGTCTATATGAGAAAGAGAGAGAGAGAATAAGAATATAGGGAGTGAATGTAGCAGGTGCTAAAAAGTTGTGATTGATATTTCAGGGAGAAAAGTGAATATCCAAAAAAACATTGAGAGAAGAGAATAAAGTGCCTTAGAGCTAATGCTTTCTTAAATTGCAAAAACTGTAACAACTAGGGGCCATTACTTTGTGAGAGTGTCAAAAAGTTAGTGATGTCTTGAAAAGTATCAATTTAAATCAAGGTCCTTTCCTTTGGAGGAAACCTGCAGAATATTAATACTTAAAATCATAACAATTTGCTAATTAGTCCAATGTAAGTGAGTGTAGAAAAATGTACTTGAAACAAACCTAGATGGACATGGAGAAAGGGGGAAAAGCTTGTAGATACTTCATTGCTCTGTAGTTTGATATGTCCGCAAGAGGATTTAGATGCTGCAAAGTGCTGTTTGGTGGTATGTTGCACACAGTTGGAGGGGGATGGGGTGGTTTGCCATTGGTGGAGAGAAAGGAGAGTGAGCTGAATGGGGGTGATTGGGCATAAAGTAGTAAAGATGAGGGACTGGAAGGGAAGGAAGCCCAAGAGGGATGCAAGGGACAAAAGAGAAAAGAGGCATTTTTTTCACAGAAAGAAGAAACTGTTGTCACTCAACGTGATCCCTGGTCCTGGAACGGAATCTCTAATGGGAAAAGACAGAAAGATTTTCTAAAAGTAATTTCTATTCAAGGGAGAAAAAAACCAAATAAAAGACAAGCAAAATATAAAATTAAAAACTACATGACTGCACACTATCTACTACTACAGGACTACAACTAAGCAAATGCTAAAAATAACAAAACAAAAAGACAAAAGCAAAACATAAACACACACAAAAACAAAAGATCTACAAACTTCCTACTCTCTATCTGATGGTTATTATCTCTTGTTATTCTACTTCATTTGAATGATATTATATAGTCATGCTTCTTCTTTTTGCAACACTCCACTGTTGACAAATGCGCCCATCACTGTTGTAAAAAGTGAATGAACAAATCCCAATTTTTCTTAAAGTGAGTCATAGAGTTCTTCGTAACCAGTATAGTCAGTTTGTTCATCTTTGCTCATTCACAGTTCTTCTTGTGTTGGGATAATTAGTTTCTTCCATCTCAGGGTGTCCAATTCCTGCGGCCATTATCATATTGGGTAACAATCTTCCAAATTTTATTTCTAAGAGGCCATCCAGATTTTTAAAATAAGTAGACAATAAATAAATTGGGTTGCTATAAGTTTTCCAGGCCCGCTTGTCTAGTCTACAACAAACCTCACAACCTCTGAGGATACCTGCCATAGACGTGGGTGAAACGTCAGGAGAAAATGCTTCTGAAACATGGCCATATAGCCTGGAAAATTCAAAGCAACCCAGTGATTCCAGCCATGAAGGCCTTTGATAACACAATAAATAATTTGACTGCCTTGAAATCAGCAGTTGGCTTCACTTTTAGAAGTATGTCTTGTTTTTGTTTGTTTGTATATGTTTTGTGTGATACAAATATACTGTTCCCTTTTGAAAGTCCACTTAAATGATATTGTCATATAGAATTGCAGGAATGTAACCTTAATTTTATCACAGCAGTTTTGAAACTTGCAAACACTCTTTAAAACTGAGCTCTTTCAAACTGCCCCTCTGCTATCACTGTGTTTACATTCTGGTGCTGTAGAAACTCTAATAGAACCTAGTATTTTCAAGTTCTTACAGAGGAAGCAACCATCTTCTAATCCTATTACCAAGAGAGGGAGTGCGTGGCAAGAGTGAAAGAAGATGCTTCATTACAGCACATAATAGACCTGGATAAATAAGTCAGCCTGAGGCTGAACCATTGTGTGAAAGGCAAAATAAGTCTCAATAATACTTTCATACTTTAAAGAAAAACTTTGCTGGAAAGCATTACTGACTTCCAGTTTTGCAAATGATTCTTGTATGTGCACAAAATCTACAGCTGTCTCTTAAATCAGATTTAGATCTAGGGCCCTTCCACAAAGCCATATAACCCAGAATATCAAAGAAGATAATCCACAATATCTGCTTGGAACTGGATTATCTGAGTCCACACTACCATATAATCCAGCTCAATGTGGATTTTATACAGCTGGGTGGAAGGGGCCCTAGATCCCCAGATAACAAAGATGTAGTGATTCTTTCCTTTGTTTAATATATTGGACTGGCAAGTTATTGTGAGAAGGCTTACATTTCAGGGGAATGTCTTTGCTGGATGAAGAACTTTTTCTATCTATATAGTAGTTTATTGACAACATCTGTTTCAAAAGAAAAATTGTGTGAAAATTGTTTAGAATATTCATTATATGTGGTCACACAGCTCTTTTGCAAAGCCAGTGTGTGTGTAACAAATGCATAGATATTGCTAGCTGGGATTAAGTTCCTAACTGTGAGAGCTGTTCAGCAGTGGAACTCCTTGCCCTGAAGTGTGGTGAAGTCTCCTTCTTTGGAGGCTTTTAAACAGAGGCTGGATGGCCATCTGTCAGAGGTGTTTTGAATCTGATTTTCCTGCTTCTTGGCAGAAGAATGGACTGGAGGGCCTCTTCCAAATCTGTGATTCTATGATTCTAAGTTTGCAGCATTTCAGATGAAATATTGCATGTTTCATCTTGCAATACAAGCCACCCCGAGTCCCTCTTTGGAGGTCAAGAATGGGACGGGATACAGATGTTTTGAATAAATAAATAATAAATACAATACCTCTGCCATATTCCATATGTGGATTAACAGTAATGATGTACACACTAGCAATTAAAGGGGAAACAACTCAACACATATCTGCTCAGTTCATTACTGTCAACCAACATTGTCTAAACTTTGGTGTTCTGGTATTTTGGACTTCAGTTCCCAAAATAATCCCTGATCATTGGCTAAGGCAGCTTAGGTTTCTGGGTGTAGAAGTCTAAAACATGTGGAGAACCAAATGTTTTTGAACCATTGTCCTAAATCAACTAGAATCTCTGATGGGATATTAAGAATTGATGCACATTTGCTTTACAACTAACTGCAACCCATGCATGAAATGGCAACTCACAAGGAAACACTATTCCCTGCTAACTGCTTGGTGTGTCTCTTCCCCTCCCTGTTTTTATATTCTAGGTAAGAAGCCAAATCAGGAGTTCCTGGTGATTTGTCACATTTAGCACATGGATAGGGCAGGGGGAAGTACTTTCCTATTCACCAAGCTGAGTTAAACTGTAGTAGCAACAACAGTACAAATGGGACTTTAGAGACTAAGATGGTTCCTTTGGCATAAGCTTTTTTTGTTGCCTTGAACACGTGGACCAAGTTGGTTAGTTAAAATAAGACTGCATTTTGCTTAGCTACTCAGTCTTCCTTTGTAACAATTTTTGGGTTGAAGAAAGCTGTGTAGATCCTGAATTGATGTAATCTTTATTAACTGTCTCCAAATATGCTTGGAATTTTAAAGAAATACGCTGAGTTTCCCTTAATTGGCCATGTTGCACTATACAGCCAGCTAATTCTTGTCAAACTCTGGGTCCCATTGTGAGGAAAACCTCTTGATGAGAAAACAGACTTTTTGAAGTCTGAAGCATTGTTCTCATGAGTAAGGGCTCACAGGATTAGACCCAATATCGCTCAAAATGAATAAAACATCAGGCTCATTATATCTTTTGAACTTTCTGGGGTCCCTCTTAAAATAGTCTAGGAGCTGTCCTTTTGCTTCAGAGAGCTAAAATTGCATTCTAGGAGGTAGTGGTTAAATCTCTGTGTATGGACGTATGTATGTAAATTGTGTCTTTGGATCATGTAGACGTTTATATAACCCAGGATTGTGCTAGCTAGCAGATGCACAATGATGATCTGTAAAATGTATTTTTGGCATAAGTTATAAGTAACTGTGACTTATAAACTGTTTTAAGTGGACTCCTGTTTATGTGTTTTTTGGTTTTGGTACCTATTGATCTACTCATATTTGCATGTTTTTGAACTGCTAGGTTGGCAGAAGCTGGGGCTGACAGCGGGAGCTCATGCCACTCCCCGGATTTGAACCTGAGACCTTTCGGTCAACAAGTGCACCACCAGAGGCTCCTTAAATTTAATTAGACATGTAGAATTGCAGCTTCAAGAGCAAGAAAGGCCACTACAAGGCAAAAAAAATGTATTTGCTTCATAATTTTGAATGCCGTTTTTGAGAGGATTAGAGAGATTTAGGCATGCTGATCCAAGACATTTTGCTAGTTGAGAAAATGGACAATATGCCCTCCAGCACCATTTCATACATTGATGGTTGGATCTTCCATGCCAAGGATCAGGGTACAGGGTTTCATTCCAGATTTTAAGGTTCTCTGAGGTCCTGAATCTATTATCTAGGGCAGTGTTTCTTAACCTGGGGTCAGGATCCCGGGGGGCGGGTGACAAGGGGGGTCCAGATCCCTCATTGTTTGAGTCCACAGTGCTCTCTGGATGTAGGTAAACTACAATTCCAAAACTCTAGGCCAATGCCCACCAAACCATTCCAGTATTTTCTGTTGGCCCCATGAGAGTTCTGTGTGCCAAGTTTGGTTCAATTCCATCGTTGGTGAAGTTACGAATGCTCTTTGATTCTAGGTTAACTATAAATCCCAGCAACTACAACTCCCAAATGACAAAATCAATTCCCCCAATCCCACCAGTATTCTAATTTGAGTGTCTCGGGTAATTGTGCCAAATTTGGTGCAGTGAATGAAAATACATCCTGCAGATTAGATATTTACATTATGATTCATAACAGTAGCAAAATTACAGTTGTGAAGTAGCAACAATAATCATTTATGGTTGGGAATCACCACAACATAAGGAACTGTATTAAGAGGTCACGACATTAGGATGGTTGAGAATCACTGATCTAGGGGAAATTGTCAAGCACCTAGGATAGCTGTCTTAAAATCTACACTAAAACCTGAAGTGGATTCACTGCCCCACAAACATGAAAGCCATTCAACATTATTACTGTCATGTACAGAATCTAACATTTTTACTCATTTATTTAGGTCCTGCCTTTTGTCCAGTATGAGACTCAGGGTGCCTCACAGTTTGAATTAAAACAAAACACCATTAAAACAATGATGGCATAGGAGTTTAAAAATACTTGAACAGTCCTGTTAAAAACATTAATTTAAAATGCTTTACAGGGCATTTAAAATATATAAATGACCACCGGAATGGACCATGACTACGAGATTGATTATGACCCTAAACAAGACGAAGCGGATTTTTAGTTAAGTAGCTGTGTATTAGTAAGATGTGTGTTGTGGTCCTGATTTATTGTAACCTGTTGTCCTTTGTGTTCTATGTTCTGTACACCGCCACGAGTCGCCTTCGGGCTTGAGAGTGGCGGTTAACAAGTGCAAATAATAAATAATAAATAAATAAAATAAATAAATAATGACAAGAATACAAATAGAAATAAACCGTATTCAGCACTTAATCGTCCAGCCATGATATTGTTTTAAAATATTTGTGGTGACCCTGAAATGTTTTTTTTTTTTCTGATGTGTTGTTGATGATTTTATTTTATTGTGTTTTAATCTGTATTTTTGGACTAGTTCTCTTGTAAGCCACCCCGAGTCCCTTCAGGGAGATGGTGGCGGGGTATAAAATACAGTTTTTATTAATATTATTAATATTATTCATCAAACTCTAATTCTAACAGTCTTGTTAATTGACAGGCCTCAAAATAGCTCTGTAGATTAGGGGCTCCCCGCCTTCCGTTTCCTTCTGAGGAAGAAAATATTGAATTGGCAATTCTACTTTTGTTTGCCCCTGCTATCCAAGTTTTGATTGAGTTGTCCAATTTCTTGATTATTTTGTTGGGGATACTATACGGTAGTATTTGGAACAACAATTAAAATTTGGGAAGAATCCTCATCTTAACTATCTTGATTCTGTTTGACATATCCCAATTCTGATTTTTCCAGTTGTGATTTTTTAAATCCAGTTTCAGTTGCTTGAGTTCCAGTTAACTGAGATTCTATTGTATGTATATGTGTCATATACAACAAAATCGAGATAAACAAATTGATTGATGTGTCAGTCGTTCCACAGTACAACTAGCTATGGGTTAATGTATCCATCTTAATTCAACATCAAAGTGACAGTAAGTATTTCTATTAGGAGAAAACATTACAAAATCATGGGAAATGACTTGTCCATAGCTTTGTTTATTTATTTTTATTTATTTACCATATTTGTATCCTGTCTTTTTCACCCCAGAGGAGACTCGAGGCAGCCTTACAACAGGCAGCAATTTGATGCCATACATACATATAACAAATAAACAATTACAATCACCAATTAAAAAATCATTAATTAGGGCCCTCTGGTGGCACAGTGAGTTAAACCACTGAGCTGCTGAACTTGCTAACCAAAAGGTCAGCTGTTCGAATCTGAGGAGTGAGGTGCTCCTGCTGTTAGCCCCAGCTTCTGGCAACCTAGAATCTTGAAAGCATACAAATGTGAGTAGATCAGTATTTATTTATTTATTTATTTATTATTTGCACTTGTTAACCGCCACTCTCAGCCCGAGGGCGACTCGTGGCGGTGTACAGAACATAGAACATAGAACATAGTAGGTACCACTTTGGCATGCCACATGACCTAGGAGGTGTCTATGGACAATGCCAGCTATTTGGCTTAGGAAAGGAGATGAGTCGGACACAAGTAGACTTAATGTCAAGGGGAAACCTTTACCCTTTACCTTTTAATCAGAGTGGAGATTACAATTAAGAGATCAGAAGAAGACTAGGACTTGGAAGGACAGCTCTTAAGGAACTGGACAAGATTCTGATGGGTAAAAATGTATAACTAAATAGTAAAGTTGGGACTGCCATACTATCATATTTCCCATTTCAATGTATTGTTGTGAAAGCTGAACAATGAAGAACGCTGAAAGGGAAAAAAATAACTCATTTGAAATGTGGTGCTGGAGAGGACTTCTATGGATATCATGGACTGCTAAAACAACATATAAAAGGGTCTTGGAGTAAATCGAGCCTAAATGTTCCTTAGAAGCCAGGATAACTAAACTGAAACTATTGTAATTTATATGTATCAGGAGAAGACACAACTCACTAGAACAGACATTGTTGCTTGCTAAGATAGAAGACATTAGGAAAAGAGGGAGACCTTGGCAAGGCTGTTCATGATAGGTTGACTTAAAGGTGTCTCATTCATAGGATCACTATAAACTAAAGCTAACTTGACAGTGTTAAGAACAAGAAATAAACAATGCTGTTAGAATCCATCCTGTTTTAGACTTTGACATCATTCATTTGGCAGTGGCCTTAGAGGTGTATTTTTAATTCCAGAAACAAAGCAGAATGTGGAAATTGACTTTTATGAAGAATGAACAGGCAATGGCATGTTAAGGGTAATGGCATGACGTTAGTCAATGCTCTTGGTACAATCCTCTATTTCTTTTATACCAGTGTTTCTTAACCTTCCTAATGCCACAACCCCTTAAAACAGTTCTTCATGTTGTGGTGACCCCCAACCATAAAATTATTTTTGTTGCTACTTCATAACTGTAATTGTGCTACTGTTATGAATCATAATGTAAATATCTGATATGCAGGATGTATTCTCATTCACTGGACCAAATTTAGCACAAATACCCAAATTTGAATATTTGGGTTGGGGGGGGGGGGTTGATTTTGTCATTTGGGATTTGTCATTGCTGGGATTCATAGTTAACCTACAATCAAAGAGCATTCTGAACTCCATCAATGACCTAACTTGGCACACAGAACTCCCATGACCAACAGAAAATACTGGAATGATTTGGTGGGCGTTGACTTTGGGTTTTGGAGTTGAGTTTTGGAGTTGTAGTTCGCCTACATCCACTGTGGACTCAAACAATGATGGATCTGTACCAAACCTGGCACAAATATTCAGTATGCCCAAATGTGAACACTGGTGGATTTTGGGGAAAATAGACCTTGACATTTGGGAGTTGTTGCTGGGATTTATAGTTCATCTACAATCAAAGAGCATTCTGAACCCCACCAACAATAGAATTGGGCCAAATTTCCCACACAGAACTCCTATGACCAAAAGAAAATACTGTGTTTTCTGATGGTCTTTGGCAACCCCTCTTACTCCCCCCTTTGTGATCCCCAGACTGAAAAACACTGTTTTAGACTAACCGTTAAAGCAGTTAAGTCAAGAGTAAAGCAAACACAATACAGATAGAAATTTAGGAAAGCTTCAGAACTTGTCAAAATAAAATGTTCTATGTAAGCATGGTTAAGCATTTACATTTGTCTGTAATCCTTGAATTAATTTTATAATGTTTAATGTTTAGGGCAGTACTGAAAACCTAAGGTGGTTATAATGACGTAGGATGGACCCATGCTTAAAATAGTAAGAAAGCCCTCCTCTTACCTCTAAATGAAATCTCAACTGACCTGAATTTAGAAAACAGTACAGGGGAGAGGTGTCGCTTATTATATTTGTGATATCACAAAAGTGTTGTTTTCTTTAATTATAGATTTGCAAAGCACTGAGCATCTTCTGGTCTTGTCCCTTCTTTAGTTTTCTGAATAGGCCAAGACAGTGAAGAGATACAATATTATTCATTCGTTCCTCTCTTTGAATCGATTGCAAACTGGAAATTTACTTTAGTAGCTTTTTGATTTCCTGCCCCACTACCTGGCATCAGAGAACTTTGTATGTTCCATCACATTTTGCTTGATGGTTACATATGACCCTCTGATCATTCTTGATGGTTACACATGGCCCTCTGATCATTCATAAGAATAATCAGAGGGTCATATGTTACCATTAAACAAAATGTGATGGAAAATGGATAGATGGGTAGATACGCACCTAAAATTTATTTTTTTTTGCTATCAGGTGTGAACCCAAATAATTAATTTTCTTATAAAGAACAATAATCTAAATGAACTGTGACAAACTGAAATACTTGTATCCCCCTATAGAGAAAAATTGAGCCTTTGTTTGCAAAGGTTCATGCCATCTACAAAAGAAGCAAGATCACTATTTTCCAAGGTCATTTGAAATATTGTGAAAGAAATCCAAAGGTTTGTTGCTATGAGACCTGAGTAGGTGGTCAAAGTTAAATTTAGACTTCTTCCTACCCACTGTAGAACAGTTCATTAGTTTGATTTAAAAGTAAGTGGATATCTTTCATTTCTTATACTCTTGTAATGTACTATCTTTTAGTACTTTATGGAGAAACCTTTTGCTGGGGAGCCTGTGCACTCCTGTTTCATATTTGTTGCTCAGTGTCCATATGCTATTTGCTCAGGTAATGCTTTGTAAAAGATCAGACTGTAGTATTTTGCATTTGGTTCAATGCTATATGACTCTCAGGTAATTCATACTGCTTCATATATGTGATTTTAGTTGTCCAAAAGCCATTGGTTCCTTGGGTATATTGTTTGTGACACTGTTTGTTCTGGAGAGCAACACAATAACTTCCAGCTGCTCTATCAAATGTCATAGCCTAGTCAAATATTTGCTCGGACTCCCTGCATTTATTTTAGACATTATCCAAGAAAATGATTGTATGAAACTTGTGGAAGTTTTTAATGCTTCTTTTCTATTGCAATCAAATTTCTTAAATATGCCCCCTTCTTCTAGACCCCCCTTGTTAATGTGGGGAGATATCTCAATGAGAGTAGACCAATCAAATTATTAAATGGTAAATCGGCCCATATAAGCAAATCCTACTGAGTACACAGGTTTACCAAAGTTAAGAGTTAACAACAGGATTCAGACCTGGAAATATTTTAGAAATTGGTCTAGGTTAGTGGGTGTATAGCTACAATGGTGCAGATTCAAAAAAGAAAAATGAATGTCTGTGATACCAAATACCAAACCACATAGTATGTTGTTGTTGTTTATGCATTCATTTGCTTCCATCTTTTCGTGATCTCATGGACCAGCCCAGGCCAGAACTCCCTGTTAGCTGTCACCACCCCCAGCTCCTTCGAGGTCAAGCCAGTCATTTCAAGGATACCATCCATCCATCTTGCCCTTGGTCAGCCCCTCTTCCTTTTCCCCCAGCATCATTATCTCTCTTCTCATTATGTGGTCAAAGTACCTAATCTTTGCCTCTAATATCCCTCCCTCTAGTGAGCAATTGGGCTTTATTTCCTGGAGTATGGACTGGTTTGATCTTCTCATGGTCCAAGACACTCTCAGAATTTTCCTCCAACACTACAGTTTAAAAGCATCTATCTTCCTTTGCTCAGTCTTCCTTATGGTCCAGTTCTCACATCCATAGGTTACTATGGGAAATACAAATGCTTTCACTATACAGACCTTCATTGCCAGTGTGATGCCTCTACTCTTCACTGTTTTATTGAGATTAGCCATTGCTCTCCTCCCAAGAAGTAAACGTCTTCTGATTCCCTGGCTGCAGTCTGTGTCTGCAGTAATCTTCTCATGGGTCAATGACTAAAATGCATATCCTTGGTCTCCAATGATCATGGAAAATAATTTGTTCTCTCTAGTAAGATTTATAGGATTGTAAGAGAACATTAGGAGGTGGAGTGCAAAGAGGTCAGAATGCACATTATTCTGGTGCAAACTTTGACTGGGTTGCATATAGAACAGGTATAGCCAGCCACTATGATCACCTTGAAGCTTTTCTTGGAAAAGATCACTGTCTAATGTTAAGAATATCACTTCAGCGATGGCCAAACCATTTTGCTGCCCATAATTCATGCCCCTTAATCATCATTTAAAGTAGAGCTGGCCTTGTGGAGGTTTGGTCCATTAAAGCTGGTGTCTTCACAGTAGCTGCTTCCAAATACATGCTGCACACATGTTTTCTTTGTTCTGCTCTGCATTTGTATTTTTATTTATTTATTTATTTACTTACTGTCCTTGTATACCGCCGTTTCTCAGCCTAACTGGCGACTCAACGCGGTTTACAACAGAATATACAGTACACAGTATACAATTAAAACCGTAAAAAACATAATACACAATATTTCACATAAATCACAATCCAATACATCTCCTAACTAAAATCGTGGTCCAATTGCATCATCCATATTACCAATCCGTAATCGACACATTCATTGCACCGAATTAACCAAATGCCTGCTTGAACATCCAAGTTTTTAGTCTTTTTCGGAATACCATCAGCGAGGAGGCTGATCTTACCTCCATGGGAAGGGCGTTCCAGAGCCTGTTTGTTTGTAATTTGAAACAACTCTGTGGGACAAAGCTATATAACATTTGGTGTTAATTAAGTACTACCAGAATAATCCTCCTTTTTACCTAGTGATATCAGTACAGTGCTACAGATCGACCCAGAGATTGTGCTGTAATGTTGCGGGCCTTCTTTCTGCCCACCACTTCCAGTGATATATCTGGTGGCAGCTGGAAAGAAGACCTAAATGGCTGCTCCCAAGCTCAGAAACTCTTTCTTGGACAGATAGGACTCCGCAGCAATCTCCTTGCTATCCTTTTGAAGGCTACTGAAAACGTTTTTGTTTGGGAAGGCCTTTGAGGGCAAATTGCCCAAGGAAAAAGGCCTTTCATAATGTGCTTTAATATATGTATTTCTTGCTTTTCTTTGTAATGTTCATGCTTTTAATAGCTTTTAATTCTCTTAGCTTAATTGCATTTTATCTTTCATATGATTTGTACTTTTTGCCGTATCTCTTCTAACTTTTGAAGCCATCTTGAGTTCTGGATTGGGAAAAAGGTGGAGTATAGAAATTGATCATCAGCATGGACACCCATGGTGCAATGGGTTAAACCATTGTGACAGCCAAACTGCTGACAGACAGGTCAGCAGTTCAAATCTGGGGATAATGGGTTGAGCTCCCTCTGTCAGCTTCAGCTTCCCATGCAGGGACATGAGAGAAGCCTCCCACAAGGATGGTAAAGCATCAAACATCTGGGCATCTCCTGGGCAACGTCCTTGCAGACAGCCAATTATCTCACACCAGAAGTGACTTGCAGTTTCTCAAGTCACTCCTGCCAAGAAAAAAAAATCATCAGCATTCAGTGCAACACAATAACACAATGGTGCAATGGCACAGCTATGACTAGAGCTTGCCCTTCACACTTTTTATCTGATGATGCAGTGACTTATTACAAGAATATCAACAACACTAGGCTAATACTTGTGCAAAAATGGAAATCCAACGTAATGGTGATATGTGTGGTATAATCTTTTCTTGCTGTAGTCTTCTCTAATGCTCCTGGAAACCTGCTAAGGAGGGCCGTATAAATAGTAGATTTTTTTCAGTGTTTCAATGTGTGTGGTAAAAAGGGGAGATTTTCGAAATCCCAACATTGCCATTGGATTTAAACTTGAGCCATTATACCACTCCTCTGTCTGCTTCAGCTGTGGCGTGTTGTTAATCACCTATAACCAAAGATGACAAGAATCTATGGAGGAATGATGAACTGAGATAGCCAATCATTGATCTGCTCAGACTGCAACTTTCTTTTCTTGCAAGGACTAGCACTTGCTTCTCAGCTCTGAGCAAAATAACACAACAAAAGCATTTGTTTGTACACACATCCACAAACTCGCAGCAGATAGCCTAGCCTAAGAATTCTTTTGTAAAAAACCTTCCAAAATATTCAGTGAGAATGCATGTGAAGTTGTTGATTATGTGCTATGTAAATACAGGCGTGTGATCCAGTTTGTGGGCCAATAATGTGTGTGTATATATAGCACAGTGCAAATGCAGTAGCATTCTCTATGTGTGGGGGGCAATAAAACATGGGGTCAGTGGTAGGTGAATCCCACATACGGAGAGCAAGAATTGAGGCGGGATGAAACATTCCCTGAGTATTATTATCATCCCAGCATTGTAACTGGTGGTAAGATTGCACCCTAAAGAACGGATAATTTTGCTTATATTTAATTCTTTTATTCAAAAAATATTATTTTTATTTTTAAATGGATAAAATAAATACAATATTTCTCCTCCCACTAATGTCTGTTCCTGTTCTCTTTCTCTCTATCTCTCCCACCCACTTGCAGCAAGCGCAGAAAGTGAGCTAGATTCCAGGTTGCAATCATTTCCTGGATGAAGGTTGCCTGTCCATTTGACTCAATATAGAATTTTCAAAATTCGAAACAGTTGCTTATTACTGTTGTGGCAATTGCTGTTCTTAACAGACATGCTGTCAGGTTTCAAAATGTATACTCCGGCTTGCGCAGGAGAAGAGAGAACCCCCTTTTTAAACACACATGCACGCACGCACACACACACCAAAGGTCAAAACTTTTAAAATGTCACTTCTTCTCCAGTTTTGCATAGAAAATACACTGAGTCAGTGGGAGGGCTCCTTGTCCATAGAAACAGGCTGTAAGGAAAGAATGTTACCCTGCTGCTGTAGTTTCCACTTTCACTGGCAGCTGCGGTCTGAGCAGAAAAGCACGGTGGGAGCCTATTGTTACCCCAGCTGGGTAATAGTTTTCTTATTTTACAGTCAGGAGCCAAGGGGGGTTGGGGTGCCTCAGCAAAGTGCCTGAAAGTATAACTCCTGCAAACAGATCACTTTCCTGCTTTCCAATGAGAAGCCAGCATCCATAAATCTTTCATTTTGGCTCTCCGCTCAAGGGAATGAAAAATTCTCTAAGTGAAGGGAGGGCCCACCTATTATTATTATTATTATTATTATTATTATTATTATTATTATTATTTTACTGACACAAAAACAGTATGTCACAGCAAATGAGATCTATATGCTGGATTTCATATCACAAAATCACAAGTCGAACACTTCCCAAGCGTCTAGGACTGTGTGATGTATTTTCGAATGATGTGCGCAGATCCAAGTAAGGTGGCCTTTTGCAGTTGACCGATCGTGATTTTGTCAATATTTATTATTTCCAAATGCCAGCTGAGATCTTTTGGCATGGCATCCAGTGCGCCAATGACCACTGGGACCACCTGTACTGGTTTGTGCCAGAACCTTTGCAGTTTGATTTTGAGGTCTTGATAACGGCTGAGTTTTTCTTGTTGTTTTTCCTCAATTCGGCTGTCACCTGATATGGCGACATCAATAATCTAGACTTTTTTCTTTTCCACAATTGTGATGTCTGGTGTCTTGTGTTCCAAAACTTTGTCAGTCTGGATTTGAAAGTCCCACAGTATTTTTGCATGTTCATTTTCCACTACCATCATCATGATCATCATCATGATCATGATCATCATCATCATCATCATCATCATCATCATCATTATTATTATTATTTATTACTATTCCTTTTAAAAATACAAAAACTGTTAAACCAATGCAAGTATTGTGCACTTATGTGGTGTAAGGGTTACTTCTCACTATAGTGCAGATTCATGCAAAGTCTTGGATTTATGGGGGAAAAAAACAGAAATTGGATCATAAATACAACAGTATAGCTGTTAGCATTCATTTAATCAAAATATACCATGCTTGCTATCTTTGACGTGGGTGTAAAAAGGGTTGTGTCTACAACTGACCAAATTAATTAGCTGCGGAAAAACAGCTTATATTTGTCACTGGTTTATCCAGCTAATGAGACTGATTTTAGCAGCCATGGCAACCCAAGTATTAAAGGTCAAAGGTCACCGACCCAGCCATAGAGCCTTACAATCTCCTTGGAGGTAGTTAATATCCCAGAATTTGTCAAACCAGATAATAGGAAGACAAAATCTAAAGGAGAGATGATGTCATTGCTAGATACTCTAACTTCATGAACTGAATGCTGAGATCTCGCCATGGTTCTCTCATTTTAGTTTGAAGAAAACTGTGCCTGTGTGTATGATGTGTATATGTGTGTGCAGATAACGAAACAAATAGATTGAATATCTATATCTATGTCTATGTGTGTATATATATATATATATATATATATATATATATATATATATATGGAAGCATTGCTCACTTCAGCACATCCAAAAGAGCTTTGCAGCAAATGCTATTATAGAGGAAGCGATGATCAGATCAATGAAATATTGAGTGTTTGATACCATTTTGTTTGTCACTGCATTTGCGGCATTTACGGTGATTCACATTATTGTTGTTTCATGTCTTGAAATCCTTTCCAATATATATTGACCCTCAGATGAACCTGTCATGGGATTTTCTTAGCAAGATTTGTTCAAAAGGGAGTTGGTTTTGCTTTTTACTGAGGCCGAGAGAGTGTGACTTGCCAACAGTCACCCAGTGGGTTCCCTTGACTAAGTAGAGATTTGAATCATAGTTGCCAAGGCCATAGCCAATGCTCAAACTGTTACACCAAGCTGGATCTCTTTTTACACAGTTAGAGAACCTCTTTATCTATCATCTATGTTTGTAGCTTTCAACAAAAGATTTATGTAAATTGAAAGCCCAATTTTCATTCCTCTTGTCATTTCATCAGCTGCTCTTGTGTGGAAATGTGTTGCTAATCATCAGTCCCAAGTCCCATAATGTGTAACATGTGTAACACAACCTATGTAACACAAGAAAGGAGACTCTTCTTATAGGCAGATGATATCAAGCCTGTTCTCAAGGTAGGGAATCATATGGATTCTGGTCTTATGAATATCCAATGTATATTTATGCCAGATCGAATGACTAAAAAACAACTTGTATTGCTGTATTAACTGAACACAGGTTGCTGTATTAACTGAGCACAATGAGGGTTGCAGGATTGTTCCATGATGGAAATATTGGCTGCTATGATTTTTAGTTTTGAATATGTTTTTATGGATTTTAATTCATTTTTAAAAACCAATGCCAATGATATTTAATTCTGTTTTAATGTTGATATATTTTAGATTTTAAATTGCATTGAAATGCTTTTAATATAAGGTGCTTTGAGTCTCCTCGTGGAGAGAAAAAGTGGGGTGTACACATAATAATAATAATAATAATAATAATAATAATAATACGTGAAGTTCATGTGGTGCAGGACCAGCTAGTTGGATTCAATATGTTTGATGAACATCTATGAAATAAACTGGGAAAAAACCCACAATGATTTATTTTATTTATTTATTTGGGGTTCTTATACCCCGCCCTTCTCACCCCGAAGGGGACTCAGGGCGGCTTACAGCAGCAAGGCACAATTTGATGCCTGCATCATAAAACAAGTGTACACAAAATTACATCCAATCAATTAACAACAGTTCATACATAAATTCATACATTAATCCCATAAAACCAATAAAATCAATAAAAACCCCATACAAACCCGATTTCTCCTTTTACATGGTCAGCGTTTGCTCATTCATAGTTCTAGTTTCCTGTTTCACTTTATCCGTCCTGCTGGTCTTACTTGCCTGAATGTCTGCTTTAATTGCTGGAGTGCCCAAAGGCCTGGTCCCACAACCACGTCTTCACCCTCCTCCTAAAGGCGAGGAGGGATGATGCTGCCCTGATTTCCCCGGGGAGTGAGTTCCACAGGTGAGGAGCCACCACTGAGAAGGCCCTGCTCCTCGTCCCCACCAGCCTCACTTGTGAGAGTGGTGGGGTCGAGAGCAGGGCCCCCCCAGATGATCTCAAAGTCCTGGGTGGGACGTAGAGGGAGATGCGTTCGGACAGATACGCTGGACCGGAACCGTACAGGGTTTTGTAGGTCAAAACCAGCACCTTGAATTGTGCTCGGAACTGAATCGGCAGCCAGTGGAGCTGGCATAACAGGGGGGTGGTATGCTCCCTGTATGTCGCTCCGGTGAGCAATCTGGCTGCCGCTCGTTGGACTAGTTGAAGTTTCCGAACAGTCTTCAAGGGCAACCCCACGTAGAGCGCGTTGCAGTAGTCTATTCGGGATGTGACAAGAGCGTGGACCACCGTGGCCAGATCAGACTTCCCGAGGTATGGGCGCAACTGGTGCACAAGTTTTAATTGCGCAAAAGCTCTCCCGGCCACCGCTGAGACCTGGGGTTCCAGGCTCAGTGATGAGTCCAGGATCACTCCCAAGCTGCGAACCTGAGTCTTCAGGGGGAGTGTAACCCCGTCCAGCACAGGCTGTAACCCTATACCCTGTTCGGCCTTACGACTGACCAGTAGGACCTCTGTCTTGTCTGGATTCAATTTCAATTTGTTAGCTCTCATCCAGTCCGACACAGCAGCCAGATTTCCCTCTCATCACTTCAAAAATGTATAACTGTGTTGCAAAGATTTAATGCTGATTCACATTTCACTGCCTAAGAAACATAAGGTACATTGTTCTTAACTGCCATTATGTCAAGTTCAACTTTTGGCAAACTTACAAATGAGGGACTGGCAAGCAATTTTTGTCATTAACAGCCCTGCTCTGGACTTGCACTTTTATGACCATGGCTTCCTTGACTGGGAGTGAATCTACACTGGTTGGAGCAGGATTGCTCTAGACGGGCCTCAACTCACTGTGACTTCACATTGGCAGGGGAAAAAAACCCATAATGGTTTTTCTTTCATCAAATATGGATAATGTATCCATTTTTGGCTTGAAGAGTTTCATCTGCTATCTATTGAGACATCATTTTCTTTTTAATGTATTTTTGCATTATTCCCTCCCAATAATTCTGGCCTCAGTTCAGAGTTCTTCCAACTCCTGATCAATTAGGCTTAACAGTACAAATCAACATTATTTAAATTTTATGTATTTTGCATTGTATTTTTGCTTGATAATTGATTTAATAGTTGTCATTAGCTTTACTCTTTTTTATAGTAGTAGTTCATGGTCTCTGCCACAATCTGCTCCTTGTCTTGTTTTTGCTGAGAGAATGGAACTTCTTCAAATTCTACTTCCTCTTATGTAGTCTATTTGGTTCTATATTGACCATCAGCTATGTCTATGTATATTCTTTGGTTAGTTGAGGAATATGTTAGTAATGAATATAGTGTTGGTCTCTAACAATTAAATTACTGGTACTCATTCTCCTGCTTCATTTCTTGATCCTAGGCAAAAATTTCCTACAAACTTTTTTCCTGCTATTTCCTGCTTTTCCATTCCAATTGCCTATAATTAACAACAAGTCCTGTTTGGTTGTGTGATCAATTTCTTCCTGGACTCCAGCACAGAATCTTTCAGTTTCTTCTTCTTCTGTCCAGGTTGTTAGAGTAGAAACATGGATTATTATTATTATTATTATTATTATTATTATTATTATTATTTACATGGGGTGTCCTTGATGTTTTGTTGATATGTTTGGTCAGACTTTGCACTATATCCTTTATCTGCATTTGCTAAATCTTTCCTCACTTTTAATGTCACCCCCATTTCTCTGTAGATTTTTATTTCCTGACTCAAAATGTGTCATTCTGGTCCCCACTGGCTCCAGGGCCATAGCTAGAAAACATTTTCAGGAGGGGTTGAAATTTTGCAGGGGGAGGGGTTGAAACCTGCCTCCTAACTCATGCTGAAGCCAAGAGCACAGCAGGGGGCAGAGCAGCTTTCAATAGCCTGCAGCTCCCCTCCCCTGTCAACCACCTCCACCAAGTCTGGCCTCCTTAATGAGAGCATTCAACACTCCCCCAACTTGGTTGCTTCACAACATCGGCTATTGCTGCAAGTAATGATAGTGTGAATAAATTGTCAATATTTGCTTGAGATAGTGCTTGCAGTTCTGGAGGGACTCATATTTTTTGTGTCTCATAGACTTAGCATGGGGATTTGGTTAGCCAGTTAAAAGTAATGAGTAAACCAGGTTTTTTTTAACCTGAAAAATTTGGGGGGGGGGGGGGGTTGAACCGGCTACAGGCCTGACTGGCTCACTTCTCTCAGTATTACAATGTTTACAATGTTCCATTTCTTGTTTTACTATGTCTTGTTTCCACTTATGCATATTATCACATTCCATGTCTATAAATGTATAATATTGAATAGGATTACCATTTTTACATAGCCCCCAACTGTCCCAGTTTGGCATGGAAAGATTAATCATCATCATCATCATGAGGTTTCTAGTAGGTATTTAAGACCTATGTTCTCTTAGATTACAAACTTCTATGCCACCAAAATTTCTTCTTCCTAAGATGTTTTTGTGTGTGGTGGGAGGAGAAAATAACTAAATTATGCAAGTTACTCTTCCTGTGAAAAATATGCTTTAGAAAAGTGATTTTGAGAGAAAGGGTTCACACAAAGATTTGAATGCCTGAATACTTTGTGTGAGATCTTAAAGATGTTCAGTGAAGAAAGCTTATAGTGTGGTGGTAGGGGGACAACTTATTTGATATCTGGTCCTGGAAGAGAGCTCTACGTACTGTATACTATTGAGTGCAAAAAGACAAATAGGTCCAAGAGTAAGTCAAACCTGAATTCTCATTAGAAGTCAAAACAATGACATTGAGGTTATTGTATTTTGGGCATATTGTATCATGAGATGGTATTGGAAAATCTTCAGTGGAGTTGATGGCAGTAGGAAAAGAGAAAAACCACTTTTGAAGTAGGATTTCATCAAAGGAAATCTTAGCGCTAGTCTAAGATGATTGGATGGCATGCAAGAATAAGTGTGCTTAAAATGGAGATATATCTGTATATCTGTGCTTAACAGGATAAATTTAGAAAAGAAACGTTCAAAAACAGAGAAAATTAATAACTTATTAATAATATTTCACTAAGAGCCAGTGTAGTGTAGTGACTTAAGAGTTTACTATGTGAAATTTCCACTTAAACATAGAAGCTTGATGGGTGACTTTGATCAAGATCCAGCTTGGCTACCTACCAGTGAAGTTGCAAGACCAATATCCCAGCCTGTCTCTGGCAAAGTTTCTAGGATGCAAAGATTAGACAGTGACATGTGAAGAAGATATAAATCCAGGTCACTTCAGAAATTCTTAAGAGAGATAGGCACTGATACACAACTTAATGAAAGCTTAACTGAATGTCCAGGTGCATGTGCAATGGGCAACTTATAGCCATACAGCTATTAGCCCAACAAAAGAAAACTTCTTGGTGTCTTGGCTTTTAGACCTATTCCTGAGGTTATTTGGGGTGCTGATTCAGAAATTTGTATTGTATAAACTACACCAACTCTAGTTTCTTAGATGTGGTCATCATGATTTTCTATGGATGAGTTGATAGCAAATGGTAGATGGCGTATGTTCTGTATCTCAAAAACTAGAGTTTATAGAGGAAAACTGGTGATTTTTGGACTCAGCAAATCAAATATTTGAGGCACCAAAATGTGTGAGTGTGCCTCAAATTAGAAGCAACACTTCATTTCTCATAGCTGCCTACAATTGAGGGGAGCTGCATTCAAACAGCATTAGGTGGACTAAAAGTTTCCTATTGTTATTGAGACTCCAACCCCATCCCTAATTTAAAATACAACAACATTTGATCCATGGGAATTGTAGAGTCCCAGGGAAGGAAGGCCAGAAGAGTTGGAAGTGGCCTCCATCCCCACGATATCCCTTGAACCTCCCAAGGACCAGCAGTGGCACACACTCCACAGCCCCCAAGACCCCAAGCTGCCGCCCCCCAACGGGCACACACCATTGGCTCAGCTGTTTGGCCCAAACCAGTCTACTCCAGTGGATCTCCACAGCTTCAGTGCAGAACACCCAGCTGAACCTCTCTCTCCTTCTCAGCCAAGAAGTGAGTGGGACAGCTACAGTGTATCTATAACACCTCCATTATCCAAGCCTCTGCTACTATGTTAGTCATATTTCTTTTCTTTTCTTCTGTGAATGTGTGCATGAATGGAGGGGATAAAGTATAAACAACTATAGCAAATGACCTTTCCCTTTTCATGCTCATGCCTTCACTCTTAATCCCCTTCTTCCTTCTCTATGAGTCTATACCAGTGGTTCTCAACTGTCTAACACCAGGACCCCTAAATATGGTTCCTCATGTTGTGGTGACCCCCAACCATAACATTATTTTCATTGCTCCTTTATAACTGTAATTTTGCTACTGTTACAAATCATAATGTAAATATCTGATATGAAGAATGTGTTTTTATTGTTACAAATTCAACATAATTAAAGCATTATGATTAATAAAAAAAATATGTTTGGGGGAGCATCCCTTGGCTATCCACGGGACTTAGAAAAAACTCCAAATTCTTGACATCACTATCTCTGTGCTGGAGGGTTTGGTAGACAATAATTTTAAACTCAAAGATCCTATTCACATAATTTGATACATAGTTTGCACACTACCTAATAAGCCTGCACAATCAATGAAAAAAAATTCAATACTCATTGCTAAATTAGGGGTGGTGATGAATCATTTCTAAAGTATTGTCAAAGGCTTTCATGGCCGGAATCACTGGGTTGTTGTATGTTTTTTTGGGCTATATGGCCATGGTCTAGAGGCATTTCTAAAGTGTTTCTAAAATATCATTAGGGGTCTGTATCATTATTGTAATGATATAACACATTTTTGTAACTTTTTCGTTAAGCAATTACGCAAGTAGGAAAGCTTCCAGGCCTCCTCCCTCCCTCATTTTTAAAGCTACTAAGATGAAACTTGCTACAATGTAGAACATATTTACCACTGTTACCCCCCCCCCAAGTTTTAGAATGTTTCACTCATCCACAACATATTTTTTAAAATCAGCAAGAGCCATCTCCTTGAATTTCTGTTTTCAATTATACAACATAACCAGAGCACCATCCCCCCAAGATTCAGAAAGATTCGCACATCCACTGATTTTTAGGGAATTTTAACTAACATAAACTTAACATTACTATTTCACCAGAAGACCCCAGGGGTCACCCAGCCCAATCCCCTTCTGCCAGGCAGAAAAAAAGCAAGCACAGTCAAAGCATTCCCATCAGATGCCCATTCAGCCTTTGAAATAATAATAATAATAATAATAATAATAATAATAATAATAATAATAATAGGAAACCTACTAGGTAAACTTTGGAGCTACGGTCTCAACTTTCCCTAATGCACAGGGTTGATTTAACTCTCAACAATCCTCTTTTATCTTGGAATCTCTTTATAGAATGAACATGGGTTTTCCCCCACCAAAACTTTGAAGGAGGAGGAGGCACAAGGTAGTAAGGAGAATTCTGGAAAATGAAGTTTGGGAAGGTGAGGACTTCTTTGGCAGAGAATTCAGAACTACATTTCCCAGAAACTACATTTCCTAGAATTCGGCTCACTTCCCACGTTAAAGTCTCAATGTGATGGTCACTGCTTATCTCTCTCTGGACTGAACATGTGCCAGAGGGTCTTTTTCCTTGCCCGGCCATCCAACCAGACATCTCTCCCTCCCCCTTGCCACCCCCTTTGGAGAAAGAGCAGGGCTTCGCCCTCCACTTCAGACCTCACCATCCTCCTCAGGGCCCTTTGGTGAAACCCAACTCTTTATGAGGGAGAAGCGGTGTCCATGACAGAGACCTGGAGCCACTTAGAGACTTGCATAACTCATCCAAAATTCATAGGTCAGTGTTTTGAATCTTAAGTCTTTTTGCGTGGATGCCCATTGCATTTCTAAATATTACTTCGTATGTATGAATCTTATGAAATAGATATGAAAAACAATTTACAAACTAAGTTTTGCACAGCTCTTCTACCTATACTACCTGATAGTGCCAGCTTCTTGAAAGAGCTGCCATTTAGAAGCTGTGACATCTTCTTATTTAGATTTAGAATATTATATAGTTTAAAACTGTATTATATCTATACTAATATCTTAATTTTTTATTATTTCCTTCACTGTTTTTTTTACTTATATGTTGATTCTCGAATAAGCCAGGGAGTGTGTGTGTAGTTATAGCATGTGCAAGCAACAACAAGGATAAATGCATGCTTTCCTATTTTTAGTTTTGCCCATCATTAGCTTTGTCCACAATTAGTGCTTAATTATAGTTTAAGTAGTTAGTACAGATGAAGAAAGATCAGTTCTTATGACCACAATGTCAACTACTCTAATATGCAGTAATTATTATTATACAAGGTTAATACAGACAGATTATAATTTGTGTCACATTTTCAGAGCTACATTCTATTCTGCCTCCACTCCCAACATTATTCTTCATAGTTTCACATGATGTTTGAGACACCAATGCTTCCCATTGGGATGTATTAGATTTTGGGGGGAGGCTGGGGTTTCTAACCACATTTCCATAATTTATAACTACACTCAAGGGATCAGTAGCACATCTGATTTATTTTTGTTCTTTAAACAAATGTCATCAGTACCTGGGAAATGTACCTGCTTATTTTCCTATAAACTAGGGAAAAAAACCTACAACTGAGAGATGACATAAAAGTTGAATGTATTTGAAAGCAATTTAGATTGTGAAGTTTCAGTTAGAAAATATTAATGCTAATAACCTATAATTTATAATGTTCATTACTTGTGTTCTAGTTGTTTCTAAGGCCTTGCAGGGAAGAATTTCCATATCAAGACTATGGCAAAGGGTTGGTGCTCCATAGTCATTCTCCAAAGGTTTGAAAGTCAAAAATATCCCACCAAGTTGAAAGGAGCACATTTTGGGCTCACGTAACTCCTTACAAATGGCTTTCAGATTCCTCACTTGTCCTTAATGTTATATTAAATATATATTTTTCAACATCTAGGCAAGGTTTTTCTTTATGACAGCAGTTCTGAGCACTTGGAAAATACATTTAAAAAAATATTATGTCAAAACAAAACTGAGTCAGGAAAACCGTTTAACTGCTAGCGTTGACTACTTCACTCATTTCTACCATTCATTCTGATAATGATAAATTACAAGGGCAGATTTATCTAATGATTATATAGGTTGAGAATGAGGGTCTCTTACATTAAGGCCAGCTCTAATATCCAGACTTGGTGGTTCCTGGGTGGTGGTTCATGGGTAGGGGGAGGGGTGGGTATGGGATTTGGTGGAATGACAGTTCTGTATTATGTGTATTTAATTTTTTTTGTTTTATTTTACATTCTGTATGTCACTTATATGATATATAAATTCATCATGAATTAAGTCATGATCTAGCTCACACACGCACACACAATAGCTAAATCATGACTTAATTCATGATGAATTTCACCCTTTGAAGCACTTTGGAGATGGTTCCTTGGCTAGTGCCACCCCATTTACCCTCCAAGTGCTGAGGAAGCATTGCAATACACTTCCTCAGTAACAACGGTACCAATGGAGAGATAAGTGGGTTTGGGGTAGTTTCCCACGTTTTTGTGATATTTCCTCTTTGTGATGGAAAGGACAATGCGGCAACACACATTGGTGCTCTTTCCCTCATTTGATGGCGATAGGGCATCAACGCGCCTTGTCCCATCCCTCACATGTGATGGGGGAAGGAGGGAGGGCACATGGGGCAAAATGACATGCCTCCCCCCCCCCCCATGTGTGAATAAGTTCTGAGTGCTATTTCAAGGGGTAGGGTGGGGGATGGACTCCCATTCAAGCTTCATGTGTCAAAGGTGTTTTTTCATGCCTGAATTTTCATTAATTTTTGCATAGCCTCCTTTTTTTGTTTTGGTTTTTATGGCAATTTAAGGTCTGGTTCTTAAATGTTACTTTTGGACAACTGCTTCAAATATGACAAAATTAGTGTGCTCAATTTTAGTTCCAGCTAGAGCAGACCAATTCAAATAAATATGCTTTACATTTTATTGACTGCATCATAGGTATGCACATGTGCCTGGGAGTCCAAACCCTGAACTTTATTTTGGTATATTGCACCAACACAGATTTATAATCCATGGTTTGATCACTGGACATTGTTTGATGTTAATTGTGGTTTATTGAAACAAGCAAAACCCATTAACCATGGTTTCGACAAGGCAAACCAAGGAGGATTAGACCTTGTTATGTCAAATTCTTAGCATTATTTCAATAGCAAATACAAATCTCACTGAACACATTAGTTTATCTTTTGAAGTGTGCATATTTGCGTGTGTGTATGTGTGTGTGTGCACGCATGCAAACAACATAAAACTACCATGTTATGCACAGGTATTTGGAAATAAGTCTTAATATATTTAATTACATTGTTCTTCCCCTCTGTCATAGCAACATGTCCTTGGTACAGTAAAGTCTTGCTTATCCAACATAAACAGGCTGGCAAAACATTGGATAAGCAAAAATGTTGGATAATAAGAAGGGATTAAGGAAAAGCCTGTTATACGTCAAATTACATTATGATTTTACAAATTAAGCACCAAAACATCATTTTTTTTACAACAAATCAACAGAAAAGGCAGTTTAGTACATGATAACATTATGTAGTAATTACTGTATTTACGAATTTAGCACCAAAATATCGCAATGTATTGAAACAGCTGTGGATCTGGGCAGGAGGCAGACTACGTTGAATAATACAGAATGTTAGATGAGCGAAGGTTGGATAAGCGAGACTAATGTATCATGGTCACGGAACCCCTACAGGGGTATAGGAAGTTGTTCGTTGTGATGAAATATTTCATTTTGCACTTATATTTGAAGTGAGCATCTGGAAATATAGCAACCTCAGTCAAAATGGAAGTCAGTCTCAAAAAGTATGCAAACATCAGCAGTGGGTTAAAGCACTGTGCCGGCAGGACTGAAGCCCGACAGGTCGCAGGTTCGAATCCGGGGAGAGGTGGATGAGCTCCCTCTATTAGCTCCAGCTCCTCATGCGGGGACGAGAGAAGCCTCCCACAAGGATGAGAAAACATCAAAAATCATCCAGGCGTCCCCTGGGCAACGTCCTTGCAGACAGCAAATTCTCTCACAACAGGAGCGGTTGCTCCTGACACAACAAAAGAAGAAGAAGAAGAAGAAGAAGAAGAAGAAGAAGAAGAAGAAGAAGAAGAAGAAGAAGAGCTTTGCAAATCCTTTATTCAGAGGGAATTGTAGTCCAAAATGTAATTTGTCCAAATCTGGGAATTGCAGTTCAAACGAAACATTTCCAGGCTCTGCTTTTAAAAGAGTGCACAGTTCTATACAGAGAGATAATAATTCATCCCATGTTGTTAAAATACTCACGCAGTACTGTTTAACAAGAGTTCAAGTATAATGATTTTCAAAATGCAAACTCAGCCTCAACAAACTAGGCACTGACAATTTTGTAATATTCCAGAGCTGCTGTTGTGTTAGTATTTTTTTTTTTAAAAAAGCAGCATTGGTATCCTCAAGAAGAGGCAGACAAGAAGCAGAGTTGGTTCAGCTGCTCATTCGCTTTTGTGAAGTTCACAATGACTGAGAAGTAAATTGCTTCTTAATAAGTTTTGTATTCTCCAGGGGTATGGTGAAAGGGTTAATTTAACGCTTGACCCATTAAAACCACTGAGTGCAGTGAGAACCTTACACGGCTGATCAGATGATTATTTCTGGGAGATAAGTGGTTGAAAACTGAGCTTCACTAGTTCAGGTAATCAAGGGAAATCGGCATAAAAGAGAAGATGCGGCTGAGTAAAGACAGAACAGCTACCTGAGATTCTATTACTTGTCGTCTTTCAAGCATAATAATGAGATTATAGTAACCCTAAACTGACTGAAAACAGAAATCTGGCTGTCTGTCAAGTTCATTGTGTTGAGTTTTACAACACTCCAGATCTGGTTCCTCTCTGAACCTGGCGTAATTATACCAGGAAGACAAATTCAAAGAAACTTTTTTTCAATCTTGGGTTATTGTCAGGCTTTGGCTTAAGACCAACATGCCATTGTTGATGACATGGAGAATCTTGTTAAAGCGTATTATTTTTTCCCACCAGGCTGCACTAAGCAATACTGCTATCATAGTATAAACAGCCACAAATACTTTACATTGCATCTGCTGCATGTTCTAAATCATTTTGCTATCGATCCACGTCTCATTCTTTTGTCTTGTGGTTGTCCAAACAAAAAGCCTGCCAAATATTCCTGAGTCTGAGTGAAAGAGGGTCTGCCCTAGCAAATCTTTTGTATCGTTACCCCAGTACCCCCATCATATGGGATATATTGAGCATGGTGATCAGATCATGATATGAATAAACGTAACAGTTTAAATAATGTATCTGTAAGGCCTTCTCGTGGACCACCATGAGAATTTGAGGGGCTTCACCCTCCACCCCCCCACCCCCACCCCCACTACATGCCTGCATGGTACCAAGATTGAAAAATAATGGTGGGGGGAAATTATTAGTGTGTCACATTTGTATAATTAAATCCACATAAAGAAGATGCACAGTTATGTTGTGCAAGTGTGACACCAGAGTTTAAGAAGATGCAACGTGGCAATCCTACCTATGCAGTCTCAACCCTTGTACTTCTTGTGTGGCCAAGTGATGTTATCTACTAAAGAGAAGAAAAGACTCCCCACCTTTCCTTGACCTGTAAGGCAAGGAGTGCTTCTTTTCCACCTAATGATTTTCCCTTCTCCTTATCCTATTCATATCCCTCATAACTATTACACATGTAAAAAGTGGGTGTACTAAATAAGAAATAAAAATGGCAAAAAAAATGTACAGGAAAGCAAAAATCAGATTTTGGGATTGGCCTGCCTGCACCAGCTCTGCTCCTCCTTCCCTGATATTCTCTTTCTGTCAGTTTAATTCCATGATCTTTTCCCTATTGAGCTGGAGAATCTGAGGGAAATTCTACATATATGCAGGTAACATATTCCCGTGTTTCCTTGATGCAGATTCATGTTTGAGTGCAGGAGTTCCATTGTAGCTGAGTAGTGATCTATTAAGTAGCTGAGTGGTGAATCCATGTAGACTTGCCTTAAGTATTATTATTATTATTATTATTATTATTATTATTATTCTGTAAATTGTAATACAGCTCCGAAAGCCATGAACTCCAGACCTTTGTAAATTATACCAGGTCAGTAGGGCCGACTTCCACAATTGCTGAGATGTTTAGTGCCCCTGGCTGTTATAATTCTTGTTCCTTCTACTGCTGGTCAGTTAGTGACTCTGTCTCTCTGTGTGGGAATTCTTGAGAAGCCATGCTCTATTGAATGGCACATTTCTGTCTCTCAGGCTACAAGTCCCAGACTTTCAAATACAAGTATGCTCTCTTTCCATTGTCCACCACAGCTTATCCCATCTTCTTGCCAATACATAAAGATGAATCCAAAACAGGAGAGATCTCTAATGCTGCTTGTCGTTGGCTCCAGCATTGAATCCACATGGATATAAGAATGTAAGTTTGAGCAATCAATTTCTACTTTCATTTTCAATCAAGTACCATTTATACCAGTGGTTCCCAACCTGTGGTCCGTGGACCACCAGTGGTCCACAAGAACAAAAATATGGTCCACAGCCTCACCATTGCTACACAGTTGCCTCAAAATCATGCGGCAATTAGGGGAACTGGTTTTGTGAAACTTTCTTATAGTACCAAGGCAATGGGGATGTTGGGAGGAAGACACTGACTACCCATGAAATATTACTACTACCACATCAGCTCTAGATTATTAAATATGGTTTTCTGTGGGCGAGCAGATGGCAACTACTGGATGGCATATGTTCTGTATCAGAAACTAGAGATGATGTGGTCTATTCAATGCAATTTTCTGAATCAGCACCCTAAATAACCAAACTGAATCTAGAGTTGACCAAAAATGGATTCATAACCCTTTTGGTATTAATGTTGGAGAGTGGTCCCTGGTTAAAAAAAGATTGGGAACATAGAATCATGGAATCATAGAGTTGGAGGAGACCTTGTGGGCCATCCAGTCCAACCCCCTGCCAAGAAGCAGGAAAATTGCATTCAAAGCACCCCTGACAGATGGCCATCCAGCCTCTGTTTAAAAGCATCCAAACAAGAAGCCTCCACCACACTCCGGGGGAAGAGAGTTCCACTGCTGAAGAGCTCTCACAGTTAGGAAGCTCTTCCTAATGTTTAGGTGGCATCTCTTTTCTTGTAGTTGAAGCCATTGCTCTGCATCCTAGACTCCAGGGCAACAGAAAACAAGCTTGCTCCCTTCCCCCTATAACTTCCACTTCCATATTTATACGTGGTGATCATGTCTCCTCTCAGCCTTCTCTTCTGCAGGCTAAAAATGCCCAATGATTTCTACCAACATAGTAATAGGATTTGCAGTTCGGATCTGTTTTCAATGTTTTGTCTCTGCAGATGAAGTTCATCTCTGAACTGGGACTGTAGAGAAGCTCATTCATGACCAGTATAGTCCAGTATGAATATGCTCTAGAGCAACTAAAATCCCCGAAGTACTCAAACCACTGAACTTGCTGATCGAAAGGTTGCAGGTTAAAATCCGTGAAGCAGTGTGAGCTCCTGCTGTTAGCCCCAGCTTCTGCCAACCTAGCAGTTTGAAAACATGCAAATGTGAGTAGATCAATAGGTACCACTCTGGCAGGAAGGTAATGACACTCCATGCAGTCATGCCAGTCACATGACCTTGGAGGTGCCTACGGACAACGTCTGCTCTTCAGCTTAGAAATTGAGATGAGCACCAACCCCCAGAGTCGGACACGACTGGACTTAATGTCAGGGGGAAAACTTTACCTTACTGCTCACTAGAAGTAGCTGTGCACCATAAAGAAGGCCAGCCTTCAATTTGCCAAGAGTACCAGGTTTTTGGTTTGTGTAGATAATTACCAGAACGCCTTTCTTCTCACTTCCTCCATCCATGGTGCATGCCCAAGTAATTTTCTTAAGAAGTCAATGCTATATTTGAGAGAGCTCTGTTCTGCCTGTTTTACCTAAGCACAAGCCCCCAAGTACATCAGAATTATGGTTTCTGATAAATCCAAGTGGTAAATTTAGATAAGTATGTCTTTTATAAAGGTGTCATTCAAAAAGTGGATGTGTTGAAGGCTTTCTCCCTTCAAAGGTATTTTATATAGATATATTTTCCCAAAGTTAACAAATATCTGCATTCCTCTGGCACCAACAATTTAAACATGGGAGCTGTGAAACTGTGCTATACAATTTGTTAAAGTATAAAGGTGTTCCATTTTGACATGCTCTGCTCTTTCCTTAACAATGACAGGATGCTACACAAAAACACTGCATTTCATCTGGTGTAGGTCTTTATCTTATCTTGACAGATTATTGCTGGTTAAATTGTAGAGCTGACTTAAAGGCAGGACTCTTCAAGGAAGTCAGAAATTAAGGCTTCACCAAATGGTAATAAAGCTATTAAAAATGCAAACAGCAAATAGCTACACTGTGCAGGTTAGACAGCTAATCCAAACTAGCGGTTAAAAAAAAGAGAGAGCAATTACACTTTTATTTAAATGCAAGGAATATGAACAAGAATAGAATGAGAAGCCTTGTTTAAATGCATTCTTCTGAATATTTATTAGAAATAATACATGTAGTTAAGCCACTTATCTGATTTCAGTGAATAACTAAAATGCAAAAGATCAATTTTCATAATTATACCAAAGAAGTCTGTCTTTCATAAAAATCTCATTAATAACACCATTATTACTGAAAAATATCTCAGTATTATTATTGTTATTCTAATTATCACAAAATGCTACTGATAATGTTGTCATAAAATTCCTTTTTAGTATCCTATTAAGGAAGAGAGACTAAATAGTGGTATAAGTTAAATCTACATTTTAAGTGGCATTATTAAAACTCTCTTTGTGTACTTGGTTAAAATACATTATGTGTATAATTACACAAATTGCTTCAGGATTGGCAAACAGGTCTGGGGAAGTGTTAGCTAGCTAGATATTTCAGCCATGCTGAACGCACACACACTCTTCCATGTGTGTATGTGCAAGAGAGAGACTGCATGTGTAGTGCATAATTATTGTCCAGTAGAAAATGTTATGAAGATTATATTGCAGTTTCTCCAAGTCATGCAGAAGCGAAATCAACAGAACCAATGTTTGTGTCTTATTTATGGGCACCTTGATATTTTTTTTAAAGAAACAAAATGCAATTTCTGTAGCAAGAAAAGAATTTGATGATTATTAGGAGATTAAGATCATCTGGGGAGGCCCTGCTCTCGGTCCTGCCTCCTTCGCAGGCACGGTTAGCAGGGACGAGGGACAGAGCCTTCTCAGTGGTGGCCCCTTGGCTGTAGAACTCCCTCCCCAGTGACATTAGATCAGTCCCTCCCTCCTGACCTTCAGATGGAAAGTGAAAAAGTGGTTTTGGGATCAAGCCTTCGGAGAATAATTGTAGTGAAATAACAGATATGGAAAATGTGCAATAACTTTTGGAATTGCCCTGGATTATGATTGTGGAAGGTGTGGTTTTAATAGCATTTGTAATGTTTTTAAATGTTTTAATATGTATTAATTTTAATTTTAATGTTTATTTTAATTGTATGTTGTTTTAAGGGATTGAATAGTCACCTATATGTAAGCTGCCTTTAGTTCTCTGGGGTTGAGAAAAGTGGGGTATAAATAAGGTAAATAAATAAAATTGCATAATCCAGACTCAATGGCTACACCACACTAGCTCTCTAAGACTTTAAAATAGCATAAACACATCTTTAAAATATGACAACAAAAAATCATACGCACACCGCATTAAAAAAAAACACCTTAAATTCACAATTCAACAATCTCCAAATGCCTGATTCAATAAGGTCTTTGTGTGTGTGTGTGTGTGTGTGTGTGTGTGTATACCTTCATAGTGTTTTCTTTGACAAGAAATAGATTTTATAGGGTTTCCTTAGGCAAAGAATTCTCAGAGCGGGTTTCGCCAGAAAAGAAATGTAGCTTATAGACCTTGATATTCATTGGCAATGTCCCATCCAAGTACTAACCAAAGACGACTCTGCTAAACTTCCAAGATCAGATGTGAGCTGTTGCTTTTATACAATGGCTTCTTTATCTGTTAACACAAGGAAACCATGTTCTCACTAGACAGGCCTGTGAGGATGATGAGATTCCTTACTCTACCTTAAAGATCTTTAGATTCAAGTAGACTGACATAGGATCAGGATCAGGATCATGGTTGGACAACTCTAAATCATAGCCTTTGTTTCATGAGTTTTATAATTAGCTGTAGGCTGTTTCAAATGCCACTCCAGTAGTAGAAATGTGATATATACATTTTAAATAACATGAAACTACCAAACTAAGGCTGTATCCCATGAGCTGCCTCGGCTCAATGCTGTAGAATTTTGAGATTTGTAGTTCTGTGAGATATTTTCTCTATCAGAAAGCTCTGGTCCCACAACAAACTACAAATCCATAGGGTTGCTATGAATTTTCCGGGCTGTATGGCCATGTTCCAGAAACATTCTTTCCCAAGGTTTCACCCACACCTATGGCAGGCATCCTCAGGGGTTATGAGGCCTGTTGGAAACTAGACAAGTGAGGTTTCTATATCTGTGGAGTGGGACATTCCACAGATCCCCAATTCCATAGAATGGAGCCAAGGTAGTTAAGGTGGTGACAAACTGCTTTAACTTTGCAGTTTGGATGGTCTCTCACTCAGCATAATCTATTGATCATTAAAGGGAGATCAAACAGAATTCAGTTCACTCTTAGAAAAATTATCCACCATAATTATCCACCAAAGAATATAACGGATGAGAAAAGTAGAGGGGGACTAGCGATGCCGAATTTAGGGCTATACTCAGAAGCATGCGCGCTAACTTGGGTCCTGGATTGGATAAGGTTAAAGAACGAGAAGCAGCTGAATTTAGAAGGGTTCGATCTCAGGAAAGGCTGGCACGCCTATACCTGGTACGGGAAAAGGAATATAGAAAAAAACTTCGGTAACCACTTCATTAGAGCCGCGATTATAAGAACATGGGAAAAGTATAAAAAAAGAATTTACAATAAAACCCCATTATGGGTATCCCCCCTTGAAGCTTGTCAAAGAAGGGAGTTAGGCTGGATGAAATGGCCCTGTTATAAGGAAATAATAGGTAAAAATGGACAAGAGTTATACTTGAAAACCCAAGACGAAGTAAAAAGGCTCTACCCAAATGTGAATTGGCTACAGTATAGACAACTCAAAGAATATTTTATGATGGATAAAAAAATTGGATTTATGCAAGAAGAGAACGGTTGGGATAAAATACTAAAAATAGGGAAGAAAACAATATCACTAATATATAAAAAACTGTTAGAATGGAACACAGAGGAGGAAAAAATAAAGGAATGCATGATAAAATGGGCCAAAAACATTGGGAGATCAATAGGATTGGCGGAATGGGAGAATATTTGGACAAAGAAATTAAAATATACAAAAGCATACGATTTAAAAGAAAATTGGATTAAGCTATTTTATAGATGGCATTTAACACCACAAAAACTAGGGAAAAATCTATAGACATCTAAATACTAAATGTTGGAAATGTGGAGAGACAGAGGGCACCCATTATCACATGTGGTGGCACTGCAAAAAAGCCAAAAATTACTGGAGAGGAATTCAAGAAAAATTACAATCTATATTGAAGATAAAAATACCATTATCTCCAGAAATATTCCTATTAGGGATTACGGATGAGAAAATGGACCGAAATATGGACAAGTTTATTTTTCTGGCGGTAACAGCAGCGAGAATTTGCTACGCTAGATACTGGAGAAAAGAAGAGATTCCTGAGGTGGAAGAATGGGAAATAAAACTTATGGAAGTAAAAAATATGGACAGACTAGGGTACTTAATTAAAAAAATACAAAGGACAATCAGAAAATGAAATGGACTGGACATTGGTAGAAGAATACTTCAAACAGAAATGATATAGAACCAAAAATGGGAAAAGAAAATTCCGCAGCCCAAAGAAGAAGCAAAAGAAATGAAAGAGAAATTGGAGAAGGTAGGAATGAAAAGGAATCTTCCCGCCAAAGACACCAGGAAGACAGACCGAAGGAAGAGGGGAACCTCATCTTGTGGCTCCTATTTTTAAAAAACACTTCTACATCTTTCTGCACCTCTCTTTCTGATTTCCCACCTATACCTACACTCACCTATTCTTCCCTCCCCCTATCCCAATTCCTCAACTCTATTTTGCCAACTATCCAGTTCTACGCCCCTTTCCTTTTTCTTTTCCCCTTTCTCTCTCTTCTCCCTTTTCTCCCCCCCCCCTTTTTTTTTTAACCATAATGATTTCTTTTAACTATATGTATGGAAAATTGAATAAAGATATTAAAAAAAGAAAAGAAAAATTATCCACCATAATAACATCCATGAATATAGGCACAATAGCCAAATGCCCACTAAGTTTGCAGTCGTACTTTTTGGATATACATAATAATATATGAGGATATCTGGTGTTTTTGTTTGTTTGTTTGTTTGTTTTTTTGTCAGGAGCAACTTGAGAAACTGCAAGTCGTTTCTGGTGTGAGGGAATTGGCCATCTGCAAGGACATTGCTCAGGGAATGCCTGTATGTTTTGAAGTTTTACCATCCTTATGGGAGGCTTCTCTCCTGTCCCCGCATGAGGAGCTGGAGGTGACAGAGGGAGCTCACCCACACTCTCCCTGGATTCGAACCTGCAACCTGTCGGTCTTCAGTCCTGCCAGCACAAGGGTTTAACTCACTGTGCCATGGGGGTTAAACCAATTGATATCTGTTGAAAATCAATTGGTTTGAAGATGAAAAATAGATTGCAACAACAGACATGCATTTAGTTTACACATACACACTGCGTATATCTCCTTTTTCTAAACTAAGACACTATTGAACTGTAACATTATAATTAAGAGGCACACACAGAGATATATTCATTGGGTATACAGGCTTTCTGCCATACATTTTCCATTTTCCGTGGTGCTGCCCATTTCAGGAGTGTTTGATAAAAACGGATTCTAACCACAAATAGCTACATTACGGAGCCCCTTAAAGCCTGTTTAATGCTCTGCACTTTTTGAAAAATGGGGTGGTGTTTCCATGTGGATGAAATAATATTGCTTTAATGGCACTTAAGATCTAAAGATAAATTAACCAATCTCATCAGAGAGAGTGATATGAGTTTCAGAAATAAGTATAACTTTTAGTCGGCATTGCCACTGACTGACACAATGGAAGTGATACTTATCTTTGGTCTGTCCCTGGTGGCATTTGCTTCGATGCATGAATGTAAAAGCAAACAGAAACAGCTTTTATCACAGCGGCAAGTCATGATCTCCACTTAGGGCTCAATCTTGCCATTCGCTATGTGGGCATGAATTGATGTGTACTGGAGAGCGGCTGAGCCATTGCACTCACACACTATAGAATGCATTCTAAAAATATCATAAAAATTCATAGGGGGCTTACAGAAATTCATTTTTTGTCTGCTAGAGGAGGAAAAAAAGCTTTATTTTCCCTTTTGTCTGGAAGAAAAAAGTCCATGTCATCCAGCAGGGAGGAGAGATCCAAGGACACTCCTTGAATGTTCTGGTATACTGAGCTCTGCTATACTGAGCTCCAAGGTTGGAAAAATGATTTTTGGGGCAGAAGTTCCAGAATCCCTGGCTGTGGCATTTTGGAAGTCATTGTCCCAAACAACTCCCTTTGCCTAGGCTAGATTTGCTTCTAAAATATACCAACGTTGCCTAAATTTGATAGGTTTCTAAAGTGTACTTAAAGAGGTAGCAATACACATTCAGAATAATCTAGAATCAGATTCTACTGTTCTTGCTTAGGCCTTTCAAATGTCAGAATACACTTTGTTGTAAAGAATACCAAAGCATTTTGTTGCTTATTACATCCCAATTCATATCAACTAGATTTTTATAACTTACTTTTTAACAAATAAAATGTGGAAGAGATGACGCACAATAGCTAATATAATGTATAGGACGGCAGTTTCTTCCATAAACTGATATAATATAAAGGTAAAGGTTTCCCCTGACATTAAGTCTAGTCATGTTTGACTCTGGGAGTGGTGCTCATCTCCATTTCTAAGCTGAAGAGTCAGCATTGTCAATAGACACCACCAAGGTCATGTGGCCAGCATGACTGCATGGAGCGCCGTTACCTTCCTGCAGAAGCTGTGCCTATTGATCTACTCACATTTGCATGTTTTTAAATTGTTGGGTTGGCAGAAGCTGAGGCTAACAGTGGGAGCTCACCCTGCTCCCCAGATTCGAATCACCAACCTTTCAGTCAGTAAGTTCAGCAGCTAAGCAGTTTAACCTGATGTGCCACCTGATGTGCCCATACAAACTGATATGCATAAATAAGTTACTATACTTCAATCAAAGTGTGTGTTTGCAAACAGGTGGTCCAGTTTGTCACCTGGTCCAATTTGTCACCTTTGTACAACTTTCTCTGCTCCAGTTTGTCACCTTTGTACAACTTTAAAAATGAGCAAAACAAGCTGAAATTAATTTAGCCTTAGATGCAATTGATTAACTAACTCTAGTTCATTATCCTTTACTTTCCTAAAATGTATAAATGGGCTATGGTTCTGTTGGTTTTGACTGATCTTTGACTGAAGATCAGAGTTTGAATTTCCACTCAAGCATGGAAACATACTGAATAATCCTTGTCAAGATTACATTTTCCCAGCTTCAGTGGAAGGCAAAGAATTCCAAGATGACAATCACTTTCTCCAAAGTTGCCATCACTTTCACTTCATCAGCCAGCCTTTTCCTGTTGGTTTGGAATCACAGATATTCTTTCACTATCTGAGTTGTGGAGATGTCCTTCAAGTAAGGTATTTTTATTGTTCCATTCATAACAGAGTTATATGTCAAGATAGTGAGGGTGGAAAATTACGACCACTACAAGCAGCAGTAACAAAAACAATGATAACACATTACTATTATGGCTCTTCTCTTGAAGGTTGTATCACCTGCTTCAGGGAAGTATTGTATCTGGACTGACATCTGTTTGTAGTACAGCCTGAGACTGATGAGTTCACTGATTGTTTAGAGAGAATTGTGGAATTTCTTGTGAGATTTACTGGGGCACAAAGTGATGAAAATTCAAATCAAAGAAATGATGGCTCTCTCTGGGAAAAATCTGATTCAGAAAGTAGAAGGCTCCAAGGTCAGAAAGAGGAGCCAGAAACTGCAACGTTAGATAAGGAGTTGGGCAAAGAGCTAAGTGATATGGAAGGATCCCAGGGAAAAACACCTGGAGCTATGGAGGTCAACAGAAGTCTTCACTTACAGATTTGAGCAGAAAATAGGCAGCTCTGGTCAGAGTACTTACGGGAGAAAGCTGAGGAGAGAATTCATGGGGAAAAAATATCTTCATGGCTGCCTATCAGCAAGTTGTTTACCTCAGAGTTAGTTCAGGCAATGTAGCATTCAAGTGAAGATGCTAGGCCTGTGTTCTCTGGTTCGTGTTTCAAGTCAAGCTTTGTTATTGGATTATAGTATCCTGGAAGTTTTCTATGTTCTTCTTTTTTGTATTCTTGCTCAAGTTTTTACTTAGCATTGAATGTGGGATGTGGGCTGATCATTCTACCTACATTAGGCATCCTCTTCAATAAGCCATGGGAAAAGTGCATATTTCATCTGTATTTGGCATATTATCTGGACAATTTATATAATCTCACATATTTCAGGCAAGTTTAAACACGGTCTAGCTCAGTGGTTCTCAACCTGGGGTCCCCAGATGTTTTTGGCCTACAGCTCCCAGAAATCCCAGCCTGTTTACCAGCTGTTAGGATTTCTGGGAGTTGTAGGCCAAAAACATCTGGGGACCCCAGGTTGAGAACCACTAGTCTAGCTAACATGTATACATAATCTTCAAGATGCACATAAATGGGTTTGACTGACATATCCAGTCCTGATTGCTTCAGGAGACTTGTAGAAATGATGGAGCTGTCTCTGGTGCTGCTCTTATTCTAACAGAATGGAGACATTCAGCAGAAATGAGAGGACACTATAGCTCCATTAAAAAATCCAAAATTGGTTCTGAGCATTTGAGAAATTCTCCAGATTGAGTTTTGAGGTGACTCACTTTTAGAAAAGGGGGAAAAATCTTGTGAGATGTATGCATTCTATTTATCCTGTTAGTGATTATGCAAATTATGTACAGAGAGTACAAAATGAGGTCAACATGTGCACATTCCTCAAGGCCTATCAGCGATGATGAACAATGGCTGTAGAATGTGTAAAACCCTTATGAATTCACAATTACCCAAGGGTTGCTGGAGACCACACATATTGTGCATAGGTGACATTTAGCTACAATGCTGCTCTTCATTCTGTTTCTGTTGGGTGAGGCTATTTCCTACAAGGTATCCTTTTCCATTCCTGTAGTCCAGCCATGAATGTTGCCTCACTATGGGTCATTCATATTACAGAATTATAGCAGTATTATTCCACTTGAACTGCAATGATTGTATCCTCTAGAGATTTGCAAATTAAGGAGAAGGCATTTACAGTTCTCAGCCAGGGTTCCCCAGTGCCTTACCAAACTACAACAACTAAAACTCCATAGGATGGAGCCATGCAGCTAAAGTGGAATAATAATTCTATGACGCCTACATCTCAGTCATATTTAGAACACTGTTGTTTCCTTCTTTCAATTGGAATTAAGTTCCTTCTGTTTCTTTTCAATAATGAGCAAATTTACATAGAGGTAATGGGAATAGTACATTACCAATTTCCCTGACATATTTACTTGAAAATTACAAGATACTCCCTCAAGTGCATTATGTCTTTCTTGGTCCCATATGCATTTGCACTTAAAAACCTGGATCAGTTCTTAGTCTTGGGCTTCTCCTTCTTTATCCTGCAGGTTTTAGTTTTAAGCCTCCATAGTCAAGCTAGTGAGGCTCCTGCCAAAAATAAGCTTCCCAGACTTTGCGAGACACATCTTATCCTGCCCCAGGAGTCCTTAATTTTAGTACTATAGGCTTTGATCCAGGAGATTAAACCTTTTTGATGATACTCCTGCATAGCTAGTTCTTTAGTTTTAGTTTGACTTGTTCCTCTCTTTTACACTCTGAATGTCAGCAGTAAACAACAATAGGGGAAAGGATTTCTGGCCCCATGTTTTTATTCTGCTACCTAGAGTCTCATATATAACTGGATATACATTCGAGAATTTCAGCAGCTGGGATTTTAAACAACTTGGCTTTGTGCTAACTTTAAAGATACTGAACAGTGGTATGAATGAAATTCCATAGAAAAGAGTTTGAATGAGTGAGACAAAATTCCTCTATATAAAAATCAAAATATCTATGTATGAATCTATGTATGTATCTAGCTATTTTCCAGGATGACTCCCACATTGGAAGAGCTCTGTCAATCCCAGCAATGGATCTCCAACAAACTTGGCACGTGTGCCCATCATAACCAACTAAAAATACTGGAGGAGGGGAGATGTCAGGGGGATTGACAAATATTAATGAACATTGCAATCCCCCCATGTTTATAGAGCTTTTTGAATCTCATCGACACTGGATTGGGACCAAACTTGAAACACAGATCCATTGTGAACAACTAAAAATATTGGAGGGAATGGCCTAGAACAGTGGTTCTCAACCTGTGGGTCCCCAGATGTTTTGGCCTTCAACTCCCAGAAATCTTAACAGCAGGTAAACTGGCTGGGATTTCTGGGAGTTGTGGGCCAAAACACCTGGTGATCCACAGATTGAGAACCACTGGCCTAGAATGATGGAAACATACTGCACCCACATCCCGAGAGCCCATTGTAAGGTTATGCAATTTCTAATGGGCCTATTCATAAAATCCAAGACCAAGCAATGACTATTTCTAATAAATAGCATTACAATAAAGGTAAAACTAGACAGAAGAGCATTTCAGCTGAACACAGAGAAATCCTTTCCAAGTTCTGAGCACTCCAAAGGCCTTATGAATCCCCATAGACTTTGCCTGGTTTGGGAAATTAAACAGCAAAGAGGTGTAATGATTTTCCCCAGAAGGTAAGTTCCAGAGGTTCACTGCTCTGGTGGAGAAGGCCCTCTCCTAGATAATCTCACCAGTGGTGCAATGGATCAAACCCTTGTGCTGGCAGGACTGCTGACCAACAGGTCAGTGGTTCGAATCCGAGAAGAGTGGGTTGAGCTCCCTCTGTCAGCTCCAGCTACCCATTTGCGGACATGAGAGAAACCTCCCACAAGGATGGTAAAACATCAAACATTTGGGCATCCTCTGGGCAATATCCTTGCAGATGGCCAATTCTCTCACACCAGAAACAACTTGCAGTTCCTCAAATTGCTGCTGACCAAAATAAAAAATCTCAGAATTAGGGGGAGTTATTTTTGGACTAGTTTCAAGAATTCTCCATTCAACATATTTGCTGCTTTTTATGTGCTCACTTCTAATTCTTATTCCTGTCCTAGATCCTCTGGATAATACCATGAGCATAACATTCTCAAACACCAACTTTGGAGACATTTTAGTGAAGGGAAAACCTTTAAATACAATCTGCTTCAGTTTGACTGGATGAGCTTTGCTGTACTCAAGAATAATATGAGATTGTTTCAGCACCAGAAAGATTAATATTGCGCCTCTGAAAATGTATTTAATATCGAAATAATATCTAATATCGAAAACAATGGTTTAAACTTCTTTCAAAACTAATATGACCATAAAAGGCAAAGGTTTCCCCTTGACATCAAGTCTAGTTGAGTCTGACTCTGGAGGGTGGTGCTCATCTCAATTTCTAAGCCAAAGAGCTGGCGTTGTCTGTAGACGCCTCCTAGGTCACGTAGCTGGCTTGACTACACGGAATGCTGTTACCTTCCTGCTGAAATGGTACCTATTGATCTACTCACATTTGCATGTTTTCAAAGTACTAGGATGGCAGAAGCTGGGGCTAACAGTGGGAGCTCACCCCATCCATGGATTTGAACCACTGACCTTCCGATCAGCAAGTTCTGCAGCTTAGCAGTTTAACCCACTGTGCCACCATGGCCCCATGGTTATATGAAAATAACCTCCAATTACCCCAATTTGCCAGGGAATCAAGCTGTTGTCCCTCTTTTTCAGATGCTTTAGCAATTTCCCAGTTTCTTTGTCATCCGTCTTCGTACTCGGCTTTCTTCAGTTGCTGCACACTAAATGCAAAGGTAGTCTCAATTCTGTTAAATCAACTGTTGTGGGCAGGCAGAAGGAGAGGAAGATAAGGGATGGAATTGTGCTCTTTCCAGTGGTCCCCAGCAAAGGCAAACTGTTCCTTACTCATCTATTCTTCCTCATTGATACCTTTTCCCGTTTTGACCACCCTCTGATGTTGCTTTGACTGTTTTAATCTCTGAAATATTGGTATGCATGAAAGGAAGGCAAGTTTCAACCAAATGGGGAAAAAACTAGACATAAGTCATTGTCAAAGAAATTTATGCATTTATTATGTTCATTATTTTTCTGAATAGACAATTTGTTCTTTGCATGATTTTGACCCCACTGTTTTTTTCATTGCATGTGTCCCCTTTCGTATATCTTTCAGCTGTGCTGTCTGTGACTGGGTAGGTGTAGGTCTTATCCTCCATTCTCCTTAAAATAAGTAAAGGTAACAGTTTTCCCCTGATATTAAGTCCAGCTGCGTCCGACTCTCCATTTCTAAGGCGAAGAGCTGACATTGTTAGTAGACACCTCCAAGGTCATGTGGCTAGCATGAAGTGCCATTACCTTCCTGCCAGAGCAGTACCTATTGATCTACTCACATTTGCAGGTTTTCGAACTGCTAGGTTGGCAGAAGCTGGGGCTGACAGTCATAAAATACTATTCAATAAAAGAGGTATACAATAAAAAATATAGTGGCAGAGACAATAGGGAAAGCAACTTTTCAAGTTAGAAAGCAAAAGGTTGCCAGAATAAAAACTTCATCTACTAAAAAGTAAACAAAAAATTAATGAAAGACTATCTTTACCTTCCAACTTGTAAATTATAGCTAAATTATATGCATAGTATGACTAGATTTATTTCAGAGTATAACAGCTGCCGCAAGTCTCTATCTCGAGAAACAATTAAAATCCTTATTATATATATTTGACGAAGTGTCCTGTGAGGTTTTAAAATCTGCTGAACACATTTAAGCAGCTCACCAGAGCAATCGTTTTAAAAATTATATGACATGTAGAATAGTCCCAAGGGTGTTATTCTCCCCAGGAAAAGGATAGCTGGCAGAAGACAATGGCAGAAAGAGGCACAAACTCCAAAGAAAAATTGGGTTCATGCATGGAAGGCATATGCTTATGGATTAGCACTGTTATCTCTCTTTCTTATGTTTTAGGACATAAGGATCACACTTACATTCTGTGTGTTGTTTCACTTGCTAGTGCCTTACCTATTTTTTGTTGAATTTTGGAAATTTTCCTCACAATGTTTTCATAACTTCAGCATGTTTCCATATGCTGTTTCTATTTATTAGTGGCGGTTGTGAGTGGAATAAAACACTCATAGGTTTGGGTCTGCGATGCTCAGCTTACAAACTCAAGAGTAAGACACATAGGAAAATAATACAGAGTGAAATAATAAATTCACAAGCATGCAGACAAGTTCAACAGAAAGGAAGAAACCATGAAAATGAACAAAATCTGGCTACCAGTATTAAAAACTCTAAAATTATAACAGTAAATAAAGAACAAAGCTCAGGCACAGGGGAATTCCAGACAAGAAACCATCAGGAATAGCTAATCACTTCTCAACAAAAGATTTCCCCAGGCAGGCATAAGTCACACCTAAAAACTGTCAGGCCATTAATTGCTAATCAAGGTGACCAATTGAAACATTCAAACCTACCTCCAACAAACAAGAGTTATTTCTCCCACCTTGGACTTTCCACAGATATATAAACCCAATTTTCCTAGTTTCTGAGTTCCTTAGTTTCCAACAGACCTCCCAACCTCTGAGGATGCCTGCCATAGATGCTGGTGAAACATCAGGAGAGAATGCTTCTAGAACATGGCCATATAGCCTGAAAAACCTACAACAACCCAGTGATTCCGGCCATGAAAGCCTTCGACAATACAACGTGTGTAGCATTGTAGCACAGTGGGCAGATACATCTTTCTGCTCCAAAGATTAGACAGGACTTCTTTCCTCCCATTTCAGTATGTTAAAATTTCACACAGCTTATTCTTAAACTAAGACTTTTTCTTCAATTACAACATATTCCGCTTTTAAGTGGAATATCAGTAAGCTTCCTGGGTACTTTGTTTTCCTTCTCAATCATATCTAGATCCCTCTCACTTAACATTTTGTTTTTAAATTAGAAAGCTGAAAGGAGATGCCTTTAAAAGGGGGAAAGTCATTGCCTCGGTGCCTGTTTTTGTTTTCAACATGTCATTTCATATCAAAATCCACTTAAAATCCTGCATTTTAAAAGTGTCATTGTATGCCATCTCACACTTTGGAGCAATGTGAGGAGAAAACTATGATCCATCACTCAGTAAAATGTAAACACTGTGCTTCATGCAGCCCGCTTTGTGCCATCTCTTCTTTACCCTGGGCATGATGAGCAAAGACCACATTCATGGGCTCAAGGACACAACACATTTTGTTTTGATGAGTTTTGCCATCCATTGATTGGCAGGGAAACTACTTGAGCTTAAATTGCTCCATAGCTACCTTTCTCTTCTCAAATCTGTTTTCTGCAAATTTACAAAGAGATATGTACAAAGCTGGTTGTAAAAATGTCACATCAGTATAAATAATAGCATGCTTAGTGGTCTAATTTGTACTTTTTTAAAGAAATATATGAAGAGATATCATTAAAATTTCTTAAATCAGTTAATTTTATTAGACTTTTTTGGGATCCCGATTTAAATACCCTATATACTCTAGTATAAGCTGAGTTTTTCAGTCCTTTTTAGACTGAAAAAGCCCCTTCAGCCTATACTCGAGTCAAAATTATTTATTATTTTTCTGGGTTATTATTATTATTATTACATTTAAATTTATTTATTTATGACATTTATATTCCGTTTTTCTCACCTTTGGAAGGGGACTCTGGGCGGCTTACAATTGACAGCCATTAGATGCCAAAAACAATAATAAAAACACAATTAAACATTAATTAAAACCTCATCATAAGTTAAAATACCATTTAAAAGAGACAAATCCACATTCATTATTTTACTCTATTTATTATTGTTGTTATTATTGTTGTTACATTTATTATTTTACTTTGTTATTGTTGTTATTATTACTTTTATTATTTTACTCTATTATTTATTTATTTATTTTCAGTATTTATATTCCGCCCTTCTCACCCCGCAGGAGACTCAGGGCGGATTAGCACATATACATGGCAAACATTCAATGACATAGACACACAACATATATAGACAAACACAGAGGCAATTTAACATTCCAGCTTCATGAGGGAATGCTTGAATTCTGGCCACCGGGGGAGCTGTCACTTCACGGTCCACTTGTGACACTGAGTCCTCGATGGAGTACTTCCTCATTCTTTTGCCTGCTGCTGGAGATTTTTATGGCATTGTAAATTAGTTAAATTATCTTCCCCACATAAGGGGTACCTAAATTTCCTACTTGGCAGATACAACTGTCTTTCGGACTGCAAAGGTCAACAGCAAGCTAGACAATGGTTGGGAGCTTACTCCGACCTAGGCTGGCTTCGAACTCATGACCTTTTGGTCAGTGGTGATTTAATGCAGCTGACTCCTAGCCAACTGCACCACAACATAATAACTGTTATTATTACGTGTATTATTTTACTCTATTATTACTGTTATTATATCTGGAATATTGTGTCCAATTCTGGGCACCACAATTCAAGAGAGATATTGACAAGCTGGAATGTGTCCAGAGGAGGGCGACTAAAATGATCAAGGGTCTGGAGAACAAGCCCTATGAGGAGCGGCTTAGGGAACTGGGCATGTTTAGCCTGAAGAAGAGAAGGCTGAGAGGAGATATGATAGCCATGTATAAATATGTGAGAGGAAGCCACAGGGAGGAGGGAGCAAGCTTGTTTTCTGCTTCCTTGGAGACTAGGACGCGGAACAATGGCTTCAAACTACAAGAGAGGAGATTCCATCTGAACATTAGGAAGAACTTCCTGACTGTGAGAGCCGTTCAGCAGTGGAACTCTCTGCCCCGGAGTGTGGTGGAGGCTCCTTCTTTGGAAGCTTTTAAGCAGAGGCTGGATGGCCATTTGTCAGGGGTGATTTGAATGCAATATTCCTGCTTCTTGGCAGGGGGTTGGACTGGATGGCCCATGAGGTCTCTTCCAACTCTTTGATTCTATGATTCTATGATTCTATGATTCTATTATTACATTTCCATTATTTTACTCTATTATTATTATTATTATTTATTACATTTATTATTTTACCCTCTTTATTATTATTGGAAGGATAGATAAGTACATTTACATTGAAGATGGTTAGAATAATGGTTCAATCAGAATTGGACAGTCTTATCTTAAATTACAGTTTTATGTAAATATTCAAAAACATTTAACCTACAGATGCCTCAATTAATGTAATTTCATTGCTATCTATTTTTATTTTGAAATTTACCAGTAGCTGCTGCCTTTTCCACCCTTAGCTTATACTCGAGTCAATACATTTTCCCCAATTTTTCTGTAGTAAAATTAGGTGCCTCGGCTTATATTCGGGTCGGCTTATACTCGAGTATATACCGTAATTGAATGATAGATCCTTGAGAGATACTAAATCACCTTTTGCATGTTTGTCATAAGGGTGCCTTCTTTAATTATATGCAAGCACTTGATTTTGGGAATTAAAGTGGTAGGTTTTTAGCCTGGCCAGGCTGCCTTTTTAAACTCATGCCACATTAGAGAAGGCTTGTTATTCTAGGACTGAAATGGTGAAGATGCAAAATGGTGACGATCAAGGAGACAAAGTGGCAAAGCCTTAAGTGCAGTTAACGCCTCTAGAGCCATAACTCCAAATTTGTTCATTCACTGAAGCACATGAATACCTCTGCATAGAAAAAACCCAACAGCATGATGATATGCCTGTGAGAACATATTACAGTGATACCAGGTGATAATATATTATGATTTGGTGTCACATTTATTCAGCGTGCAATTGAATGTACTGCATTTTTACTAAGATCAGCTGTGCCGAATTCCAGATTTTGATGATAGATTTAATGGTATTCTATTCCAGTTTCAATAGAGTCAAAGAGACTCTCCTCATTTTTTTTTAAGTCAGAAGAGATGCTTCTCATCCCTTATTTGAAATTGCTCCGCTCCAGATAGGATACTGACTAATCTATGCAAATGTCAATGGAAATATTATTTTTTCTTCTATAAAAAATAACTAGCTTGATTACTTTCTAGTATGCTGGCAAATCCAAAGAAATACTAAAATGGGATTAAGTAGTCTTCCAATTGCTGATAGTGAATTATATATTTGGAATGACTGGTCTGGAGAACAAGCCCTATGAGGAGTGGCCTAAAGAGCTGGGCATGTTTAGTTTGCAGAAGAAAAGGCTGGGAGGAGACACAATGGTAGTGTATAAATATGTGAGGGGAAGTCATAGGAAGGAGAGAGGAGGCTTGTTTTCTGCTGCCCTGGAGACTAGGATGCAGAACAATGACTTCAAACTAAAGGGAAAGGAGATTTCACCTGAACATTAGGAAGAGTTTCCTAATGGTGAGAGCTGTTTAGCAGTGGAACTCTTTGTTCTGGAGTGTAGTGGAGGCTCCTTCTTTAGAGGCTTTTAAAAAGAGGCTGAATGGCCATCTGTCGGGGGTGCTTTAAATATGTTTTTCCTGCTTGTTGGCAGGGAGTTAGGCTGAATAGCCCACAAGATTTCTTCCAGCTCTATAATTCTATGAATGGGAGTCACATAAGAACCCAGACAGAGAAAAATCTGATTTTCTCTGTAAGCTTTAATAAAAAGGGGGTCCATAAGGATTCATGAACACTACTGTGAACGAAGATGACTTCTACACTTGTACTTCAACTTGCTGTTTGATACTACATCCACACTATACAATTAATGGAGATTGGACATCACTGCCATATCTCAGTGCTAAAACCTGGGAGTTCTAATTTGGTGAGATGGAGAAGGTGAAAGATATTGTCAGATGACAACTTGGGATTCCCTAGCAATTAAAGTGGAGTCAAGTGGGAGTTGTAGTTTGGGGCTGCGGTGGCACAACAGTTAAACCATTGAGCTGCCAAACTTGCTGACTGGAAAGTTTGTGGTTTGAATCCGTGGAATAGGGTGAGTTCCCGCTGTTAGCCCCAGCTCTTGCCAACCTAGCAGTTAGAAAACATGCAAATGTGAGTAGATTTGGTGGGAAGGTAAGCAGGTGCTTCATGCAGTCATGGTGGCCATATGACACAGGACAATGGTTCTCAACCTGTGGGTCCCCAGATGTCTTGGCCTTCAACTCCCAGAAATCCTAATAGCTGGAAATCTGGCTGGGATTTCTGGGAGTTGTAGGCCAAATAATCGTATAATGTGTGCAGATCCAAGCACAGTGGCTTTTTGCAGCTGAGAGGTGGTAATTTTGTCAGTGTAGATTGCTTTTAAGTACAGGCCAAGGTCTTTGGGCACTGCACCTAGTGTGCCGATCACCACTTTTACTGGCTTGTTGTTGTTGTTGTTGAAGCACAGGTAATCGTTGTCAAGGGAGACTCAAGAACCTTGTAACACTGCAACCCATGACTCCTTAGCACTGAGCCAGGGCGGGTCAAGCAGTGTTAAAACTGCATCAATTCTGCAGTGTAGACCCACCCTAGAATGGTTTTTTATTCTCCTGTTTAGGACTGGCTGTTCCCACCTAGCTCAGGATTTCAAATGTTGTCCAGTACCACCAAGAATGGGGGGGGGGGGGAATATGCCTGGGAAAAGAGGCATACTGGAAATATCACGGGCAGCAAAACATCACCGTCACCAGTATCTTGAGCTACAGATTATCAGGGCTCTGCTCAATTGCGCTCCTCCACCCGCCTTCCTCGGATGCAGCGCTGATGACTCCGAAGCCGAGCTGTTTCGGGCAAAAGGCGCCCCTTCCCCCCTCTTTCTTCCCTTCTTTCTTGCTTTCCCCGCAATCTGGGGAAGGGGCCGCCCCCTCCGGAGACACGGTCCCACTGATTGGGAGCCCTGCGTGGCCTCCGCGGGGGTCCAGGAGCAGCCCACCCCGCGGAAAGGAAGAAAGAAAGAGAGAGAGAGAGAGAGAGAAAGAAAGGGAAAGGGCAGCGCAGAAGACGCGCTCCGGGAGGCCTCGGCGCCGCTGATTGAGAGGGGGCCGAAGAGCCCCAAGAGAAAGGCAAGGAAGGTGGTGGGCGCTTGGTGTGCAAAAGAACCCCGCCAGCCCCACGCGGCTTTCCGCTCCATGCTTGCGCGCCTCAGTTTCAATCAAGTCAGGTTTTCCTCCGCCTCATCCACTCTTCTTCTACTGCTTTTGATTCCCTCCTCCTCTTCTTCTTTTCCTTGTCCTCCTCCTGCTCCTCTTCTTCTTTTGCTTATCTTATCTTCTTCTTCTTTTTCCTCCTCCTCCTCCTTCTCTTCCTTTTCGCCTCCTCCTCTTCTTCTTCTTCTTCTTATCTTCCTATTCCTCCTCTTCTTTTTCCTCCTCCTCCTCTTCTTCTTCTTCCTCCTCCTCTTCCTCCTCCTCTTATTCCTCCTCTTCTTCTTTTCCTTATTCTCCTCCTCTTCTTCTTTTTCTCATCTTCTTCTTCTTTTCTCCTCCTCCTCTTCTTTTTCTTCCTCCTCCTCCTCTTATTTCTCCTCCTCCTCTTCTTTTTCCCCTCCACATCTCCTCCTCCTCTTCTTCTCCTTCATCCTCTTCTTCTTTTCCTTATTCTCCTCCTCTTCTTCTTTTTCTCCTCTTCTTCTTGTTCTCCTCCTCCTCCTCTTCTTCTTCCTCCTCCTCTTCTTTTCCTTATTCTCCTCTTCTTCTTTTTCTCCTTCTCCTCCTCTTCTTCTTTTCTCCTCTTACTCTTCTTATTTATCCTCCACCACCACCTCCTCTTCTTTTTCTGCTCCTCTTCCTCTTCTCCTCCTCCTTCATCCTCTTCTTCTTTTTCTCCTCCTCCTCTTCTTCTTCCTCCTCTTTTTCTTTTCCTTATTCTCCTCCTCCACCTCCTCCTCCTTTTCTTCTTTCTCCTCCTCTTCATCTTTTTCTTCTCCTCCTCTTCTTTTTCTCCTCCTCTCTCTTTCACTACTGCTACCACTTCTCACCTCTTCTATTACTTCTTCTCTCCTTCTCTTGCCCGGGTTACTACAATATTGCTTCTTTTCTCCTTCCCCCTTTTATTCTTGTTGGGTTTCATCCCTGACTGCACAAGTCTCCATCCCTCAATGAGTAGTTAGCCTAGATAGATTAGAGTAAGGGATTCCTTCTTCTACATTCCCTATGCATGCCTCTCTCAAGAAGGGGCTTAGAAGGGGGTTGTCTTACTCATCCTACATGCCACTATCCCCCCTCCCACCTTTGAATACTTAGCAATGTGATATCTTCAGGTATACCTTTAAAGGTATTTTTATTGACCTGGGTGAGGCCATGTGGTCAATTCTCCATTTTTGGCCTCTCTCCTGCCTTTGTTCTCCTTGAGTGAGGATGCATCTTGCCATTCTCCTGGCAAGATGTAGGCACGGCTATTTTGTTATTTTTCCTTTTTATTTTCCTTAGAAGATAGCTCAGTGGAACTAGTTAGCTCCAAGAACCTTTCCTATCCAGAATGGATTTCTTTTGACTTTAATAAACGTATTATTTTTAGAACCTATGAAGTTGTGGCTCCCTGCAATCCCGTTCCATCCTGCTGAATGGAAACTAATTCTTCCCCTCTACACCTAAGCTTCTGCTGGTTATGAATTGTGCTTCTGGCACTCTGCTATATTTTGTGAAATCATCCTCAAGTGGGGGTTATTTTTGAGCCTAACAACTCTTGATTCCTAACAATTCTACTGCTACTACTCCTTTTCTTATTTTGTCTCCTCTATTTCTCCCCCTTCTCCCCATTTACTACTGCTGCTACTCTCCTCCTCTTCTCCTTCTACTACCATTTCTTCCCCTCTTCTTTGTACTTAACTTCTCCCTTTCTCCCTTTTACTATTACTTTTCTTTCCTCCTCCTTTTCTCTCTTTTCCTCTTCCTTTCTTCTTCCCCCTTCTCCTCTTCTTCTGTCTTCTTCTTCCCCTTTTACTGTACTACTACATTTTCTCTCCTCTTCTTCTGCCTTTTACTCCTCCTACATTTTCTTCCTTCTCCCCTTCTATTACTATTACTACCACTACTTTTCTTCTACTTTTCCTTTTCAGAGTGGAACCGTCTTGTCTGGAAATAATCATAATAACACTTTATTTATATTCCACTCTATTTCCCAGAGGGGACTCAGAGTGGATTACAACATATCACAGATAGGCAAGCATTCAACGCCTTTAATAACAAAGAAATAACAATGACACACAAATACACAGAACAAAGGTAAAGGCTTCCCCTTTCATCTCTGGCTTCTGGAGGTGGTGCTCAACTCTGGCCATGGTGCTCTTTTTCCATTTCCAAGCCGAGGAACACATTTATTACCTTTCTGCAGAAATGGCGCCTATTGATCTCACCCTTGCATGTTTTTGAACTACTAGGTTGGCAGGAGCTAAGGCTAACAGGGGAGTAAGCCCCAGCCATGCGGCTTCAAACAGCCAACCTTCCTGTCAGCAGCACAAGAGTTTAGTCCATTGCACCAACCTCAGACATGGTATTTTTTGCAGCATAATGAGGTGGAAAACAAGGGAGTTGTAAAGAAGCTGTCTTATAATGGGAATCATTTCCCTTCATCTCAAGAATGGATTGATCAGATCCTTGGACTGATGGTTAGTCTTCCTAGTGGGCAGGCTCTTTCTCCTGGGAAGGGATTTTCCCCTTGCAGATTTAGTAGGACCACGGAGAGAAATATTTTTAAAATCCATATTTTGCAAGACAAGAAGTTTGGAATCAACTCTCCCAAATCGCCACTGTCACAATTCCAAAGACAGGGGAATGAGCCATAATGACCTCTTTGGTTGTTCCAATAAGTCTTGGGTGGAAAGACTGGAAATGTTTTTTTTATATTACTACTCTCAACATCTCCTATTCCCTAGCAACCTTAATAAGTTGACGAAGGCTTTCATGGACAGAATCACTGGGTTGCTGTGAGTTCTCCAGACTGTATGGCCATGTTCTAGAAGCATGACATTTACCCACATCTATGACAGGCAGCCTCAGAAATTGTGAGATCTGTTGGAAACTAGAAAGCCCACAGCAACCCATGGCCTTAAGAGTTACCCTCTGATTGTGAATTTAGGATTTTTCTTACTTATGGACCATTACTTGACTTCAAATTATGTAAAATAGATAAAAGGTGGGGGGCATTCAAATATTTTCAGGTGGCACCTGGGAAATCAAATTCAAATGGCAAGTCTGAATTAACTTTTCTTATGTTATTCATAGGCCTGAGGAGCTCACATTTCTTACAAAAACCTCCAATGCTATGGGTATGTCTTTTCTTTGGCTAGAATGGTGGATCCACTCTGGGTTTTAGTGTAAACTTGTGCTACCCAATGTCTGGCCCTATTTTGGTGATAGCATTCAACATTTTGGGTATCTCCTTTGAGCTGAGACTCAAAAGTGGAGAAGGTCCTATTCCGCTGACATGGAAGTCACCAGAATCACAATTAGAATGCTGTAGTGGTGAGCAGGTGGGTTTCAGTTTCATCAGTGAAGGGTTTCTACATATATAAATGAGTCATCTGCTCATTAGGAAAGTGAATGATCCAGTAGTGAGGATAACATCTAGTGAAAATAAATCTTGTACTAGCTGTACTAGTGGTTGCTATGGTGGATCCCCTCTCCCTCCAGTTTTCTTTGTGTCCTCATTTAGCCCAACCTTTTGAAGTTGGCCCTAGGTGTTTTGGCATTGTTGTGGGGAATGTTATCAGAGTTCACAGCAGTCTTTGCAAAGAGCTAAACAATAGAAGTCACAGAAATTAAGTAATAATAAATAGATAACCAGAAGCCAGCCCTTTACACAATCAATGCTCACTCATCAGTTTGAACAGTACCCTTTGTCCTATGATGATCCAGACAACTGTTTAAAAAGAGAGGCAACATTTATGATTCATCCAGGGTCGTGTGTCCTTGTAACCACTCTGTGAGCAAGAGATTAAAAGACATTGAAGAGGAAGATTGTTGCAAAGATGGGCATTCAAAAACTAGAAATTCTCTCGACTTTAACTTCAGAATAAGAACTACAAGTGGAGCCAGCAGCAGAATAATGGAGGAACACAACAATAATAACAAAAAAAACCCCTACTGTATCAAACCAAAGGATTTCCTGGTCCAACAGTGTGCTTTCCTGGCTTCTCTGCACTAGCTCGGAGTTTCTGACAACTTCCCCTATTAGTTATAAACTATTAGGAGCTCAAGCAAGTAGAATATTCTACTGCCATAATCCAATTTTCTATTTTTTTCCCCAGTGGATGTGCCAACATTCTTGGGACTGCTTGTTGTTTATGGGTTGAGTTTTTTTGTTGTTATTGCTCTCTATTGAGATTTAAAAAGCACCAGATCCCATGTGACCTTGGAAACTGGTTTGTCTTCCAACAATGGATGAATGTCTATCATTGGGTGGAAATTCAGCAATGGATACCATGTTCTGTAGAACAAGTTGGAATATTTTCAAGACTTGACTATTAAGTCTATATTAACCTGAACCTTACAGGTACTCCTAACTAGTATAGATCCACCGAATCAGCTGTCAAAGGATGAGACAGTGCTAATGTAAATCCCATTGATTTGGTGGATTTATTCTTGTGAAATTGACAATAGCATTTGGGCCACCAGCTTTGGTGAAGTCAGACATACTTGAGACTTCTTTTATGTGGTAAATTCTGGAATACCACTGCCTAAGGCAGGGGTCGGCAATCTGAAAACCTGGGGTTATATGCAACCCAAAAGTTATTTTTCCACTCCTGATCCCCTCTAAACTCTCTAGGTCAAATTGTCTTTTCTGGAAGCTTCTAGAAAGAGAATGTATTTATGTAACTGCCCTGAGTCCCTTTGGGGAGATTTTTTGTTTTTTATTCATTCAGTCGCTCCCGACTCTTTGTGACCTCATGGACCAGCCCACGTTGCAGTTAAACATAAAAAACCCAAGATGATGGCAACCAAACTGAATAATGACTGGCAAATAGAGGGAGAAATGTGGAAGCAGTGACAGATTTTGTATTTCTAGGTGCAAAAATTACTGCTAATACAGACTGCAGCCAGGAAATCAGAACATGTTTACTTCTTGGGAGGAGAGCAATGACCAATATCGATAAAATAGTGAAGAGTAGAGACATCACACTGGCAACAAAGGTCCACATAGTTAAAGCAATTGTATTCCCTGTAGCAGGCATGTAGCCGGGGGGGGGGGGGGGGGGGGGGGGGCTTGAGAGGCTTCAGCTCCCTGAAATTCTCAGGATGGTCTGCGAGAAGGCCTTACTGGTACATTATTTAAGCTGTTATGTTTATTCATATCATGATCTAATCACCATGCTCAATATATCCCATATGCATGGGGCTATTGGGATAATGATACAAAAGGTTTGCTAGGGTAGATCCTCAGCTCCCCCCCCCCCCCCCGAATCAAACTCAGCACCCCCAAATCAAAATCCTGGCTACAGGCCTGCCCAGTAGTAATCTAGTAACCCATGGATGCGAGAGCTGGACCATAAGGAAGGCTGAGCAAAGGAAGATATGCACTTTTGAACTGTGGTGTTGGAGGAAAATTCTGAGAGTGTCTTAGATTGCAAGAAGATCACACCAGTCCATACTCCAGGAAATAAAGCCTAACTGCTCACTGAAGGGAAGGATATTAGAGGCAATGATGAAGTACTTTGTCTACATCATGAGAAGACAGGAAAGCTTGGAGAAGTGCTGGCTTTAGCCTATAAAGCCCTAAACGATTCTGGCCCAGCTTATGTATCCAAATGTATCTCTCCTTATGAACCATCTAGGAATTTAAGATCAGCTGAGGAGGCCCTGCTCTCGATCCCATTTTCCTTGCAAGTGCGCCTGGCGGGGATGAGAGACAGGGCCTTCTCAGTGGTGGCCTCTTAGCTGTGGAACTCCCTCCCTAGGGACATTAGATTGCCCTTCTGTCCTTCCGAAAAAGAGTAAAAACTTGGCTTTTTGAACAAGCATTTGGAAGTGCAGCGGAATAGGTAATTATGAAATAGGAAGAATGAACATGGAATGGCTGGACAATGCTGCTGGATAATGATTTTAACAGGACGACATTGGTGATTATATGTTTTTTAATGGTTTATATATGCTTTTACAATATTGAGTTGAATGTTTTTAACTGTACTTTTATGAATGTATAACACTAAAATTGCTATTTCTGTGAGCTGCCTTGAGTAGTCGCAAGGCTCAGAAAGGCGGACTACAACTGCCGTAAATAATAAATAAATAAATAAATAAATAAATTATGATGATGAGGAAAATGGAAGTAAGAAAGAAGAGGGGCCAAGATAAGGCACTATATAAATAAAAATGATGATGATGATTAGCTGCACCCCAATAATAATAATAATAATAATAATACTAATAATAATAATAATAATGTATTTCTTTACTTTTCTGTTGACATGGGATCCACAGTATATATTTACATTTAAATATGTTGCAGAAGTTCCCTGTGCCATTCATCTTTAAATGGGAAAACCCCAATGTTTTTTCTTCCAGAAATAGCAGTGGATGTCTGATCACTGTAGGAGAATGTTTAATTCCTCAGCGGTTCCCAAGACAGAAGATTGGTCTCCGTGACACATCCTGGAGTAACATAAAGGCAGCCACTACACACAGCCCCTACTTCACTACCTATATCAAATTCAACCCATAATTTAGTGGTGAAATTCCATAGGGTAACCTAGGAAAGCAGTACATATACAAAGGCTTTTGGGTGATAGTGAATCTCATCTATAGACCAGTTTGCCAGCCCTAATCTAAAGTACCAAAAAAAAAAAACCCTTTAAGACAGTTTGCTATATTTTTGCTTCCATCAGGAGTCCCAGTTCTAGAATGTGCGAAGTACGCCATACAGAGTATATTTTTTCTATTGGCCTCCCCACTTTTGGGTGGTGTAGATTTGAATTCCAGCATCCCTTATCTTTCAGATGTAGCACCACTGGAAGAGATCTTGTAATAACAATGTTTTGGTGTGTTGACTAAATTTCAGTCGTGAATTCATACAGATCATGTGACAGCTATCCATTGTATTTGCTCTTCTAGGAACATTTGCCAAATGCAAGAAGCCTGGATAGCTCAAGGCCAAACAGACGACAAAGCCTTGCATTCTTTTAAAAATCTGTTTGCAATTGAAAAACATCCCTGTGAAATAGAGCTATGTGAAATAATTACAACCTTTGTAAACAGCCAGCACTTATACGCCTTTATCAGTGTAGCACTATAATGGTTCTTAATATGTATCTGTCTGTCTGTCTGTCTATCTGTCTTATCATACTACATGTCATAAGATTAGACAATGTGCTTCAAGGGGCACAGTGTTAAATTTCAAACAATACTGTGAAGTGCAGTTAACCCTCACACAACAGACAATCTCTATCTATTTCCTATCTACCCTGTCTGGCTATCTATCTATCACTATCTATCTGCCTATCTTCCTATCTATTTGTCTATCTAACCCTCCATTGCTTGAATTTCTGAAGCCACTGAAAATGCCAGTGTTCTGCGCGATGTTGGTGAAGAGTGCAATATACAGCCATAAGACACAAGATGGAATCAAAATAAAATAGGAGATACAATGGAAATCATGCATCTTGTACTCTGAGACAGTTCCTTGCCCCAATGAATTCCACTCGTCTGGCAATGGAAAGGGGGCCAACCTGCTGAAAACATGTCACATCTGCTCCCCTTGCATTGTGTGTCCCCAAAATCATCATAACACATTTTTGTCCTGATATTTATCATGGTTGAAATTTTAAAAATCCTCAGTGGTAAAGATCAATAGATGTTAAAAACTTTTTTACCCCTGTTTTTTTAAATTTGCAAAAAAGAAGCACCATTGCATATCACTACTAGGTGAGATTTGGGAATTATTTATTACAGTGCAGGTAACAATGGTGTAGGTCTAACTCTGTGTGGAGTCTGCCTGAGTCCAGGTTACCTATGGAACTGCCTCCTGCTGTATTCCATCCATATGGGGAATATGCATTTATTGTATATGGTCTTTTCAGCTAATGGTTTAACTGATATGTGTTATGTATTTTAACCGATTGTATATGGTGTATTTGAATATGTTGTTGTTCCCTAACTCCATCCATGGAGAGAGGTGGGTAGGAAATTATCATCATCATCATCATCATCATCATCATGATTCAGATGCATTTAAATATCACATTCTATTGCACAGGTAATGAGTGAAACTAATAATGGTTTTCCTATCCCAGAACCTCTTCAGATGGTGCCAGATGAGATTTTTCATATTTATTCTGTCTCAATCATAAAATTTTATCTATTTAATTTTGTTTATTTATTTATTTACGATATTTCTATCACACCTTTCTCAAGCCCGAAGGTTATTCAAGGTGGCTTACAAATTGGCAGCAATTTGATGCCATAACAATCCACAATATACAATTAAAACATTTAAAACAGCATTATAAAATCAATATAAAATCAATACAATACAAAAAAAATCTGCCTAAATGACGTTGTCTGGAATTGAATAGTTCCTACTATGTAACATAACTTATTTGTCTGTATCTATGAAATAGAAATCCTAAGAAGACCAGCTACTGAAATCTGAAGTTGCATAATGAGACACCACTGAATTGCTGAACTTGCTGACTGAAAAGGTTGGCAGTTCGAATCCGGGTAGCAGGGTGAGCTCTTAGTGTTAGCCGCAGCTTCTGCCAACCTAGCAGTTCAAAAACATGCAAATGTGAGCAGATCAATAGGTACTGCTTCTGCAGGAAGGTAATGGCGCTCCATGCTGTCATGTTGCACATGATCTTGGAGGTATCTACAGATAACGCCAGTTCTTCAGCTTAGAAAAGGAGATGAGCACCACCACCACCCCAGTCGGACATGACTAGACTTAATGTCAGGGGAAATCTTTACCTAATCATAAAATTGTATCAATGTGTGTAATTATCTGCTCAAATGACATTGTCTGGAATCCTATAGTTCCTGCTATGTAACATAACTTATTTTATGTATCTATGTAGTAGAAATCCTAAGACCAGTTATTGAATTCTGAAGTTGCATACCTAGCAACCTCCAGGGGTGCCCAATGTACATTGGGCACTGTACCATATTGGCTACAATATATGTTGGTGCCAATGCCAATTGATTGCTGTATTGGCTCTGGTATCATAGAATAATCATAGAATAACAGAGTTGGGCCATCTAGTCCAGCCCCTTGCTATGTAGGTAAATAACAGCAATTATCTACTGAATATGGGCATTTTGAACTACCCAATTCTCATCCTCACCAATGTAAGTCCAGTTGCAGAGATATAATTCCCATATAGAATTCTTATCAACATCTTCCATTTTCAACCCAATCAAGTCTTCTCACCACTTTTTACATAATTTGTATTTCTGCAAGAGAGAAAGAGAAATCAATTTAGAAAAAAAAAGTTAGAGCTCAGTAACTGAATACATACCAGATCTCTTCCTCATGCTGAGATGCTAGCTCATTCCCCCACCCACTTTATTTATTTAACTTAAACACATTCATGTAATGGATGTAGAACTCCCATTCAGTTAGCCCGGTTCTTGATATCTTTATAGTTTTGATGCAGCAGTAGTGTTATTGTTAATGATGTTTTAATTTATTTTAGTATTTTTTTTAAATGGCCAGGTTTCCCGATCAACTGTGTTTCTACCATAGTTATGAAGCGACATAGTGCCTCCCAGCACAGCCACTTCAAGCCCACTTACTGCACATAAACTGCTTAATCAATTGGGTTCTGTTCTCCTGTCAATCAGGAAGCAAGTAACTGACTTTCCATCATTCAATGATCAGTTTCCATTGTGACAAGCAGAAACAGGGCCCCTGTTGCAACTCTCTCTTGCATAGAGATGTCTTGAAGGAAGGGTGTGTGGGAACAGCAGTAAACTGCTTCCTGATCAACAGGGAAACAGACTTTCATTGGGGAGTCTCCCAGTGGGGATTGAGGAACTTTCATGGTATCTATGTTTACCCTAAACTAGAGAAAACATTGAGATCTCAAATACAGATCAATCACAAATGCATAAATCTAAGTTACACATGCTTGACTATTCTAGATTCTTCCCATTGTTATGTAACTCTTTTAAACCTTCATAAGAATTTAAATTCATAATTTTGAAATTACTATAAGCCATTGTAAATCCCATTTTAGGATAAAGTTGGGCTATTAAATAAATAAATAAGGACCACAGGCAATGCTATCTGGGTCAAAGCTGCAATCCTAAGGTCATTTTCTTGGAAATAAGTTCCAGCGAAATCAATGTTAGACGCTGATACATCAATATATGCTCACACATCAACTCATTTAGGAGTTCAGTGTATGTACTTGTATCCATCAACCATTCTGGCACCAGTAAGAGTGCATCAAGGAGATGGTGCTGAGAAAAGAATGGAGAAGTGTGCTGTGGCTGCTGTGATCAACAGTTGATCTGGCTACTTTGTCACTCTCCCTCTTCCAGACATTACTGCTTGATGGCTTCCATGTTAGTTCAGCAGGGAAAGCATTTCAAGTTTCATTCCAAATTTTAAGTGAGCTATCCAAGGTGCTGAGGCCTAACCTGCAAACAGGCTCAGCACTTTGGACAGCTCCTTGGAGTTTGGAGCAAGTCTCAGAAGGAATTCAGTTCTCCCTTGACATAGAATCCAAGCTCTCCTTGGTTCCAGCAATCTTCAACAAGATTGTTTGGTATATTCTTTTCATTCTATAGTTAAATTAATTATAGCCAATATGATTCACAATGAAAAATAAACACTTCTTCTAAACATAATCAAACAAAGATGAAGAGGCTTGAGATTTTAATTGTGGCTCTTTCTGCTAATTTATGTTGAATTCCTAATGATATTCTTAACAGAGGTTGCAGGCATCTTCTGTTACAGCACTGAAATGCTGCCCTTCATCATTACATTTCACATCACATTCTGGTTTTGATCAAGGAAAGTGTGGGACTGCCTTTAAAACAATTTATTTTAGCTCTTCTGAAGAGCTTTCCTACATTATGCATAATGTTTTCTCTGTCTATTCCTTGTTATGTCAGTAGAGTTTTAGCAAGAAATTATTAAATTCATGCACAAGTCAAAATAAAATAGTTTGGCCTGCAAAAGCAGTCCATATAATCAGAAAAATGAGTGGACACAATTGAACCTGAAACCATAGAATATTGGTTTTATTCTGTATCATGAACTGATGTTATCACAACAATAATACTTTTGGTGCACGTATAGGTGCACATCAACCTGTCTAGACTGCTTGCTGTCCAAAGCTACCTTGAACATAAGGCTGCTCCCTTTTCCTTTGCTTCCAGAACAACCAGCATTGCATCAAATGTCACTCTTAAGGTGAGAAGCTTTGTGGAAGGTACTACTGGATGCCTCCTTCTGAAAGGCCTGAGAAAGTCTATGCACAGGCATGTAATCAGGTTAGCCCCCTCCCTCCTGACCTTTAGGAGACAGCTAAAGACAGGGCTGTGGAACCAAGCATTTGGCCCATCATAGAAATAATTAAAGTTAAACTGAAAGTTGAAAGTGCAATGACCCAGGACTGTTTACAGACAATTACTATGTCTTTGTGTGATATGTGATGTAATATTATGTGAGGTGTTTAATAATGTTTAATGTTTTATCAGGGGAGGATCAATTTTGATGCTTTATACTGGCCTCTTGTTTAGTACTGCATATGTTATCCATGGGATGCCAGCCTATATGTATTCAGCACATAGACAGTTCATGGTGTAAACTGGTTCTTAGGAGCAATTCGGGTGTGCTGTGGTTTTTAACTTTTTAAACTTTGAATTTGTTTTAATGTTTTGTAACTGGGAATTTTTTTAATACTGTTCAGATTTAATCTTGTTTTATGTGTTTATATATTTATATATTTTAAATTGTTATGCTGATGCTTTTATGTTAAGCCATTTTGGATCCCCTTTGGGGGAGATAAAGCAGGGTATAAATAAATATTATAATATTAATATTAATAATAATCCGCTGTAAATTACATTGCATATGTAGCTTCCATCTCGGCCAGGCCAAATACCAAGTGTGTTAGAACAGGAGTTGGAAACTTATAGAATCAGTGTCATAGAATCTTAGAGCTGGAACAATCATAAGGTCATCTAATCCAATAATCTACCACGCATGACTACATACTCCTGAAAGATGCTCATCAAACCTCTGTTTAAAGATCTCCAAAGATGGAGAGTTCATCACTTTCTATTTCACTGTCTAACAGCTCTTACAATAAAAAGACATTCTTCTCCATGTTTACCCTTTTCTTATAATTTGAATTCATTGGTCCACGCTATAGTCTCTGGTGCACCAGAAAACAAACATGAACCATCTTCTACATAACGATTCACCTTTCAGTGTTGGTTTTCTTCGTGTTAAAGATTCCCTTCTCCATGAGTTGTTCTTTACAAGGCTTATTTGTAGGCCTTTGACCATTGTGGTCACCCTTCTCCAAGCATGTTCCAGCTTGAAGATATTCTCTGGATACCATATTGCAAGTGATGTCTGACCAAAGCAAAATTGAGTGGCACTAACTTTGGTACCAGAACCCCCTGTGGATACCAAAAGTTCTGGATGCTCAACCCCCATTTTATAGAATGGCATAATAAAGTGTAATTCATCCCTTATATAAAATGGTGAACACCTCAAACAAGTGTTGGAGAAAATCTAGGGATCTGTGAAATGGTGGAATCCTACCACAGGGTATGCCTACACCTCAGCATACTACTTTGCACATTGCAAAATCAAAGTTTGTTTTCTGGAATTCATTTCCAAATATTTTCAAACATGTTTGTTTGAATTCATGGGTGCAAAACCCATAGAAAAAAGGGTCAACTGCATCTCTTCCTTTACTTCCATGTCTATACCTATCTATTGTATTTTAATGCAGTTATTTAGACATTAGAATCTGTTTAGGATATTGTCTTAAAAGTTCAAATTCATATAGTAGCTGTGCTTGTTTGTTTTTCATTTCTGGTCCCCCCCCCCCCCATCTGATTCTCTGGAACAGCCTTCCTCCTCCTGTTGTTGTTGTTGTTGCTGCTGCTGCTGTTTGTATCCAGCTCTTATTTTTGTGATTGAGGTGCAATACAGCTTTTTAAAGTAGGGAAACAAAGCCTTAATGAGATGTGAATTAAGATATCTGAAACCTTCTTTTTCCACTGTGTAGACATAGGAATCATTTTAATTCCATCATTATCTAGTGTTTATAGGGGTACTTCAAAAGTTTAGTTGATAGTTAATTTAAGATTTCTGACAGATCACAATAGACTAATTAAACAGAATTAAGGTAAAATGGAAAGAAAATGAATCAAGTAATACAATGCATTGTGTAGTATTTTCCTCTCTTTTGAAGGCATTTGTGGTAATGTTATACTGTTTGGATTCACATGAAAGAAAGACACTTTGATTATATATTTCTGTTGTAAAATCCTTTGAAATTTGCTGACTAGCTCTGGCTTCCAGCTTTTACTGAACCTATTTCAGTGAATCTTGCAATACAACACTCAGAGCAGTAAATCTTTAAGGGCCCTAAAGACAATTGCATTGTATTCCGGGATGGCTTGCAGGCTTATGTGTTGGCTTTCCACAAACAGTTTTGCCTTCAGTCGCTATTTCTTAATGATCTTGCTAAGATATTGCTCCCTTGGTATCAGGCTCAGTTTTTTGTGAGTAAATTGAAACCCTGAAGTAGAGAAGAACCTACTAAAAGAGCATAAAGTAGCTTGCACATTTTATTTAAAAACACCCTTGATATGTCTATTATTAGCAATGGTCACGATCTATCAAACTGAAGTGCACGTGCTTAACTCTCTCCCATTGAAATCATGAGGCCAAAGCTGTTCAAATTTGGTTGACTCAAGCCTGCTGCTAGAACAATTTCATATGCCTCAATAGAAGGGAAGATGCAGAGTGTTGGAGGGGTAACATTTTTGAGTTTACTTTTGTAGAGCAAAACAAAAGGAAATGCCCCTAAAACATCTAGTAATAAAGACAGGAAAGGGCTGTATTAGAAACATTATGGTGTGCTTTGTTTTTAATTTGTAAGTATCATCTGGGAGATCATTCAAAAGTTATATTCCCCATGTGTTCTGAAATAATGATACATTTTGGAAAGGCATGACCTTGTCAGAGATCATAAACTTTTGGAAAACCACTGGTCACATAACCTTTATGAAAATTGCATTCATAACCATTTAGGAAAACCGGGAATCTCCTGGGAAGAGTTAAAAACTCACTTGAGTCAACCTTCTCCTTAGTGGTAAATATCCATTAGTATTCATGCAAGGCAAATAGGTTACATGCCCCCATGTATGCCACCCCGAGTCCTTTTGGGGAGATGGAGGTGGGATACAAAAATAAAGTTATTATTTTACTGACAGAATAACACAGTATGACACAGCAAATGAAATATACATGCTGGATTTTGTATCACAAAATAACAAGTCAAACACTTCCCAAGCGTTTAGGACTGTGTGATGTATTTTTGAATGATGCACACAGATCCAAGTAAGGTGGCCTTTTGCAGCTGACAGATCATGATTTTGTCGATGTTTATTGTTTTCAAATGCCGGCTGGGATTGCACCCAGTGTGTCGATTACCACTGGGACCACCTGTATTCAGGCATGTAGCCCGGGGGGGGGGGGGGGGCTTGAGGGGCTTCAGCCCCCCCCCCCCCAAAATTCTCATGGTGGTTCGCGAAAAGGCCTTACTGGTGCATTATTTAAACTGTAATGTTTATTCATATCATGATCTGATCACCATACTCAATATATCCCATATGCTTGGGGGTATTGGGGTAATGATACAAAAGGTTTGCTAGGCTAGACCCTCTTTCACTCAGACTCAGCCCCCCCCCCCCCCCCCGAAAAGAAATTACCCCCCCCCCCCCCGAAACGAAATCCTGGCTACGGGCCTGCCTGTATTGGTTTATGCCAGAGCCTTTGCAGTTCGATTTTGAGGTCCTGATAATGGCTGAGGTTTTCCTGTTGTTTTTCATCAATTAAACTGTCACCTGGTATGGCAACATCAATAATCCAAAAAATTTTCTTCTCCACAATCATGGTGTCTTTTTGTGTTCCAAAGCTTTGTCAGTCTGGATTTGAAAGTCCCACAGTATTTTTGCGTGTTCATTTACCACTACCTTTGCAGGTTTATGATCCCACCAGTTCTTTACTATTGGCAGATGGTAATTGTGACATAACTTCCAATGAATCATTTGGGCCACATAGTTTTGCCTCTGTTTGTAGTCTATCTGTGCAATTTTATTGAAGCAGCTGAGGATATGATCAGCCCCCTACCATGACAAGGTGGCACCCATCGGGGGGGGGGGGGGTGTTGTTATTTGTTGTTGTTGTTGTTGTTGTTGTTCTCAGATGTTAAACTGAAATCCTAGATCTCTATGTCTCTGTTGGGGACATAGATATGTCAATGCACAAAAACTATATATGTAGAAGAATTTCAGAAGTGTTATTTCAGTTGCCCAAAAAAGTCTGCTCTTTCTTGAAACATCTTTGTTTAAACCATGCTCTCAAGAGGCCAAAAATAAGTAAACTTCTTTAAAAGCAACATTGTTGGTTTACTCACAAATGTCATCTATTCAGCATACAGGTACTTTGCTTATCAGACCTGTTACAGATAGATTTGAAGTAGTTTCTATGTGCAGATAACACTAGCCATCTTTTAAAAAATCTTAACAGTCCAAAGTCTAAAGTATCTCTCCAGTCTGAGAGTCTAATAGAGTCTCTTCTCTAAAGCATTCTGTTTCTACAGACTTTGAAACTGTACTGTATTGCTTCTGATGCAAACACACTAACTTCTAAAATGGAGCCTGAGTCTGAACAATCCCAAACCTGATCACATGGTCTGCAGCCCCTCTCACAACAAAGAGTTAAAGAAAACTGCACACCAATACACACCCATACAATATGGTAAGCAATAAGAAATATATACATTACAAATAACTAGTATAGGAGGCTTAAAGAAGATTTCTGTTTCCAACAATACAATTCTATCCTTTTAACCAACTCATCATTCTAGCACTTCATTCTTCTGACTATGTAGATTCAGGCTATGTTCAGTTGAAATGATATACATTACTTGCTATCTTTGTTTGAAGGATGGGTAACAAATAAGTTAAAAGATAACTATGGTGGGCTCTTGATATGCTATTGGGTTTGTTTCCAGGACCTCCCATGGATTTAAAATCTGTGGATTCCCCATTCCTATTGCATACAATGATGTAGTAAAATGGTGCTCCTTATACAAAGTGACAAAATCAAAGTTTGCTTTTTGGAATATTGTTGGGGAGGGGGAGGATAATTTCAAGCCATGTACAGTTGGCTCTATAAATGCAGAATCAATGCATACAAAGGACTGACTGTACTTTCCAGGAAAAAAAAGATGGAGGAAAAGAAGCCGAAGTTAGATCTGGAATCAGTTTTTGTGTTCTGTTCTTGGTCTGGCAGTACAATTCTAACAGTAATTTTAGATGACACGATTTGGTCATTATTATCATGTTTAATGAGTCCAAAATCATACAGAGATCATTTTATCTTCTCTACACATTTTAAAACTTGAATGGATCCAGTGGAAGAAAATGTATTTCTGGCAGAGTAATGCAAGTTCTGTTCACTGAATCTATGATTCCCTTTCTGTGTGTGTGGATGAGTGTATCAGCCAGATGGCTGTGTATGCCATCAAATGATAATAAAAGTGACAAATACAGACAGTGCAGGAACAGAGATAACCACAAAAATATGCTGTTGCTGGAGATGGAAGAAACCGAAGGTGGAAAATGAGAATTAAGTTCCTTTCTGGACAAATCAAGTTTGTGCACTTTTCCACAAGACTGTATTAACGAATGTAGAGGAGGAAATATGGATCCTAGCAAGTGGTGGGGCATCTTCAAGGTTAATTAATTTCCTATATTATAGGGCCCATTTGAATACTACAAACTGGTGTTGGTTGTCTTCAGATATGTGTAGGCCAGGGCAATCACGTGGGAGACAATCTTACGCATATTCACCATTTTATAACACTGCACTGTTATAGTGCTATATTCCACTTTAACTCTCATTTCAAAATTATTGGAATACTGGGGTTTGTAGTTTAGTGAGGTCTCTTTGGCTGAGAAAACAAAATCCTCTTCCGTAAACTGAAAATTCCAGGATTGCCATGGCAGCTAACATGGAATAAAGCACTATAACAGAGTAGTCTACATCCAGAGAGTACTATGGACTCAAACAATGTTGGATCAGGACCAAACTTGGCATGAATATTCAATATACCCAAATGTGAGCACTGGTGGAGTTTGGGGAAAATAGACCTTGACATTTGGGAGTTGTAGTTGCTGGGATTTATAGTTCACCTACAATTAAAGAGCATTCTGAAGCCCACCAATGATAGAATTGGGCCAAACTTCCCACATAGAACCCCCATGACTAACAGAAAATACTGTGCTTTCTGATGGTCTTTGCCAATCCCTCTGATCACCCCCCTCGTGACCTCCCACGGGTCCCAACTCCCAGGTTGAGAAATGCTGAGTGAGTGTGTTTTAACAGGTTTAAATTACATTTAATTGTTTTAATTACACTTTTAACTTTCATATGAGGTTAATTTTTAGTAATGTTTGCTTGATCAGTTGTAAGTTGCTGTCTTTGACGTTATCCTGAACTGGGGAAAAGTCAGTGTGTAGATAAATATGAGAAGGAGGATTATTCTAATAATATCTGCAAAACAACACCCATCTGGACACTTCTCTAGGGCTGATATGGACTTATTTTTGGTAATAAATGTTTACTAATAAATTTACTGTAAATTGCAGTTGAATAAGAACTATGTAGACAATCCAATATAGCTACAACATTGCAACATATTCCATAATTTAGTTTTCTTAAGTTGGGTTTATAAGTGCAAACGTTGACTTCGCAGTTATTGTAATGACATTGTGTCCCAACAAGAAAACAATCCGCTTCTGCATTTTCCTCATGAATAGAAGTAAAGTTGATTTTTTTAAAATAACTAGATAAAATGTAAAGGAATAATAACTTATACACATATACATACAGATAAACAAATTAAACCATCAGGCCTAATGTTTTTCCTTATTTAGGATAAGTTTCTTCTTCTGTTTCACTTTTTGTGGTCTTTGGGGTAGGTTAGACTGGGCCCCCTCCCCTGCATTCTCTCCCATCTCCCTGGTAACAAACCCCACTCGCTCCCATTCTAAACCTCTAACTCCTGGCCTTTCCTGCATAAGGTTCACTTGACAGGCAATAAGAACTGAACATGTGTGAAACAAAATGTGTGAAGTCTCTTAGGTGATACAGAATACCAAATCCCACATTTTAGACAACTACCAATGTACTATATCCTAGCACAACAAAATAAACTCTTTCCCAAAGATGATACACAACTGTAGAAGCTAATTGGTGTATATAATCCTCACAAAGTCAATGCAGGAAGACATATACAATTCTTGTTAAACTGCTAGATACTATTCATCAAATTATAACAAATTATAACTATAAATAAGCAACTTCTTGGTTATTCCACCTTAGAGTTGAGATGGGCCATCCTCATTTTAACCTCTCCTACCCTGCCATTGTTCAAACTGAACCATTTTTGAAGATAAACTATGTCTCTCTTACCTTCAATGTTTACAGCTCAATGTGATTAATCAGATTGATCTGTAATGTATGTTTAGTGGCTTTATAATATGTAAGTAAAGAGAACTATTGCTTTTTTCAGTTGGACATGCTGTCAGAGTGTATGGTAAAGAAATTTCTCTAAAATGGCAGAAAACTTAAAAGGAAGCTCTTGGACAGTTGTGATCAAAGGTTGGAGAAACTACTACTGTTGCTTCCATCATTTTAATGTGATGGCTGCTGCTCCCAGAATTCACCAGTCAGCATGGAGTATATTTAGTTGTGCCCATCAATATTGCAATTCAAAAAAGGTAACCAAATCTTTCAAGGAGATGTCCAATGGTTAATAATATTTGGCTGTTTCTAGCTCTTTTAATTTGTATTTGTCCTTTCAAACTCCGTGTTTTTCCCCATTTTTCCTTTTGTATTTCACAGAGAAGAAACAAAGGAAGCACTTGGATATAGCTCACATTTATTGCTTTTGTGTATTTACTCAGTGAGAGAGCCACAAACAATAAACAGGCACAGACATTTGAATGCCCACCCACATTTATTTCGTGACAATCAAAGCAACAGATTTCTGATTGTATTTGCATGCCAGCAGTTCATATTCAATACCTTGAAAGTGATACATCAGGGCAAAGAACCTCTGGTGCTCCATATGTTGATGAACTACTTCACTCATCACGTCTCACTATTGTCCATGTTGGATAGAGTTTATAGAACTGGAATTCAAAAAACATCTGGAAGACCTCAGGTTATCCAGCTTTGTGATACAAGACACCACCCACATTCTTCAAAGTTTAATATGAAGGTTAGGCGGGTTGAATACGGGAATGATAGTTGCAATCCACAGCTAAGTATGCCTACTTGAAACTCATTCAAATGAATGGTTCATGACCATTTTACTTAGCACAGGGCTGCAGCCACCCAAATCCCTTTCAGAATAATTCAAGTTACCAATGGTCTACCTTTCTATCAAATTGTCTCTGAAGAACATAAGCTCATATTCAGTTGGAGTGATTTGAAAGGGTCAAAGAACCTTAGCAGAGATAATGTAATTTTCTATTGAAGTAGTGTGCGGAGGGGAGAATCTTTAAAAATCAGAAGTAGGCAGGAGCAAGAATATGTGGGGCTAATTCTTTTAAAGCATTGTTGAAGTTGGCTCAACATAGCCTTTTGCTATGCATTTTTATTTCAGAATCACTATATACAATGAGGTAAAATAAATGATGTGGGGGTGAAACTGTAGCAGAAGAGGAGACCTTTTACCACTTTTTAGTCATTAGCAGCAAAGGAGAGGAACTTACTAAGTAGGACACCAGTGAAAGATATATGTGAGAAAATAGCTTTGCATTTCTCAGTGGTAATAGTCCTGTAGATATGCAAAATTCAACATTGTATAAGGATCATGTGTGCAGTTGTGTGGTGACACTGATTCAGTTTCAGAATCACTATGTACAATGAGTTAAAATAATGATTCAGGAGTGAGAGTGTAACAAAAGAGGAGATATTTTACCACTTTTTAGTCATTAGCAGCAAAGGAGAGAATCTTACTAAGTAGGACACCAGTGAAAGATACATGTGAGGCAATAGCTTTGCATTTCTCACTGGCAATAGTCCTGTAAGGTAAAGGTTTTCCCCTGACATTAAGTCCAATCATATCCAACTTACTGGGTTGGTGCTCATCTCCATTTCTCAGCCGAAGAGCCGGCGTTGTCTGTAGACACCTCCAAGGTCATGTGGCCAGCATGCCTGCATGGAGCGCCGTTACCTTCCCACCGAAGTGGTTCCTATTGATCTACCCACATTTACATGTTTCCAAACTGCTAGGTTGGCAGAACTTGGGGCTGACAGTGGAAGCTCATGCCGCTCCCCTGATTCAAACTTGCAATCTTTTGCTCAACAAGTTTAGCAGCTCAGTGGTTTAACCCACTGCGCCAGTGGAGGCGCCTGTAGCTATGCCCTGTAGCTATATAAAATTCAAAGTTGTATAAGGATCGTGTGTGCAGTTGTATGGGGACACTGATTCAGTTTGAAGCCCAATTCAGTGATTTGGATCTGGGCCCAATTCAGTCTTAAGATCTAGAGCAAATCTGATCTGATCAGAAATATGGATCCTATTGATGTGCACTGGTAAACTAAAGTGGCTGTAATTTGTTCAGTATATTCATGTATTTAAACAAACTTTAAAGACAAGATTAATCTTAAGATAGGACTAACACTATCATATTTCTGAAAATTAGCTTTAGAGGATGCTCTACTAGTCGCCTGCAAAGTTTCACTTTGTTACTTTGTGTTTTTTTAAATTAAAGCTGTAAACTCTACATGATTTGTTTTGCCTGGTGCTGTACCTTTAGTAGAGGTTCATTCTACAGCATGTCCCAGTCTTTTCTATAGTTGAAGAACTGCACCAGCAAAAACAGAACCTATGGGGCAGTCGTGCTTGACAAAAAAAAAAAACCTAGAAGCAAAGAGTTTTTTTGATGCTGGAGGAAGAATGGCAAGCATAGTCATTTATGTCTGTTAAATTTTAGTTATTATCAGATGATATGATAATGATATAATGAGAATTTTCTTGAGAAGGTTGCTGTTGTGTACTTTCAAGTCATTTCCCACTGCGGTGGCTCTCAAATGAACCTTCTTTGGGCAAGTTGCATCTGATTTCCTCTGAGTCTGAGAAGTTGTGACCTGCCCAAAATCTCCCAATGGCTTCCTGCAGCTAAATGAGAATGTGAATTGTGGTCTCTAGAATCATAGTCCAATGCACAAACTAATACATTATTTTTGCATTATTCTATCAGCAGTCAATTGGTGAGATCCAATAGCATAAAAAATTAGGAAACTAATGCGATGATGCTTTGCAAGTTGATGAGATCCTCTTGGTGATCCTCTTGGTCTGCCTTTTATGACATTTGGTCTCCCTTAAGCCATTTGATGGTTTGAGATACTGCTGGAAATTTTCAACTCATGGCTCATGCTTTCCCGGCCCTATCTCTTTTGCCTACTTGCATCCTGTTTGGAGGTAGGAGAAGATATTGAGAACTTCTGCTGTCAGGGGATTCAGCAGCCCTTAGGGCAACCTTTCTGTGCCCCGAGCAAAAGTACTGGGTCCTACGTCTTAAGACCATTTAGCTCTTCTCATTTGCTGCCTACAGTGAAGGTAAATAGTACCCTTTGGATCCATTCCTACCTAAAAGTGATCTGAGGCCATATTCCATGTAGGACAATGTCATCAGAGGAATGGACGTCTGAGAAGGCATTTACATGTGAGGGGATTCTTGCTGCTGCTGCTCAGCTACTAGATTCCTATTAACTAAATAAAGGCCTCAGCGACCTCTTGAGAGAGGTCTCTGACCTCCTCCAGCAGTGTGTTCTGTTCGGTCTCTTCAGTCACCAAACTAGGGTTACTTTGACAGACTGTTACCAAACTAATGCTACCTCTTGCTTGCCTCTGCTATTTAGGAAGATTAAGTACTCTTCTCACAGTAGAAGCAGGAAGCTTTCACTCTCACTATGGCCTTTTGTCCAGGCCTGCCAACATTGCTTCTACTGGACTGTATTAGTCCCATTGGGGATGAAAAACCATATCCTTCTAGCAGTCTGCCATGGTGGTTTCAAAAGACTAGCTCAAAGCCTACAAGTTATGCTGCTGCATGATATAGCAGGTCTTTCTCACTGACACATTCTTGTTGTATCTTCACATTTGCCGACTGACATAGATGCCTCATTCTGCTTAATGGTATGGCAAAGCCTAAAAGAAATGCCAGGAGTTTGATCCAATAGCTTTGTGAGTTGTATCCAGCCAATAGGCCAGCAGTTCACCACCTTTACTACAAAATCTTGATTTGTTGCAGTGAGAAGGAAGACAGAAAGGGTGCAGCACCTAGGATCAAAATAAGAAGCCCTCTTCAACCCAGTGGTCAAGATTCATTAAAAATATTGAAGATCACATTTCAGGGGTGGTCAGGGCTGAAAACAAAAAGGATGAGACCAAAAGTACCAGTGTATTTTATTGTAGAGCTCTTGTTGCAAGTATCTAAGCCTGAGGAGGCACATTTCAGAATGGAAACAAACCCATTTTGAGTTGATAAACTATAAACTCCAGGATATTCATTCATTAATTCATTCATTATTTTATTATTTATTTTATTTATTTCCAACATTTCTATCCTGCCCTTCTCAACCCCCGAGGGGGGACTCAGAGCGGCTTACACAGGCAACAATTTGATGCCACAATGTACAAAACAATTATAACAGATATAAAAACAATTTAAAACAGTGAATAAAACAGTAAATTAAAAACAATTTAAAACATTATTATCAACCATATAACCATTTCCAGTCCAGTTCAACCTCCAAAGTGCTGTCATGCCTGCTGTCCAAAGGCCTGGTCCCAGAACCATGATTTCAGGATTTTCCTAAAAGAAAGGCGGGATGAAGCTGACCTAATCTCACTGGGGAGCAAGTTCCACAGACGGGGGGTGATGACCAAGAAGGCCCTGGTCCCTTGTCCCCACCAAATGCGTTTGCGAAGCTGGTAGGGCCGAGAGCAGGGCCTCCCTGGACGATCTTAGGATACGAGGTGGAATGTAAAGGGAGATACATTCAGACATAATGACAAGGGGAGAACACAGCACCCTGGAACATCCCAGAGGTCTGTGATTTTCTACCCTGGGCCTAGCGAGTCATTTCACAGACTTGAAGTTGAAGAAGCTCTTGGTTTATCTGTATGTGTATGTGCTTTCAAGTTGCTTGGTAACCTAAAGCGACTCCATGAGTTTCAAAAGGTTTTCTTAGTCATAAGAAATAATCAGGTCTGAGTCTTCTTAGCTTCCAAGATCAGATGCAATCTCATACTTTTCCCAGAATAGTAAATACAGGCTTGTTTACATTTAATTGTGCCAGTTTTGTTTGAAAATTTTTGTCTTCTAAGAGATGCAGACAACTTAACCTAAAAAAACAAACCTCTTAAAGGGCATTGAAATTTCCATGAGATTTCCATTTTAAAATTACATAGTGAAAAGCATGCTACCTTAAGGAGTAACTTTAATATCACTTTATGGTATTAAAGAAAGCTATTTATTTCTTGAAAGGGAGGAAAAGAGTTAAATTTAGTAGAAAATGCAAGTAGGGCCTTTCCTGAGGACAACAGGGATCTAGCAATTGAGAAGAAATGACATCGAGTTCTCAATCCAGTGAAGATCAACTGGTGATTAATTTGTGACAAAACCATATTTCTGCTTTTCCTATTTTGTCCAGGACACAAGAAATGCATTCTTTAATTAGTGCATGAAGTCCAACATGGAATATTGAACCTCTGAATGTCTCTAGTTAACTATTCCATAAGAAATCCACAATTTTCTCAAATGTATGTCCCTCAGGTGTGCTATATCATAGATTCCATCATCCCCATGAAAGATTACTACTATCACATCAGCTCTAGATTGTTAAATTTGGTTTCTGGGGCAAGCAGATGGCGACTATTGGATGGCATATTTTCTGTATCGGAAACTAGAGCTGAACACATCTGAAAGTCACCAGTAGGAGAAGGCTTGTGTATTAGGATGTAGCGCATGTTTTTCATTATTTTAAAACACTTTTTAAAGGCCCTTCATTCTCCAGGATTGAAATTTAGCAAGATAAACTTTCATCCTACTCTTTCCATGAGAATAGTTCTTGCTTGCTGAGCCTTTTACCTCTCTTTGTATTGTTATCACTTACTTCGGTCTCTTTCTCTTTCTAATATGACATCTGATACTGCACTACAGCTGAGGATGAGGGCTTTGGATTATTAATGATCATATCATACAAAATTACAAAAAAAGTCTTGCTGAACACTTGATTCACTTTGTTTTAGAGCCACATGGGAGGGATTTCATATCTGTAACAACTGACTCTATCTCTAAGTTAGGATCATGGCTTTGAAAAGTTTCTTGCTTTGACTGTATGGCCACTGAAGTACACTAGGAATCCCACTGGAATCCCACTAACAGTTGCAGATAAAGAACACTTTTCTGAGCTGTGTTAAGACTACAACTTGATTCCTAAATAAATGTATAAACCAAAGAATAAATAATTTTATTCACATATTGCTCATAAAGAAAAAGAAAATAACAACTATAAATAAACTATTTGTGTTATACAGTATAAGGGAGCCACTATTGTATAGCGGTTTGAGTGCTGCACTAAGAAAGCACACTGGGTGGCCTTGGGCAAGTCACACTCTCTCAGCCTCACAGGAAAGAAATATCAACTCCCCTGAACAAACCTTGCTAGAAGTTTCCCTTGTTGTTGTTTTATATCTACAGGTCATTTCTGAATCATGCCAACCCTAAGTTAAATCTATCACAGGGTCTTCTTGGCAAGATTTGGTCACAATAACGTTGCCATTTCCTTCCTCTGAGCCTGAGAGAGAATAACTAGCCCGGTGTCACTCAATAGATTTTTCATCTTATGCTCACCATACATTGAAAACACATAATTACTACAACAGCAACAACCAACAATTTTATCTTACACTAGCTAAAAGACCACATATATTTATCAAGACCCACAGTTGAGGTCTTTCTTGTAATCCCATCACTATTAGCAACATGTTTCATGAGAATACAGCAGGCCTGGCAAAACCTGGGCCCTCCAGGTGTTTTGGACTTTAACTCTCACCATTCCTAACAGTCTCAAAAAGGGGCCTGAGGCTGTTAGGAATGGTGGGAGTTGAAGTCCAAAACACCTTGAGGACCCAAGTTTGCCCATGCCTGGGATACAGGAAAGGGTCTTCTTATTGTCTGCTCCCGAGGTGGAGAACCTTCTCCCAAAAGCAGTCAAAGACATGTTTGTTTGCCTCTTCCCTTATGGAGCAAAGGGGGCTTTTAATGAAATGTTCTGTGCTTTTCTTCTTTCTTAATAGGGCAGCATGGTAACAGTCTGCAGTTACCTGTGACTTGTTAGTGGATTATTCAAAAAATATAACATTAAAGGTTGCCACATTTGCAGTCACAGCCCAAAAGATCAGATCTAAATTAGTAAAGTCCACAGCAGAGGCTAGAAATGGAGATAGTTTGGGATGATACAAATCAGACATTATTATTATCATGTCACTGCTATATAATTTTAAAGAGCCAGTATATGGAATAAGTTGTAATGATTATATTGGAAAGTGCTTATTGTACTTTTAAAGGTTGTATATTATTTGATGTCATAGCCTATGGCTGTTACAATAAACAATTCATTCATTCCTTTCTGAATATATATAACTTGTACTTTTATTAACTTTTTTTAAAAAAACCGTCTTGTATGATAAACTTTTCACTGCATTTTGTCTTAATTTTTCATAAACCTGCTTGGGATCCTGTGCTTAGGCAAAGATTGAATATAAATAAAATAAAATAAGATACAGGCGTCTTTTAAAAATGCCTAGAAAGAGCAAAGCAGTCTAGAACCCTGGGAACATCAAGCTGACATGGATATTCTTTAAAAACCGGAACAGAGACATGCAGAATGACTGACAGATGCAGAGAGATGTAATATCTAGGAATGCATCTACATCGCAAACATAATATGGGTTGAACCCACTTCAACTGCCATGGCTCAATGCTAAGTCATTGGGGTTGTGGTTTTATCAGGTGCTTAGCCTTCTCTGTCAAAACGTGCTGGTGCCTCACCAAACTGCACCAGTGTTCCATAGCACTGAACCATGGTAGTTCAGAATTAAACTGTGTTAATTCTGCAGTGCAGATTCACCCCACGAGATAAATCAATCAACAACATTATACACAGAGATAAAGCATAAGGGATGCGAAAGGGAGGTTTCTTGCAGCAGTTTGTTTCTGGTTGCAGTGGGCCTCGGTGATCCTCTGGAGTCTGATTCCAGGATGATGCATGGACGTGCAAATCTGTGGCTGCTCAAGTCCCATTATATACAATGGCATAATAAAAGTTGGGGGGGGGTATTATTGGGGAGGGGGGTTTTCAAGCTAGGAATGGTTGTTGAATTCATGGATATGGAAGACTGACTGTACTTTCACATGAGGAGGAGGAGGAGGAGGAGGAGGAGGAGGAGGAGGAGGAGGAGGAGGAGGAGGAGGAGGAGGAGGAAAATGATGATGGATTTTGGTTTGCTTCCTTCCCTTTTTCTCAAGCCCTGGAGTCTGCTGTTCATCATGCTGCCTTCGCATTCCAAGGATGTGCAAGAGACTCTCTCTCTCTCTTCCTCTCTCTCTCTCTCTCTCTCTCTCTCTCTATTCCTCCCATTTCACTCTCTCTCTCTTCCCCCCTCCCTTGCCCTACCCCTCCTTTCTTTCTCTATCTCTCCCTTTCACCCACTCCATCCCACTATTTCCTTCGCCATCGCACTTCCCCTTCTATCTCTTTCTCTCTCTTTCCCTTGAAGCCAGTGATGTGGGTGTGCTCTCCCATCTCTCCTTCCTTCCTTCTTTGCCTCCCTCCTTTTCTCTTTCTCTTTCTCTCTTTCCTTCCCCTCCCTCCCCTTCTCTCTCTCTCTCCTCTCTCTCTTCCTCCCCCTTTCTCTTTCTTCCTCCCTTTCCCCCTCCCTCTTCCTATCTCTCTTTGTCTCTCTCTTCCTCGCTCCTTTTTTCTTTCTCTCGCTCTCTTTCCCTCTTTCTCTCTCTGTCTCTATCTTTTCCCTTGCTCTTTCTTCCCCCTCTCTCGTTCTATCTCTCTTCCCTTGCTCTCTCTTCCTCTTTTCTCGTTTCTGTCTGTTTTTCTCTCTGTCTCTATCTCTTCCTCACTCCTTTTCTCTTTCGCTCCCTCTCTCTTTCCCTCTCCCTTCCTCCCTTCCTCCCTTTCTTTCTGTCTCTTTCCTCTTGCTCTCTCTTCCCCCTTTTCCTTCTTTCTGTCTGTTTTTCTGTCTCTGTCGCTCTCTTTCTCAGTCCTCTTCCATTTCTCTCGCTCTTTTTTACCCTTTCTCTTTCTCTCTCCCTTTCCTTCTGTCTCTCTGCCATTTCTCTTTCTCCTCCCTCTTTCTGTCTGTCTCTCAGTCTCTCTGTCTCTCAGTCTCTCTCTTCCTCTTTCACTCCTTTTCCCTCTCTTTCCCTCTCTCTCTCTTCCTCCCTCCCTTCCTTTCTCACTCTGTCTCTCTCCCCCCCCCCCTTCATCCCTCATTCATTTTCCCTCTCTTTCCCGCTCCTTTTCTCCCTCCCTCGACGTGATGTTTTGCAATGCTGACATTGATGTAGCAACGGCCGGTCGGAGGCAGCAACGCGGCTGCAGCTGAGCTTGGCTTTGAAAGGCGGAGGACAATGGGAGCCTCTGTTCTCCTTCCTTCTCTCTCTCTCTCCTTCCCTCCCTCCTTCCCTCTCTCTCTGTCTCTCTCGGTGGCTTCGCCTTTCCCGGCTCTTTTGCATCGTCTGTTCTGCCTGATTGCCCAGCCGGGGTTGGCCGGGGGGCCAAGGCATTGTTCCCAGGTCCCTCCGCCATGGCAGGGATGGCAAGGTCCAGGTGAAGGGAGAGGAAGAGCCTTCGCAGCCCCGAAGCCCACAGCCCCTGGGAACTGGCAGAGGCCGAGCGAGCGGGGGCAGAAATCCAGGCCTGGACGGGGAGCTTTCCAGCCACCTTGAAGCAGTTTCCAGGAGGAGAAAAGGAGAGGCGAAGACTCTGCCCTGTGCTTTCCAAGTTGAAAAGGAAAGCCCGATCCAAATCCTCTTCCTGTCACGCCTGTGCCAAAAAAACAAAAACAAAACATGCCCACTCCCACGTGAAAGGCTTGCAAATCGCAGAGCAAAGCGGGCACCAAGCTGTCAATACCACTGCCTCGGAAAGTGATGGGAGTTTTGAGACAGAAATTGGGCAGGCAGGGCAGCAATTCGCATTAGGCAGAGTGGGTTCTGTGTGGGAAGTTTGGCCTAATTCTATCGTTGGTGGGGTTCAGAATGCGCTTTGATTGTGGGTGAACTATCAATCCCAGCAACTACAATTCCCAAATGACAAAATCAGCCCCTCGCCAACCCTAGCTCTCCCAATTCGTCTATCGCAGGCTTGGGCCAACTTGAGCCCTCCAGGTGTTTTGGACTCCAACTCCCACCATTCCTTTACAGCCTCAGGCCCCTTCCTTTTCCGCTTAAGCGGCTGAGGGGGGAAAGGAAAGGGCCTGAGGCTGTTAGGAATGGTGGGAGTTGGAGTCCAAATCACCTGGAGGGCCCAAGTTGGCCCAGGCCTGCTGTAGCGTGGTCCCGAAGCCTCCTCCCTCCTCCCTCCCTCCCTCCCTCCTTTCCCTCGGGTTTCAAGCGAGGCGGGTGGGGCCGAAGTGTCCCGGGAGTGTGTGGACTTTCGCGGCCGTGTGTTTACGGATCTTTCCCGAGGCGCTTATCTCGGGGACGATCGAACGATTAATACAGCCGCAGGTTTCCAGATAAGTGATTGTGATGGAGATGGTTGGCGAGAAAATAGACAATTATCCGCTGTTAGCTTTACATAAAGATCGCATTAACTTGAATTAGTTATCAGACAAAAGAACATCAGAAAGCGGCACCTTTCCTGCCAAGGCAACGGCGCGGGCGAAAGGCGGGGGGGGGGGGGGGGGGGAGATGCGCGCGCGCGTGCACGTTTGAAAGGGCGGGTGGGCGCGCACACGCTTCGCTCTGATTTGCTCCGAGGAAAAGTTGAAAAGCGAGTTGGAAGGAGGGAGCACTCCGAATCCGGTTTGGGTTTGGTTCCAGGGGGGCAGTGGATACCAAAATCCGCGGATGCTCAACTCCTATGATGAAATCTATCTTCTATATAAATAAAAATGTAATGTTCGTTTGTGGGATTAACAGAACTCAAAAACCACTGGACGAATTGACACCAAATTTGGACACAAGACACCTAGCAACCTAATGTATGTCCTTCACTAAAAAAAATTGATTTTGTCATTTGAGAGTTATTGTTGCTGGGATTTATAGTTCACCTACAATCAAAGAGCATTTTGAACCCCACCAACGATGGAATTGACCCAAACTTGGCACACAGTTTTCCTATGACCAACAAAAAATACTGGAAAGGTTTGATGGGCACTGACCTTGAATTTTGGAGTTATAGTTCACCTACATCCAGAGATCACTGTGGACTCTAGCAATGATGGATCTGGACCAAACTCTCCACGAATACTCAATATGCCCAAATGTGAACACTGGTGGACTTTGAGGAAAATAAAATCTTGACATTTGAGAGTTGTAGTTGTTGGGATTTATAGTTCACCTACAATCACAGAGCATTCTGAACCCCACCAACGATAGAATTGGGCCAAACCTCCCACACAGAACCCCCATGTGGGCCACAGCAACGCATGGCAGGGGACGGCTAGTATAAATAAAAATGTAACCTTCGTTTTTGGGATTAACATAACTCAAAAAACACTGGGCGAATTGACATCAGGCCGACGAGTGACCATCACTCATAAAAACACTGAAAAACACAGAAGAGACGTAAAAGGCCAAAACATAAAAATACATTACAACACATGCACAAAACCATACATATATATGTAAGCACACACACATACACACATACACAAAACACATATACACACAAAACACATATACACAGACTAGGCCACAGCAACGCGTGGCAGGGGACGGCTAGTAGCATATAAAATGGTTAAATCAATGTTTGCTTTGGGGATTTTAAAAAATAATAACTTCCGAGCCGAGCATGTTGGCATCCGTGGATCCGGAGGGCCGGCTGAAGCCACAGCCGCGGAAAAGAATTGGGCGAGTGAAAGGGTTGTCAGTTCCCCTCCCAAAGAGAAAGAGAAAAGCTGAGGCAGGTATAGTAATTATACAGTTGGAAAAGATTCCAAAGGCCACCCAGTCCAATCCCATTCTGCCACGAAGGAACATGCAAAGCCCTCCCAGCAGATGGGCATCCGGATGATGTTGAAACACCTGCAGAGAAGGAGAGGGCATCACACTGGGAGGTTGCTTGGTTGCACGCAGAAGTCTGGCCTAGTGGTTTTCCCCAAATCGTGTGCCCCCTCTGTATGTGGAAGGAAGGCAGGCAGGCAGGCAGGCAGGCAGGCAGTGTCTCCCAGGATAGAGCTTGGCCAGACCAAGGAAGGTCTTGAAGTTACTTTTTGGATTCCAAACTCCAAAAGCCCCTTGCCCACTGAAGAGGGCGGCGGGAATGGTGGTGGTGGTGGTGTGGGGTTAACCTGTAGCTCATCCCTTGAGCCAGGCTTGGGAGGGCTAAGGGCTGGACTGCAGAGGCCACTCCGTTTGGTGGCTTCCTACATTATAGAATTAATGCAGTTGGACCCCACTTTCACTCCATGGCCCAGTGCTGTGGGAGTCTTCCTTGGGTGAGGTACAAACACTCTTGGGCAAAGAAAGCTAAAGGCTGTGTGAAACTACCACTCCCAGCATCCCACAGCATGGAGCCACAGAAGTTCAAGTGGTGTCATAGAATCAGAGAATCGGGAGACACCACATAGGCCGTCCAGTCCAAAATCAAAGCACCCCGACAGATGGTCACCCAGCCTCTGTTTCTGTTGGGTTTCATCGCTAGACTGCACAAGTCATGTGCCAGCAGGTCAGAGGTTCGAATCCGGGGAGAGTGCAGATGAGCTCCCTCTGTCAGCTCTAGCTCCCCATGCAGGGACATGAGAGAAGCCTCCCACAAGGCTGGTAAAACATCAAAACATCCAGGCGTCCCCTGGGCAACATCCTTGCAGAGGGCCAATTCCCTCACACCAGAAATGGGGGTTCGAATCCGGAGAGAATCCGGATGAGCTCCCTCTGTCAGCTCCAGCTTCTCATGCAGGGACATGAGAGAAGCCTCCCACAAGGATAATAAAACATCAAAGCATCTGGGCATCCCCTGGGTAATGTCCTTGCAGACGGTCAATTCTCTCACACCAGAAGAGACTTGCAATTTCTCATGTCACTCCTGACACAAAAAAAAGAAGTCTCTTGTGTCATCATGTCTCCAGACCTCAATGAGTAGCTAGACTAGAGATAGGATTAGGCTGAGGGATTCCTCCCCCGCATTCCTGTGCGTGTTTTCCCAGAAATGGCTTTGTCTTTTGTTCTTTTCTGTTAGCCACTGTCTCCTCCTCCCCTTTGATGATGTAGCAATGGAATTCCGTGAGGGAACTTCCTCTTTTAAGTTTCTTTCCCCTGGGCTGACCATGCGGTCTCCGCCATTGTCTCTTCTGCTTTTTCCATTCTTCCAGTAAGGAAGCATTTTGCCTCTCTCTGGGCAAAATGTAGCTGTATGGGTCCTTGTAAACATTTTGCCTTTTCCCTTTCTTAGAAGACGAACCTTAGTAAGCTAGTTCGCTCCAAGACCTTTTCTATCTAGAATGTATTTCTTTTACTTCAAAAAATATTTTTGAACCTAAAGTTCTGACTCTGCAATCCATCCTAAGGAATAGAAGCTTATCCCAACTCATCACATGTAATTTTCTGCTGGTTATGAAGTTTGCTTCTGGTACTCTGCTATATTAATGATGGAATCACCCCAATCGAGGGTTATTTTTGATCGTAACAGTTTCAAAGCCTCCAAAGAAGGAGCGTCCATCACACTGGGAGGCAGAGAGTTCCACTGTTGAATACCACTAACAGTGAGGAAGTTGGGTTGTTGTAGATCGGGGTCCTCAAACTAAGGCCCGAGGGCTGGATACGGCCCTCCAAAGTCATTTACCTGGCTCTTGCTCGGGGTCAACTTAAGTCTGAAATGACTTGAAAGCACACAACAACATCATCGACAACAGCAATCCTACCTTATCAGCCAAAAGCAGGCTCACACTTCCCATTGAAATACTAATAAGTTTATATTTATTAAAATTGTTCTTCATTTTAATTATTGTATGGTTTTAAAGTGGGGTTGTTGTTTGTTTTGTTTTTTTGCACTACAAATGAGATATGTGCAGTGTGCATAGGAATTCATTTATGCTTTTTTCAAATTATAATAAATTATAATGTTTGAGGGGCTGTGACCTGACCTTCTGTTTAAAATGTTTGAGGACCCCTGTTGTAGATTTTTCGGGCTGTATGGCCATGTTCTAGAAGCATTCTCTCCTGACGTTTCGCCTGTATCTATGGCAGGCATCCTCAGAGGTTGTGAGGATGCCTGTCATAGATGCAGACGAAATGTCAGGAGAGAATGCTCCAACCCAGTGATTCTGGCTATGAAAGCCTTCGACAATACAGTCAGGAAAGTTCTTCCTAATGTTTAGGTGGAATCTCCTCCTTTCCTGCTCCCTCTTCCTGGTGACATCCTTTCAAATGTGTAAATAAACATGGCTCTCAAACGGTACGAGTCCTGAAGTGTAGATGTGAGGAAGGGGGTCCCCCAGACCTACCCACTCTCCCATCTAGGGCCCTTCATCTGGGCCGCCCCTTCCTTGCCTCTGTGCTGACCCGCGGTTCCCAAGGCCTCGGGGCCGCTGCCTGGCGCGCCTTGGCTCTGTGTGGTCCGTCCCTTTCCCAGCGACTCGGCTCCTGGGCCGGGCTTTCTCTTCGGGAGGGGAGGGGAGGGGAGGAGGGGGCTCCCCGGGCCGCTTTGCACCTGCGCGGCTGCGGGCTCCTTCAGGAATGCGCTGGAGCTTGTAATCAGCTTTGTGAAGGCATTGAGGGCCCGGCGGAGGAGGGGCGCCCGCTCCGCTCGCCCAGGACGGGCCCCATGAATAGGAGTCAGCATGGGGCGCCTCGCCAAGGCCCGCCGCTGCCAAATTCCAGCAGAGCCCCGCACAATCGCGCCACACAGGCTTGGCCGCCCGCCCCGGCCCCAGAAAGGCCCCGAAGAAAGGCCCAAAGAGCCGCCGGGCAGGACAGCGGTCGGTTCCCAGATTAAGGGCGGAAAAACCAAGGAGGGGTGGATCCTCTCTCTCTCTCTCTCTCTCTCTCTCTCTCTCTCTCTCTCTCTCTCTCCCCAGCTCCCCCTCTTTCTGGATCCTCTTGGGGCCTCAGCCTCTCTTCATCAACATTACCCTCACCAACATAAATATTATCCTCATCAACAACTTTTCTTTTCCTCTTCACAAATACAGGCAGTTCCCAAGTCTATCTATATAAATAAAAATGTAATGTTGGTTTGTGGGATTAACAGAACTCAAAAACCACTGGGGGAATTGCGCCAAATTTGGCCACAGGACACCTACTCACCCAAGGACTGCCCACCACTCAAAAAAATTGATTTTGTCACTTGGGAGTTGTAGTTGCTGGGATTTATAGTTCACTTACAATCAAAAAGCATTCTGAACTCCACCAATGACAGAATTGAACAAACGTGGCACACGGGACTCCCATGACCAACAGAAAACACTACAAGGGTTTAGTTGGCATTGACTTTAGGTTTGGGAGTTGTAGTTCATCTACATGCAAAGAGCACTGTGGACTCAAACAATGATGGATCTTATGGACCAAACTTGGCACGAATATTCCATATGCCCAAATGTGAACACTGGTGGAGTTTGGGGGAAATAGGCCTTGACATTTGGGAGTTGTACTTATTGGGATTTATAGTTCACATACAATCAAAGATTATTCTGAACCCAACTAACTACAGAATTGGGGCAAACTTCCTACACAGAACCCCCATGACCAACAGAAAATACTTAAGTCCATCCAGTCCAACTCCCTTCACAAGGACAAGAAAACCTAATCGAAGCCCTCCTGACAAAGAGCCATCCAGCTATAAATATAGATATATATGATTCACACAGAGAGAGATATAGTATCATAGATTTGAAAGGGACCCCTAAAGAAGGACAATTATATGTTACATGTTCCAGAGTAGGCAAACCAGACAATCTCCCCATCAACACTGATGAAGAAACAGCAAGAAAGACTGTTTACCCACAAGTATAAAGAAATTACATAGATTAGAAACCAACACTTTCTCATTATTTTATTTTCCAAATCACCAGACAGCAATGCGTGGCAGAGGGCGGCTATATAATGTTCGTTTGTGGGAGAAACATAACTCAGAATACACTGGTAGAACTGACACAAAATTTTGACACAATAAATCTAACAGTCCAACAAGTGTCCATCACCCTTAAAAACACATACAACCCCCCCCCCCCATGAAACAGACTTAAAAACCCAAAAAAACATACCATATATACATATACACAAACACTCATATACATATACACATGCACACATTCATACACACATGTATATAGATGCACAAGCACACACACATATACATACATACATATATACATACATATACACATGCAGACATACATATACATAAACACATATATACACACAAATATGCATATAGATAAGCACACACACATATACAATATGCATATACACATATAAACACAGAAATACACAAATATATGTACACATATATACACACACACACACATATATATACACCGACATATATATGCATCAATAGGAGCATAGTGTCTAGATCTAAGGAAGTAATGCTACCCCTCTATTCTGCTTTGGTTAGACCACATCTGGAATATTGTGTCCAATTCTGGGCACCACAATTCAAGAGAGATATTGACAAGCTGGAATGTGTCCAGAGGAGGGCGACTAAAATGATCAGGGGTCTGGAGAACAAGCCCTATGAGGAGCGGCTTAGGGAACTGGGCATGTTTAGCCTGAAGAAGAGAAGGCTGAGAGGAGATATGATAGCCATGTATAAATATGTGAGAGGAAGCCACAGGGAGGAGGGAGCAAGCTTGTTTTCTGCTTCCTTGGAGACTAGGACGCGGAACAATGGCTTCAAACTACAAGAGAGGAGATTCCATCTGAACATTAGGAAGAACTTCCTGACTGTGAGAGCCATTCAGCAGTGGAACTCTCTGCCCCCGGAGTGTGGTGGAGGCTCCTTCTTTGGAAGCTTTTAAGCAGAGGCTGGATGGCCATTTGTCAGGGGTGATTTGAATGCAATATTCCTGCTTCTTGGCAGGGGGTTGGACTGGATGGCCCATGAGGTCTCTTCCAACATTTTGATTCTATGATTTGATTATATGATTCTATATATACGCAAACACACATATATACACAAATATATACACACACATACAAAACACATATACATAGACTGGGCCACAGCAACACATGCCAGGGGACGGCTAGTTATAAAATAGGTTGTTCTGTAGGTTTGTTCTTAAGTAGAATTTGTATGTAAGTCAGAATAGGTACATTTTTAAAGTGTAACTCTAACAAACAAAAAAATACATACTTCTTGGCTTTGGATCGCATGGGGAAGAGTTAATAACACCCCTGTGGAGTTTGCTTTGCCGTCTGTTCAAAAGATTTCTGTCCCTGGGATAATTGGATTTTGAGAAATGTGGCTTGTTGTGGAAACAAGGACTGGTGCTACAGCTTCAGTGAAGACACCTTTCCCCCATGATTACTTTTGACCTGCAAGCCTTTTTGAATCTGATTTCTGCCTTCTTACACTTTAGTATGGAGAGTATGTGCTATGTGCTTTGAGATCTCTCTCTGCATGTGTGTCAGAGAGATGTGGTGCTTGGATGATTTTCCCTCCCTTGAAACCTTAGAAGAGATGGGTGTTAGAGTAGCTCAGACCCAGTTTTTTACTATTAAGAAATGCAGTTATTTCTTATTACTGTAAGTAAATCTTTTGTGATTTTTGAGACTGGACTCTGCCTAAGTTCTGAATTCTTTACAGCCACAACCAAGGGCACTTCAAGCTCTGCTCGCTAATGAGGTGATGCTCAGCTTTTGTATCTTGTTTGTTTTTGGATGCTCTGCTTTATTTTAGGGTAGTTATCCCTAACAAATATCCCTTCCTAGGGGTAGATTTCTCTCAGTCCCTGTTGTCTCACCCCTGTTCTTTACTATGTGTTATTTGTAAGTCAGATGTTTGTAACTCGGGGATTGTCTGTACTCCCCCCCCCCCACCCCAATCTATATTTTGCATAGTTCCTGTTGCAATCCTGCAGAAACAATGTATTGTCAAAGGCTTTCATGGCCGGAATCACTGGGTTGTTGTAGTTTTTCAGTCTGTATGGCCATGTTCTAGAAGCATTCTCTCCTGACATTTTGCCTGCATCTGTGGCAAGCATTCTCAGAGATTGTGAGGATGCTTGCCACAAAGGCAGACAAAATGTCAGGAGAGAATGCTTCTAGAACATGGCCATACAGCCCTAAAAACCTACAACAATCCTGCAGAAAAACTTCATTTGGGAACAGGAGTTCAGAGGAAAGACCACTAAGGAATATTTAATAACAGCAACAAAGGCATCAGCTCCAATAGAGTTAAAAATTAAAGCCTGTACAATGTACACTTATCTAGACAGAAGGAAGTCTTATTCATTTCAGTAGAAATTACACCTCAAGGTGAATGCCCATTTGCAGGAGAGTAAAGTTTTGCTTCACATTCACTTACCACTGAAGTCAAAGGAAAAGCAGGACTGACTTTCAAGTAAATAATGTGTTTACAATCTTGCAAAGTGCTGGTATTGTGAAAAAGTAGTCACAGAAACCAAGGGCACTGTTGCTCAAGTATGTATTCTCCTTAAAAGAAGCCATTCCTGGTAATCTTTTCCATATTCAATTATCAGGTTCTACTAATGGGGTGGTGTAATAATAGCAGAGTGCTCCTGGCTGGGCCTTACTGCAACAAGATGCAAGATGTTCCCTCTCTTGTGAATCCTCTGGGTATCTTCAGATGGCCAACCAACCCTTTGCACAGAAGACACGGATATCTAATTTCTTGTCCCCTTTAATGTCAGCTTTATTTGGAGGTGTCCTGATGCACCTCATAGAATATGGTGGTAGGAAATCCCAAAAAGACATATTTATTTGTAGATGCTCCCTATTCTCTTAGGTTTGTAGAGCAGTGGAATTCAACCTTCTTTTTAAAAAACAGGCTTACAATAACAAAATTCTAGAAGTGTAGACAAAGGGCCACAAGGGGCATCTCATCCAGTGACAGAACACGCAGCATTCCTGATATGTGCATAAGTTCTCTTCCAGAGGCAACTAGATATGTTTGTCTTAACATTTGCATTCAGTTCAAGGTACAAAAATTGAATGTGCAAGAAAAGCCAATACTCTTTTCTGGCCTAGAGCCACCATACCTTCATTTGAAGGCAAAGGTGGTTGCCATTGCTTTCCTTTAAAGCCAAGTGTGACTTCTTCAAGGTCACCTTGCGGGTTTCTTTGGCTGAGATGCTGTCTACAGTCTCTCAAAGACTTAGTCCATTACTCAATCCATTTTACCATGTTAATTCACTACTGCTTGTTTTTTTTTAAATCTATGGCAACCCTAAGGTGAACTATCATTATTCTTTTCTTGTGTTGTAGATGTCTTTCACGGCCACAATCACTGGGTTGCTGTGAGTTTTCTGGGCTATATGGCCAAGTTCCAGAGGCATTCTCTCCTGATGTTTCACCCACATCTATGGCAGGTGTCCTCAGAGGTTGAAGGGTCTGTTGGAAACTAGGCAAATCAGCCATAGCAGACCACCTGATGAACCAACCTGGAGACAGCATATTATTTGAGAACACAGAAATGCTGGACCACTCTAACAACCACCATGTCGGACTACACAGAGAAGCCATTGAAATCCACAAGCATGTGGACAATTTCAACAGAAAGGAGGAAACCATGATGTGAACAAAATCTGGCTACCAGAATTTAAAAACCACTAAAATAAGCACAGTAAATAAAGAGCCACATGCAAAAATCAGGGTAATTCCAGACAATAATCAATCAGGGGCCGCTAACACCTCCCAAAAAAAGATTCCTCCAGGCAGCAACCAGCCAGACTTTGAAGATGCAAGGCCATTGAATGCTAATCAAGCTGGCTATTTACAGCATTCATACTTGCCTCAACACTTGCCCTGGACATTTCACAGATATATAAACCTCATTTGCCTAATTTCCATTGGTCCCCTCAACCTCTGAGGATGCCACCATATATGTGAGTGAAATGTCAGGAGAGAATGCTTATGAAACATGACCACACAGCCCAGAAAACTCACAGCAACTCTTGGCAAGATTTGTTCAGAGAGGTTTGCCATTGTCTTCCTCTATAATTGACACAGTGTGACTTGCCCAATGTCATCCAGTGGGTTTCCATGGCTGAGCAGGGATTCACACTTTGGTATCCAGAGTCACAGTTGGCTCCTTCATTGGCTTATTTCTTATCCAACTAATGACAATTGTTCCCAGGTCCAAGTGAGGTCTGATAGTAAAGTTCCTTTGACATTCAATGTGGCCTTCTTTTGTTTAGAGCCAACATTCATGTGACTCTTATAGACAATTTTTGTTTCCTCTCATAAATAGACTTCTTTAAGTTTGGCTTGTCACATGGCATGGAGGAAAAGTGTTGGGAGCTAAGGTAATACCAGTAGTGGGGTGGTTCCTTGGATCCAACAGATCAAAGTGCATCATGCCTCTTCCTTAGGATTTCAGCTCTGGATACTTTTGCACCCTCTTGAGTCAGTAAGTCCTACCTCTGTGTGAAACCTATTGACTCAGCGCAATGGTCCAGCACAACAAACCAATTGACTCAGCACAACAGTCCAGTGGCCATTTAGGGCTTATCTAAGACATTTTGCTGCCATAGGCAAGGCAGCAAATGCTCTGGCTCCCAAGTGGACTTAGGACCACCTCTCCTTTTTTTTTGTAGTGCTTGAGACCGATCATAACAAAGATCATAACATTTCCAAAAAGTTCAGGAGTGTTGGGAATCAGGAGCTGTTAGGTTCAAAATAATCCTCACTTGGGGGTGATTCCACAAAAATATAGCAGAGTGCCAGAAGCACAGTTCATAAACACCAGAAAAGTATGTGTAGTGAGCACAGATTGACTTCCATTCAACAGGACGAACAGGATTGCAGATCCACAACTTCATAGGATCAAAATAATATGTTTATTAAAGACAAAAGAAATCCATTCTTGATAGGAAAGGTTCTTGGAGCTCACTAGCTATCTTCTAAGGAAAGGAAAAAGGAAAAATAACAAAATAGTTATATCTACTACATCTTGTCTGAACAATGGCAAGATGCCTCTTTACTCTAGCAGAACAAAGGAAGAAGTGTGAGGCCAGAATGGAGAATTAACCACATGGCCTCACCAGGGCAATAAAAATACCTTTAAAAAGGAAGTTAGGTTTTCCCTGAAGAGATCACGCTGCTAAGTATTCAAAAGGGGAGGAGATCATGGCATGCAGGATGAGCAAAACATCCCCTCTTCTAAGCCCCTTCTTGAGATAAGGCATGCAAAAGGAATTTGGGGAAGGAATCCCTCACTCTAATCTATCTAGGCTAACTACTCATTGAGGGCTGGAGACTTGTGCAGTCAGGGATGAAACCCAACAAGGAGATTTCTATTTTCCAAAAACGACATCCTGGAAAGCTTGAGTTGGGACCAAGTGGACGAGTCCCATTGATTTCAACAGGAAGGTTAAGCTACTTGGTGAAACCAGGGGCACATTCGTTCCGATGTTATGCTTCATGCTATTTATAAAGTCTTTTGACTTTGGGAGTTTGTCATTCAAGGAAACGGTGTGCTAAAATCTGGAAGTCATAGGAAGGACTGTCCCCTTTCTGAGCCAACCAGCAACCCCTAAAACTCCATTCTTGACATCTGAAATCTATCGAGCCAAACCAGCGGCTCTTGTAAGAATTCCCAGAAAGGATTTCACCCCCTGTTTCTTTCCTCGGGAAGAAACTTTCTCTCCCTCCCTTTCTCCCTCCCTCTGCTTGCCTCCCCCTTTCCCCCCTTTTCTGACTGGCTTGGAAGTTGGATGCTCCATTTTCGCCCGTGTGGCTTCTTCCAGCCTTTCTCAGTGACAAGTCAGGAGGATATGCAGTAATTCAGAAATTAGTGAATTTTTCCTTCTTGGTGGGGGCGTTGGATTAAGAGGCTGGGAGAGTGTGAAACAAGTCAACGTGTAATTGTATGATAAGGCTCTCACGAGGAATTTATTGGCCAAGTTGCTATTTCTATTCCTTCCTAATCTCGTTTAGCACATTCATTCTCTGCAATCTGTCTCCATAATCTTCTGTGACAGAATGGCAGCCAATAGAAGCATGCATGTTTGGAGAGAAGAGAAAATATGCAGAGGCGTGATAAACTGATGCTAATTATCCATATTTAGGACACCGAGTGCAGAAGATCAAGGTTTACAAATAACAAACCCGAGCCAGGGAGGGTGGCTTCCTAGCGCGGAATATATCGGAGGGGACAAGATAAGGGCTTCACGGGCAGGAGAGATTTATTGGTCAAAGGGTTCACCTTCCACTCTCCCCACTTTCCAGGCCGGCCTCCATTATTTCGGCGAAATTCACCAGAACATTACTCTTTTCTTTGGCGACGTGCCATGGCTTGCTCCCGCTTTGTGTCTGCTCAATGCAAATCCTTGTAGTGTAACATCAGTTGATAAGGAGGGAAGAATTGAAGGGATAGGTAATTCCCTTTAAATTGCGCATCTAGGACGGGAAGGGAAGCATCCTTTAATGGGCCGAGCGGGTGGGGAAGGGAAAGGGCTGGGTCCAAAGGAGGAAACGGAGAGCGGAGGGGGAAACAAGGCCCAAGGAGAGGGCCAGAAAGAGAAGGAAGGAAGGAAGGGAGGGAGCAAGGAAGGAGGAAAGGAAGGAGAGAGTGGAGGGGGAAACAAGGCCCAAGGAGAGGACCAGAAAGAGAAGCAAGCAAGCAAGCAAGCAAGCAAGCAAGGAAGGAAGGAAGGAAGGAGGGTTGAGTCCAAAGGTGGAAGCAGAGAGCAGAGGGGAAAACAAGGCCCAAGGAGAGGACCAGAAAGAGAAGAAGGGAGGGGAGGGGAGGGGAGGGGAGGGAGGAAAGAAGGAAGGAAGAAGGTTGAGTCCAAAGGAGGAAGCAGAGAGTGGAGGGGGAAACAAGGCTCAAGGAGAGGACCAGAAAGAGAAAGGAGGGAGGGAGGGGAGGGGAGGGGAGGAAGGAAGGAAGGAAGGACAAAGGTTGAGTCCAAATGGAGGAAGCAGAGAGCGGAGTGGAAGACAAGGCCCAAGGAGCGGACCAGAAAGAGAGGGAAGGAAGGAGGGAGAGAGGGAGGGAGGGAAGGAAGGGGAAGATTGAGTCCAAAGGAGGAAGCAGAGAGTGGAGTGGAAGGCAAGTTCCAAGGAGAGGACCAGAAAGAGAGGGAAGGAAGGAGGGAGAGAGGGAAGGAAGAGGAATAGTTAAGTCGAAAGAAGGAAGCAGAGAGCAGAGAGGAAAACAAGGCCCAAGGAGAGGACCAGAAAGAGAAGAAGGAAGGAAGAAGGAAGGAAGGAAGGAAGGAAGGAAGGAAGGAAGGAAGGGGGAGGATTGAGTCCAAAGGTGGAAGCAAAGGGAAAAAGAAGGCCCAAGGAGAGAACCAGAAAGAGAAGGAAGAAAGGAAGAAACGAAGGAGGGAGGGAGGGAAGGATGGATGGATGTAGGTTAGGCATAGAAGATTTCTAAGTTGAGCTCTACCTCTCTGGAAAGAAAGGAAGGGGAGAAAATGGCACACACATTTCAGCGGGGAAGTTAACTCCATCCCACCGCCTGCTCCCTCCCTCTCTGTGTGCATCTTTTTCTCTCCCTCTCTCACAAAGTTGGCTCTGAGAAATAATAAGGGGATTCAATTTGGCAATATTTGTGCTGCATGGTTGAGAGGTTAGCCGCAGTGATCTTAGTACTTTGCCATAATTGCGTTGTAAAATTTCCAGGATGCTGCGACAACTTGAGCAGAGGGTTGGCTGGCAAGGGTGTTGTGGCTCGGGCGTCGAGCTCTTCTCTTCTCTTCAACACCTCACGCAGAAAATGTGCCGCTTTCTGACTTTGCCCTGGCTTTATATACTGCTTTCTAGAATCATGATGCCTTTGAAAGTCCATGTTTCTATCTTCTGACTTTGTGGGTGCCTCTTTTGTTGCACCTTCAAACCCAATGATAGTTTCGTTCAAAAATTATAATCGTTATTTAAGCATCCGGTCGGTGACTGTGATTGTAATGTGAAATAAAATGGCTCTGTAAGAATGTTGGTTCTGTAAGGATTCTTGGCCACGGGAAGCTGAGAGGCCAACAGTTCCCCAGATTTTCTGGACTCACTCCATTAACTTCTCCTCCTTAGAAGAAACTCGTTAGCCTTCTTCCAGAGATAGTATAATAAATTCAGTTGCTAATCCCACCTAGAGCATAGTGAAGGGTGCATCATTTTTGGGAAATAGCATTCAAAACCCTTTAGGAAAACCAGGAATCTCCACAGGCTTTTGGAAGCCTGATCCTTTTGGAGATTAATTAGCATTCAGACTATTTGTAAAAATCACAACCTTTTGGAAAGGCATGGCCTTGTTATAAATTGTAAACTTGTGTAAAGTATAATCTTACTGAGAAGAATTAAAAACTCGTTTGAATCAACCTTAGTAGTAAATATCCACTAGTATAGGCAGTTAGGTTTCTCAGCTGTTAGACTCATATACCTAGATATCTCTTTGAACTGTTAAGGACAAAGATATGCTAATGCACAAAAAAACATATAGCAGAGTTTCAGAGTGTTCTTCTCAGTTGCCCAAAAACATCTACTCTTCCTTAAAACATCTTGGTTCAAATCATGCTCACAAGAGACCAAAAATAAAGTCGTGTTAGTTAAAAGTAATATATCTGGTTTACTCACAAACTTCATGTATTCAGCATGCAGGTACATTTCTTATCAGTCCAGTTACAGATAGATTTGAAGTAGTTTCTCTGTGCAGATAACACAGGACATATTTCTTATAATCAACAGTCCAACGTCTAAAAAGTCTAATAGAGTCTTTTTCAATCTGAAAGTCTAATGGTGTCTCTACAATCTAAGAGTCGAATGGCATCTCTACAGCATTCTGTTTCTACTGACTTCTAAAATGAAGTCTGAGATCTGAACAGTCCCAGATCTTGTCACATGGTCTGCAGTCCCTCCCACAACACAGAGTTAAGGAAAACTGCATACCAATATACACATATACAATACTGTAAGCAATCTGAATTATATACAAACAAATTACTAGTGGAGGCTTGTAGAAGGTTGCTATTTCCAACAACAACAGCAACAACATTTATTTATATTCCACCCTATCTCCCCAAGGGGACCCTAACATATGAACACATATGGAAATCCTATTGGTATAACAAATTAACTTTACTTGGGCCTGCCAATCTGACCTATGTTTTCTGAGTTATGTTTGGATTTTTAAAAGAGGGCTTTGAAGGACTTTACACCCCCTGTGGCTCTTAACTTTAAAAAGAATAAAAACAAATGTTGGTCTTTTCTGCTTTTGTTCTATGAACAACACTCTTATTGCCTTTTTGTTTTGAGGGGGAAAAAGTAATGTCTGATTTTTTTTATTTTAAAAAAAGATATAAAAGATACTCTTTCTAGAGTACTAATCAAGCATTTTGTCAGGCTTTGTAACTCCAGTCCACGTCATTGTCCTAACTGGTTCTAAAGTCCTGCATCAGACCCTGTGTCACACACTGTTTACACTGTGAAGCTCTAGTAGTTTCCATGATTCCGATCTAGGAAATCATGGGGCTTGCCCTTTGATGAGACACTTCAAACGTTCTGCTGGTAGACAATTATGGGTCCCTCACAAACTGCAAATGCTGAGATTCCATAAGAAGGAGACATGGCATCTAAAAGGGAATCAAACTGGTGTAACTGTGTAATATGGATGGTCTCCTAACAGGACTCCAAATGATAGATGATACAAAACACCCTACTGCTTCTGCACTGCTGGAGGTCATGGGTCCTCCAGTGGTTGGTAGATAATTCCCATCACACCTAGATAGCACAGATGCAGGTCAGTAACATCTGAAGAGATGCATGAGCTTCACCCTTGGTCTAAAGCTGAGCCTTCTGAAGAACTGGCAGTCTACAGAGTTAGTAGAGGGATTTTTTCCCTGTGAAAGAGGTATGGCTATTATAAAAAGTCTGGTCAGATTTAAGCTCCCACAGGAAACCATTTTAGCATGGTAAGAAGAACATGAAGAGAATGGGAGAAGATAATGCCTTTTAAAGTTTTGGAAAACCAGCATCTCCAAAGCCATTTGGAAGCGTGACCCTTTTTGGAGATTAATTGGCATTCACACTATTTGGAATAATCATAACTTTTTTGGAAAGGCATGACATTCCTGATATGAGTTTAGGTTTCTCAGTTGTTAGACTGATATCCCTGGTTATCTCTTTGAACTGTTAGGAACAAAGATATGCCAATGCATAAAATATATAACAGATCTTCAGAAGTGTTGTTTTAGTTGCTCAAAAACATCTACTCTCCCATGAAATATATTGCTTTCAAATCAGACTCTCAAGAGACCAAAAATAAGTAGTCTTCATTAAAAGTTAACATAGTTAACAAGAATGGTAATTGACTAAAGGACTGGCAATATGACGACGAATAGGATCACGTTTTAGTTAAGAGCTGAATTGGATTGGTATTGATGTATAAACTGTGTTTTTATGTTTTTATGCTTTTAATTGTATATTGTTAACTGTTATTTTATGCTGTAAACCGCGTTGAGTCGCCGGCTAGGCTGAGAAACGGCGGTATATAAGTATCTAAATAAATAAATAAATAAATAAATAGTTGATTTACTTACAAACTTCATGTATTCAGCATACAGTTACATTTCTTATTGGTAGAGAGCAGGCCCGTAGCCAGGATTTCGTTTCGGGGGGGGGGGGGGGGGCTAAATTTTTTTCAGGGGGGGTTTCAGGGAGGCTGAGTTTCGGGGGGGGGGGAGCTGAGTCTGAGTGAAAGAGGGTCTAGCCTAGCAAACCTTTTGTATCATTACCCCAATACCCCCATGCATATGGGATATATTGAGTATGGTGATCAGATCATGATAGGAATAAACATAACAGTTTAAATAATGCACCAATAAGGCCTTTTCGCGAACCACCATGAAAATTTCGGGGGGGGGGGGCTGAAGCCCCCCGAGCCTCCCCCCCCCCCTCCCCCCCCCCCCCCCCCCCGCTACATGCCTGGTAGAGAGTTTAAACAGTAAGTTCTCTAAGCATTCTGTTTCAGTTTCTTCTCTGTTGCATACAGGCTAACACTCTCTTCAGTCTAATACACCTCTGAACATTGACTCAATATACATTGATTTTCACTGTATCATAGCGTATTCAACTCAACTGACTTCATACATCAACCATACTATACTAAACTGACATCTAAAAATGGAGTCTCTGTCTGAATAGTCTCACATCTGGGTCACATGATCTGTAGTCCCTCCCACAACCTCAAACATCATAGAGTTAAGGGGAAACTGCATACCAATATATAAATACAACATAGAAATTAATCTCAATTGTACACATAACAAATAACTAGTATAGGAAGCTTGTAGAAGGTTGCTATTTTCAACATAAAGAGCTTCTCTTACTCTTCATACCAGTGTTTGGGCATAAGGTAAGACCACACCACCATTACTTCTCTCTAGTTATTCAGTGAGCCAAATTCAGCATGAGCTCAAGCATCTGTCCCAGTGGTTCTCAACCTGTGGGTCCCCAGGTGTTTTGGCCTACAACTCCCAGAAATCCCTGCTAGTTTGCCAGCTGTTAGATTTCTGGGAGTTGAATGCTGAAACATCTGGGAATCCACAGGTTCAGAAACACTGATCTATCCTGTATTAAGTTCAGAGGATCAAGAGTTCATTGTAACAACAATCCAGACATAAAACAATCAGGGCCAGCTAACACCTCCCAACAAAGGATTCCCCCAGGAAGCAATCAGCCAGGACTTGAAGCTGTAAGTCTTTGCAATGCTAATCAAGGTGATTAATTGCAACATTCACACTTGCTTCCAACAGACGAGAGGTTTTATTTTTCTCCCACCCTGGACCTTCAACAGATATATAAATCTCCTTGTCTAGTTTCCGATATACCTCACAACCTCTGCCATAAATGTGGCTGAAAAGTCAGGAGAGAATGCATCTGGAACATGGCCATACAGCCTGGAAAACTCGCAGAAACCCCAAAAAATTGTGCACAGCAATAGATAACCATTCTTGGGACAAAGTCTGGGAATGCCATGGGCTTGGACACAATATCACCCAGCCTCTCCCATCTTTTTTAATTCTTCTCTATGCAGGGCAAAGCCTAATGGAAGCTGTAATTTTACCAGGTTTTTAACCTTCTCTGGCAAAGAAAGATGGCACTTCACAAACTACATCTCCCAGTATTCCATAGCATGGACCCATGACCGTTAAAGTGATATAGTACTTCTACAGTGTAGATGCAGCCATAGTAGATACTTCAGTAAAACTGAAATGCAGAGTTGTTGTCTATTGTTTCCCTGTGATTGGGATCTCCTCACAATATAATCCCTAATAGGAAGTAATAGCACTAGAATTCTGTGTTATTTTCTAGGAAGCACTTTGAGAAAACTATAACTTGCCTTGACACTTTAGAGCTGGCATGGGAAAACCTTGGCTCTCCAGGTGTTTTGGACTTCAATGTTGGGAGTTGAAGTCCAAAACACCTGGAGGGCCGAAGTTTGCCCATGCCTGCTTTAGAGTGACTCTGAGCTAAATGCAGTACTGTCCTTGGCATGATGCCACAGAGGTCCGCTGTTCTTCTCCAGGTACACAGAGCCTACAGCCTGTGTGATTAATTAACCAGCGTTTCAATGTAGATCAAACTTAATATCCTACTGAGACCCATGTGGATCTGTCAGTGGACTTCAGAGTTTTGGAATAAATGGTGGAGAGGTTTGCGGAGATGCCAAAGCGACCAAGATAAATCACCCTTCGAGCAAAAATAGCAGGAGTGCAGGCAGGCAATGTGGTGTTGTGTTTTAGCAGTTGGACTTTACTTCTAGAGCTCAGGGTTCAAATCTGGACACCACCATGGATGTCTTGTGGAAGTCACACACTCTCAGCTTCAAACGAGGCCACCGAGGAAATCCCATAATATAGTCAAAGGCTTTTGTGGCTGGAATCACTGAGTTGTTTTAAGTTTTCGGGGCTGTATAGCCATGTTCCAGAATCATTGTGGAAAGTCCAGGGTGGGAGAAAGAACTCCAGTCAGAAAATAATCAGGGACAGCTACTCACCTCTCAACAAAGGATTCTGCCAGGCAGTAACAAGCCACACCTAAAAACTGTCAGGCCATCAAATGCTAATCAAGGTGGCCAACTGAAACATTCATACCAATCTCCAAAAGACAAGAGTTCTTTCTCCCACTCTGGACTTTCCACAGATATATAAACCCAAAATTTTTTTGTAATTGTCTTTTATGTGTACTGTACACCGCCATGAGTCGCCCTTATGGGCTGAGAATGGCGGTTAATAAGTGCATCAAATAAATAAATAAATAAATATTCCTAGTTCCAACAGACCTCACAAACTCTGAGGATGCCTGCCATAGATGCAGGCGAAACATCAGGAGAGAATGCTTCTGAAACATGGCCATAAAGCCCCCAAAACTTAAAACAACCAAGAAAACCCAAAATAAATTCTCCTCACGACTTGAAGGTGCACAACAAACAGAAGGGTTCCACGCAGAATTTGTTCTCAACTTTTTTATATTCATGGGATTGATTTCACTTGGTTTGAAGCTAATGATAAAAGTGTATGAGGATCATGATTACTATGACTACCTACAGTAGCATTAAGAATCTGCAGTGTTAGTATAGTTAATCATTTGCACCCATATGCACACTTTTCCTCCTTTTCTAGTTCTAGACTAGGCTGTGTTTTGTAGTACTAAAGACATTTTCTCCCAAGGGCTGACACAGCAAGAAGTAAGCTGCATAGACACCTTGTCTTTCCCACTCATTCCTAACTCTTCTGTTTATTACTTCCCAACTCCAGGCTCCTCATCTTCCCATTCCACACAAGCAATTGTTTTATGGTCACAAGTCCAGGCTCCTAGTCTTCAGATAAACATATTATTTCAAGGTTTACTCCAAAGGATGAATAGGGATTGGAGTGTAGAAAACACAGGAATCCCCTTATTTTATGTCCTTGGCTATAAAAGACTGGCACTGAAGTCTGTTCCACTCCTACTTGCTGGGGAATCTGAGCTGTTAGGCTCAAAAATAGCTCTCAGTTGGGGCAATTCCACCAAAATATAGCAAAGTACCAGGAGTAAACTCCTTAACCAGCAGTGTGTGGTAAGCAAGGGAAGGTTTCTATTCCTTAGGATGGCTCAGAGTAAAACCTTTGCTTCAAAAATATTTATTGAAGTAAAAAAGAAATGCATTCTTGAAAGAAAAGTATTGGAGCTAACTAGTTTACTAAATCTCATCTCCTAAAGAAGGTAAAAGGTTTTTAAAAGTCCATGCAGCTACAGTTTGCCTACAGAGAGGCAAAATGTTCATCCTCACAGGGAAAAAGAAAAGCAGAAGAGTCTCAAAATGGTGGAGACTGCATAGTCAACCCAGGGCAGTTTCAAACTTAAGAGGAAGTTCCCTCACAGAAATTCCATTACTACTTCATCAAAGGGGAAGGAGACAGTGGCTAGCAGGAAAGACAAAGACAAAGCCCCTTAGAGAAACATACTTAGCTCCCTTCCACACAGATGAATAAAATCTCATATTATATGCTTTGAACTGGAATATATGTCAGTGTGGACTCGGATAATCCAGTTCAAAGCATATATTGTGGGATTTTCTGCCTTGATATTCTGGGTTAAAGGACTGTGTGAAAGGGCACCTAGGAATGTGGGGGAAAGGAATTCTTCAGTTTAGCCCTGTCTATAGTCTAGATACTCATTGAGGACTAGAAACTTGTTGACACAAAAACTTGTGCAATCCAGGGATGAAACCCAACACAACTAATAAAAGTTAATTCTCAAAAGGTGTCACAATTAGACCTAGATCTTTGGGTGATCTGGAGCCCTTCCACACAGTCCTACATCCCAGAATATCAAGGCAGAAAATTCCACAATATCTGCTTTGAACTGGGTTATCTGAGTCCACACTCAGATAATGTAGGATTTTCTGCCTTGATATTCTGGGATATCAGACTGTGTGGAAGGGCACTTGGAGTAGACTTACAAAGTTTTCTCACTCCCACTTGTTTTAGTGCAGATTAGAACTCTCATGTTTTAGACCCCTTTTACACTGCCCTATAATCCAGATTATCAAATCAGATAATCTGCATTATCTGCTTTGAATTTGGTTATTGGTGTCTAAACTACCAGTTCAAACTTGTTTACTTTTTAAACTGAAAATACTTTAAATTTAGAATCTACAGCTGGAAGCATTTTTTCCCATGTATTTAAAACAATTTTGCACATTTCATAAGAATAAGTAATGCTAATTGCAGGACTTGGCAGGACAATTTTTAGTTTGATAGTTTTTGAGCAAATATTTACATGATGTGGAAGAACTGCATGGTCTCAGGTTTCTTAAAGCAAACGGCTGTTTTAAAAATTAGGCAGCCACACAAATTATGTTAAGATAAGGAGCATGTTTTAGCTTCATGACATTCCTTCAGCTAAAAACACTACTTACAGTTTCAGGGCCCTTCCACACAGCCATATAACCTAGAATATCAAGGCAGAAAATCCCATGATATCCGTTTTTAACTGGGTTATCTGAGATCACTCTGGGCCTTTCCATATAACCTGATATCCCAGAATATCAAGGCAGAAAATCCCACATTATCTGAGAGTGGACTGAGATAACCCAATTTTGACGGAGATCTTCATGGCTAATTGTGGACTTGAACCCATGTCTCTTAAATCTATTTGACCCTAGCCCATATCACCTTAAAATTAGACCTGAATTAATTTTTCTAGTTAGCATTCTCATCACAATAGTGCTAGGTTTATTAATAATAATAATAATAATAATAATAATAATATCATCTTATATAATAAATGAGGCCATCCTCCAGAGCAATGTCCATTGCATGATCATTACAACATTCAGCAGATGGCTTGTCTGTGTAAATAAGCTATAGCTGGCCAGACATCACAGGGAGAATTTTCATCCTGTTTTTCCTTGAAGGCCGGTGGTTTTCAGTGCTGAATAAACTTATCTCACCTCTGTTTCCATGAAATTCATTATAAGATCCTAATGTCATAGGGATGGAACTAAATTACTAGGATTGGAAGTGAATCAAAGGACCAATTTCATAGGGTTGGAACTAAACTAATGGACTGTAGGTCCATTAAGAACAATGAGATTTCAGTCAGCCATGACTAATTTAAGTATCACTAATTTCAATGTGCTCTAAGCATGCCTAAATCTGAATCTAACACAGAGATTGTTAGTCTGGTCGATGGATTTGAAAGGGGTTGGATAACTGTAATCACTTACCAGGATTAAAGGGGAAAGGTTGTAAGCACCCTACTCATTGTTTAAGTTTGATGGATTCCAAAGCAAGTTAGGGGAAGCATTCATCCCTGGACTGAAAAATATGCCCTCTCTTCTGCTTGATATTCTGGGTTATATGACAGTGTGGAAGGGCCCTAAAAATCTCTTATAAATACACCCAGGCCCCTTCCACACAACCCTATATCCCAGAGTATCAAGGCAGAAAACTCCACATGATTTGAGTGATTTGAACAGATAACCCAGTTCAAATCACATACTGTGGGATTTTCTGCTTTGATATTCTGGGATATAGGGCTGTGTGGAAGGGCCCTATGCTTTCCCCTCGCGTTTTCTGTTCAAGTAATGACATGCCTCTGTGAATGGGTTATGAAGATTCAAAACACCAAGCAACGATGTTCAGGTCACAAAAAACGCATTCCTTTTCAGGTCCATACATTCACAGGACTATCTGCAGCCCCTTCTACACTGCCACATAAAATCCAGATTATCTGTTTTGAACTGGATTGTATAGCATTGTATAATCCAGTTCAAAGCAGATAATGTGGATTTTCTGCTTTGATAATCTGGGTTATATGGCAGTGTAAAATGAGTCTGGATATAGTGATAAGTGGGTATTTTAGGGCCCTTTCACGCTATCATATAACCCAGAATCCACAATATCTGCTTTGAGTCCACACTGCCATAGAACCCAGTTCAAAGCAGATAATGTGGGACTTTATACAGCTGTGTGGAAGGGGCCTTAGAGGTCTTTCGTTCACAGGGTCCCCATATATCAAACTCAATGGCAATTAACACCACCATGGGAATTCCATTCAAATGTATGATGATCCTTCTCCAATGAGAGACAGTGTATGTTTTTGTCAAGGCAACTAGATGAGAAGCAACCTCTGTTTCTGATGTTAGTGTTTCCATTCTTGGCTGATAACCTTCAAATGCAAGGCATCATGTTACATTGGGAGGATGAAGACACAGTTGTGGACTGTGCATATGTGTGAGAAACTTCCCCACCTTCCTACTTCTGGTGGTCTGCTAATAGGACTGGTCTTCCTTTGAACATCTGAAAACTCATCCTCCTTCATTCTGTCTCAAGATATCATGCAAGTACCCCCTTTTGGGGAACATCTTTCCCGATGAAAAAATCCAGAGATTGCCAGATTTCCATACTTTTTATTTAGCCTCTTGTTTGACCAATGAAATCGTTGGAGAATCTGAGCTGTTAGGTTCAAATATAACCCTCAGTTAGGGTGGTTCCACCATAAATATAGCAGAGTACCAGAAGTAAACTTCATATCCAGCAGAAACTTAGATGTGATGAGCTGGGATGGCCTTCTATATATCAGGATGGACCAGGATTACAGAGTCAGTGTTGGAAATTGGAGCTGTTAGGCTCAAAAAATAACCCTCACTTGGGGTGATTCCACCATAAATATAGAAGACTGCTAGAAGAAGACTTAATAACCAGCAGAAACTTACCAGTGTGGTGAGTCAGGATTAGCTTCCATTCAACAGGATGGTACAGGATTGCAGAGAAAGAACTTTAGATTCAAATATATTTACTGAAGTAAAAAAGAAATCCATTCTAGATAGAAAAGGGTCTTGGAGCTAACTAGCTTACTAAACTAATCTAAGGAAGGTAAAAAGATAAAATATCAAAGGTATCCATGTAGCTACATTTTGCCTGGAGAAAGGCAAAATGCGTCCTCACTGGAAGGGAGACAAAAGCAGAGAGAAGACAATGAAGAATGACCATATGGCCAAAAACCCAGGGCAATAAAAAATACCTTTAAAGATAAAGTTGCCTCATCCCTCACAGAGATTTCATTGCTACATCTTCAAAGGGTGGGGTGGGGGTGGGGGGCGCAGAGATTGTGGCAAGCAAGAAGAGTAAAGAGAAAGTCCTTTCTGAGAGAAGCATGCATAACAATGTGGGAAAAGGAATCTCTCTCTCTAACCCTATATCTAAATCTAGCTATTATTGAGGACTGGAGACCTGTGCAGTCCAGGGATGAAACCCAACAGTCAGAACTTTAGATTCAAAAATATTTATTGAAGTAAAAGAAATACATTGATATAAAAAGTCTTAGAGTTAACTAGCTTACTAAATGTCTACTAAAGAGGTAAAAGGGTAAAAAGTCCATGCAGTTACATTTTGCCTAGAGAGAGACAAAATGTGCATTATCATAGGTAGAAAGAAAAGCAATAGAGAATGGAGAAATGGGGAATGGCCACATGGCTAGCCCAGGCAATAAAAATACCTTTAAAAAGGAAGTTCCCTCACAGAATTCCATTTCTACATCCTCAAAGGGGAGGAGACAGTGGTATGGAGCAAGAGTAAAGGCAAAGCCCTTTGGGAAACATGCATAGGAATGTGGGAGGAATCCCTCAGCCTAATTCTAGCTCTAGCTACTCATTGAGGTCTGGAAACTTGATGAAACCAGAGACTTGTGCAGTCCAGGAATGAAACCCCCCAGGAATAAAATGGATTTTGGATTAATTTTTCCCAGATGGCCAACACAGGCACAAAATTTGCTTTTAGAACTGGAGGACTCAAAGTTATCCACAAGAACCAATTTGTGCTAGAGGAAAAAAAACACCAGGCCAGCATAAACTCAATTAGTTTCCTGTTGAATCTTTCTAATTGGAGGGCCCAACTTGGGATAATACTGTAAGCTGTGCAGTGGGGGGTGGGAGAAACACATTCCGAGCAAGTCTCTGGCAACATCAACCCTGTAACTGCACCGTTGTTCGCTTCAATTATAAACCCAGACTTTGGTCTCAAAGCATCCAGCTTAAATGTTTTGTTACAAATGCAGGGGATTGTCGAAAGAAAGGGGAATTTCACCTGAGTGCCTGATGGTGGCTGGGAGCAGCTGAGCCTGAATGAGGAACTCTTTTTCTATTAACTATCCACCGCAGCAAACTACCCAGGGAATGATCCCCACGACACACCCCTGTATAGCTTTCCTTCAGCAAAGCTTTCTTGATCCAACTTTCCAGGCTGAGCATATTTACCACCAGAAATTGGCACTGGTTTACCGAAGCAACAGCCTCCAAATTATTCTTTGGTATCTCTCACGGCAGACATTCTTTCCAAATCCCTTACATTCCAGTTTGTATTTACCTAAGCTAATGAGATATCCCTGCTACAGCACAATAATTACTCACCTGTGGCTTTGGCATCACACCAAACGACCTCCTCCCCCTTCCCAGTGTTTTGGGGACAAAACTGACTCTTCCTCTCCATGGTTTCAAGGTCTCTGCTTGAACCATCCTCCCTCCCTCCCTCCCTTCCTCCCCTCTTTTCCCTCTGAAAGGGATTTATCTTGAGGCTGTGAGGGTTTGGAAAAGGAAAGAAGAGATCCTTAATGGCTCTTCCAGGCTGTTTTCTAGAAGATGTCTGTAATGTTCAGCTTTCTCTCCAAGCACATCACTCCTTTCCTCTTCCCCTGTTTTCTTCCTGTGCCTTTCCCATTTCAGGACTCCGTTGTGTTGGGAATCAGAGATGTTAGGCTCAAAAATAACTCCCACTTGTGGTGATTCCACTATAAATATAGCAGAGTGCTAGAAGCAGACTTTTTAACCAGCAGAAACTTACATGTGGTGAGCCAGGATTAACTTTCATTCAACAGAATGGAACAGGACTGCAGAGAAAGAACTTTAGATTCAAAATATTTATTGAAATAAAAAGAAATCCATTCTAGATAGAAAAGGGTCTTGGAGCTAACTAGTTTACTAAGCTCATCTTCTAAGGAAGGTAAAAGGATAAAATATCAAAAGTATCAATGCAGCTACATTTTGCCTGGAGAAAGGCAAAATGTGTCCTCACTGAAAGAGGGACAAAAGCAGGGAGAGGACAATGGAGAATGACCACAGCACATTAGTCATCATAGAATGGCAGTATAAGGTGAAAATGTGGAGGCCAAAAAAAGGCAGAGGAAAAAATAATCCCCTCTGGATTTATATGTGGCAACCTGAAATCATAGAATCATAGAATTGGAAGAGACCTCGTGGGCCATCCAATCCAACCCCCTGCCAAGAAGCAGGAATATTGCATTCAAAGCACCCCTGACAGATGGCCATCTAGCCTCTGTTTAAAAACCTCCAAAGAAGGAGCCTCCACCACACTTCAAGTCCACACATGTATGTTTGTTGCTGGTTGCATACATGCATGGGAATGTGAGGGAAGGAATCCTTCAGTGTAGCCCTGTCTCTACCCTAGCCATTATTGAGGACAGAAAACTTGATGACACAAGACACTTGTGCAGTCCAGGGATGAAACCCAACACATAGCTAAAAGAGTGAATGAACTTTATTTGAGACAAATATTTTGTTGGAGCTCAGATCTAGTTGTCAAAGTATCATCTGTGGTGGTTTATCCCTACATTTGTCCTTATACTATACAGAAACATGTGTGAAATTACTCTTAGTCATTTTTTCCATGAGTAATAACAGCTTGGTTTGGGGTGAATGCTCTCTAATAAATAGGAAGTTTAATTCAACCTGTGGTGTCTGAAACTTGAATTTAGTCATTAATTGTACTGTTAGTTTTAATAAGTTGTTCTTTCCTCAGTGGAATTCAAAATACAACTTACCCTAACATTTCTAAAAGTTCAGCATAGGTGTGATTTTGCTTCCAAGATCAGAGGGCCTCTGGTGCCTTTAGGATATTTAATCAGGGATCCTTATCCTAATCTTAGTGGGGTTTGATCTTATTGTTGAGTGCCTTCAAATCGTTTCTAATTTATGGCTCTATCAAGGAGTTTTCTTGGTGGGTTGCTGTGAGTTTTGCCGGTCAGAAGCATTCTCTCCTGACGTTTCACCACATCTATGACAGGCATCCTTGGAGGTTGTAAGGTCTGTTGGAAACTAGGCAAGTGAGGTTTATATATCTGTGGAATGTCCAGGCTGGGAGAAAGAACTCTCCTCTGCTTGAGGCAGGTGTGAATGTTGCAATTGGCCACCTTGATTAGCATTGAATGACCTTGCAGCTTCAAAGCTTTTGCCTCTCCCTGAGGCTGAGAGAGAAACATACCCACAGTCACCCAGTGGCTTCCCATGGTCGAGGAGGATTCAAAGCCTGGTCTCCAGCGTCCTACTCCAACACCCAAAATCATGATTCCCTAGTGCTTTACCACTTCAGAGCAAGCCTTCGTTGCAATCTCTACAGCACAATGCTATTGATAAAGCGACGTCAGCTTGTTTAATTCCATTTCCGCTTTCTGGAGCTAATTGTTTACTCCAGCAATTAACCCAAGAATGATGTCTCAGCGTGTGCAAACGTGGATACCATTTGATCAGAAAAAGTGGATCGTAGTTGGCTGTTCTTAGTCCAGAACATAGACACAACCACCCCGACTTCCTCAGCCATGGCTTCTCTACGATGTCTCTCCCCGAGTTTGGTTGAAGTGTAATTTTGTCAGCCCAAGGAACAGGCCTTCATCCCTCCATTTAGTGATGCTGAAGGGTTTTTTTTTTTGGTTTTTTTTACAGAGAAAGGCTTCTTGGCTTGCTTGGTTCCCAATGCACAAAGGTTTTCGTCATTATGTTAGTCTCTCTCTACACAGTCATATAACCCAAGGCAGAAAATCCCACAATATCTGCTTTGAACTGAGTTATCTGAGTCCACACTGCCATATAACCCATTTCAAAGCAGGAAATGTGGGATTTTATTCAGCTGTGTGGAAGGCTTAAGACTTTGTAAAACGAAAACTCCCATATTCAGTGAGCCACGGTAGCTAAAGGGGTGTTAACCTGCCTGTATTCGACAGTGTAGATGCACCCCAAGGTTGAGGATTTCAAGACACCGCCAGGATATTCATAGAATAAAGACCCATGATGATAGTTGCTAGCAGCACTATTATTGTAACCGCAGTTTTATCTAAGGACCCTTCCACACAGACCTATATCCTAGAACAGGGATCTCCAAACTTTTTAAACAGAGGGCCAGGTCACAGTCCTTCAAACTGTTGGAGGGCCGGATTATAATTTGAAAAAAAAATGAATAAATTCCTATGCACACTGCACATATCTTATTTGTAGTGCAAAAAAAACCAACAACACTTAAAACAATACAATAATTAAAATGAAGAACAATTTTAACAAATATAAACTTATTAGTATTTCAATGGGAAGTGTGGACCTGCTTTTGTTTGATGAGATAGGATTGTTGTTGTGTGCTTTCTAGTAGTTTCAGACTTAGGGGCTGGGTAAATGACCTTGGAGGGCTGTATCCGGCCCCTGGGCCTCAGTTTGAGGACCCCTGTCCTAGAATATCAAGGCAGAAAATCCCACATTATCTGAGTGTGGACTCAGAGAACCCAGCTCAAACAGATATTGTGGGATTTTCTGCCTTGATATTCTGGGATATAAAGGTGTGTGGAAGGGCTCTCAGATAAACCAGTTCAAAGCAAATATTGTGGGATTTTCTGTCTTGATATTATGAGCTATAGGGCTGTGTGGAAGGACCCCAAGTTTAATTAGTCTGGAATTCAACGAAATTGTGTGCCATGCTTTTTCATTTCTAAGCCTCGCTGATAGTGCAGTTACATTGTAGAATATGTTGGGTTTTATCCCCAGACTGCACAAGTCTCTTGTGTCATCAATGGCCCTTCCACACAGCCCCATATCCCAGAATATCAAGGCAGATAATCCCACAATATCTACTTTGAACTGAGTTATCTGAATCCACACTCATAATGTGGGATTTTCTGCCTTGATATTCTAGGACAGGGGTCAGGAACCTTCGGCCCTCCAGGTGTGGTGGACTTCAACTCCCACAATTCCTTGAGGCTCGGCATTCGCCCAAAGGCTTACCTTGGCCTCAAGGAATTGTGGGAGTTGAAGTCCACCACACCTGGAGGGCTGAAGGTTCCCCATGCCTGTTCTAGGATATAGGGCTGTGTGGAAGGGCCCCAAGTCTCCAGTCCTCAATAAGTAGCTGGCTACAGATAGAATTAAGCTGAGGGATTCCTTTCCCCACTTTGCCCTGATGTTTCCCAAAAGGGCTTTGTCTTTCCTCCTCCTTCTGTCTCCTCCCCCTTTGAAGATGTACCAATTGAATCTCTGCGAGGAAACTTACTTTTTAATGGTATTTTGATTGCCCTGGGCTTGGCCATGTGGCCATTCACCACCTTTGTCTCTTCTGCCTTTTCTTCCTTCCAGTGAGAACGCAAATTTTGCCTCTCTCGGCAAAATGAAGCTGCATGGATTTTTTTTGAACCCTTTAGCTTTCTTAGAAGAGGAGACTTAGTAAGCTCATTTCTTTTGCTTCAATACATATATTTGAACCTTGTCATGTATCATGTTCTACAGTTGATGGCGGTTGGTGGTGGCAGGCCTAGCAGTCGGTGATGGAAGAGTTAATATAAGTCTTAGTTCTAAAGGATTGAGTAATCTGTAAGTAAGAGTTCATGGGTGAAAGCAATTAAGGGTGGAAGTATGCAAGAGATAGGTTGCAATTGGGTGTTTCTGGATATAATGAGCTAGCCTTGGGATGATCTTCAGGAGAAAAGGATTTGTCTTATTTTGGTGGTAGATGCTGCTGGTTTCCCCCCAGGTTTGTGGATTTTTGGTATCCTGATCTGTCTCCTATGCTCTTGGAACCTTGAATCTCTGGACTGGCTTTGGACTATGGTATAGACTCTTGATCTCTGGACTTTGCTCATTGAACTCTAGGCGTTTGACCGCTGAACTGGACCTTGACTACGGTGTTATATTGAACCTGCAGCAGTGTTTGCTGTCAATTTATGTTTTATATTCTGTGACTGGGTGCTATCTTTATGTTTTATATTTTGGACTATTCAAACAGCTAGAAAGTAAGTGCTGTCTGTGGGAAGCGAGAATGGCCGTTGGGAGAGCGCTGAGAAAGAATGGCTTGAGGAAGGGTCAGGGGAAGGGCTGCCAGGGGCTTTTCCCTTCCTTTTATCGCTGCTCCGGCTGGAGAGGCAACGGAGAGCTGGACAGGGCAGCGCGTCCTGCGGGGAAGGCGGAACAACGACGGGGCGCGCTTTCCTTGAAAAGGCGGGAAGCGCCCGAGAGGCCTCCTCCTCCTCCTCCTCCTCCTCGTTGTCTTGGGCCCGTTTTTCTGGCGAGGCTTCCTGCCCTCCGCGAGCCTCCTTCCGCCTTGTGCCTCTGCTGCGAGATGAATGACAGCCATCCACGACCCTCGTTTCCTTCACCAAATAATATGACTTCCCCCCTTAGAGGAGAATTGACGTGTTTGTCAGAACTGTCCTGTCTCCCTCCGAAGTGTCATTCAACCCGCGTTTGGGGCTTGCGGTTTCCTTTTTATTTATATTTTTCAGGATCCTAGCCCTTTATTTCAGCTTTCTGGCTAGCCACCAGGGAAATAGGCCCCATCTTTCCAACTGTGGGAGCTATTTATTTTTCTGTGTCAGGAGCTACTTGAGAAACTGCAAGTCGCTTCTGGTGTGAGAGAATTGGCGTCTCCCAGGGGGCTGCCCAGGGGACGCCTGGATGTTTTACTACCCTGTGGGGGGCTTCTCTCATGCCCCCACATGGGAAGCTGGAGCTGACAGAAGGGAGCTCACCCCGCTCCCCAGTTTTTAACCCATTGCATCAGGGGAACTCCTGGATAACAAACTAACAAAAAGTGTGCCAAAGAAAGCCCTTCATCCGCATCAGGACCTTGTGGCTTGTGGATCTCGAGTTCCAGATCAGGTTCTTGAAAACCAGTTTGAAACTGCATAAATAGTATTGATGGGGTTTCAATATAGCCCTGGTGCCACACCTCGCGGTGGAATTGTTTGTGGAATTTCTCCCTTCAATTCCCTCTCTTTAAGATTTTTTCTCTAGTGTGATGAAGCAACAGTGCATCTACACTGCTGATATAAAGCAGTTTGACACCACTTAAACTGCTAGGGCTCAATGCTATAGACTCCTGGCAGTTGTTCTTTTGGAGATGATTTGGCAAAAAAGGTGAAACACCTTGAAAAGCTACAGCTCCCACTATTCCATAGCTTGGAGTCTTGCAGCCGAATTGGAGCGAAAGTATTCATTCCGCAGGAGAGTCCGAACAGCCGCCTTGGTTCCCCCGCTGGGCTCTCCTTCGTGGATGTGGGGCTGTTTGTGGAATTTCCCCCTCAATTTGTCTCTCTTAAATACAAAGCTAAAATACATTCCCTCTTGAAAAGTTAATACACTGACACTGTTCTCAGCTACGAAACCTTATCTCAGTTCGACGGCCTTTTGGGGGCTTTCTTGCTACAAAGAGCAAGATCCTGAAAGAAAGAAATCGAGGATCTATTTTTGAAGTGTCAGGAGCGACTTGAGAAACTGCAAGTGGCATCTGGTGTGAGAGAATTGGTCGTCTTCATGGACGTTGCCCAGGGGACGCCCGGATGTTTGATGGTTTACCATCCTGTAGGAGACTTCTCTCATATGAGGAGCTGGAGCTGACAGACGGGAGCTCACCCTGCTCCCAGATTGGAACTGCTGACCTATTGGTCAGCAGATCTGTCAGCACAAGGGTTTAACCCATTGCAAAACGGGGGGGGGGGGGTCCATCGAGGATCTATGATATACTGTGAAGAGGAGAGAGTTTGTGGTCGCTTCTACACTTCCATATTATCCAGATTATCAAAGCAGATAATACTCATTATCTGAACTAGATTATCTGAGTCTCCACTGTCATATAATCCAGTTCAAAATAGATAATGTGGATTGTATATGCCAGTGTAAAAAGAAGAGGGCTGAGTTTCCACCCTGGGTGTGATTCCAACTCTGTTTGGCTCTACACTGCCCAATATTTCAGGATCTGATCCAAGATCACCTTTTCAACCCAGATTATCTGGCAGTGTAGACATAATCCAGTTCAAAGCAAATCTAGGATCAGATCCTGAGATATAGGGCAGTGTAGAAGGAGCCCAGGTCCCACACAGCTAAATAAAATCTCGCATTATTTGCTTTGAACTGGAATATATGGCAGTGTGGACTCAGATAAACCAGTTCAAAGGAGATGCTGTGGACTTTTCTTCCTTGATATTTTGGGTTCTATGGAAGGGCCCTCAGTCTTTCGGGCAACAGCGGTCGGTCCAACCAACCGGGAAAGCCGGCCTTGACCTTAGGCAGCCCTTGCTTGAAGCAGTGGCAGCTTTTGGGCACTAACCAGGGAGGGATTTTCTGCCTCAGGCGCCCAATTCGTCTCGAATACCATTTCGTCTCCTTTGCTAAAGGGCGCTGCTGGCACTTCCCCAGACTTCAACTCCTAGGATCTCATAGCCTTGAGCCACGGGCGGTTAAAGTGGTGTCAAACTGCATCCATGCTACAGTGTAGCAGCTGCACCCCCAATGTGCGAAGCCTCTCCGAGCCGCCTCGGGCCCTCCAGCTCCAGTCCTGCTCTGGTTTCACTTGTTGCCCGGCAGGCTGCTCGCAACAGCGGGAGCCATCAACGGGTTTTCCCCTCCTCCTCCTCCTCCTCTTCTTCTGTTTCTTTCCCCTTCCCTCTCTCGCTTTGCTCCTGAGTGATTGTAAATAGGTTTGACTAGCCGCTGATCCCAGGGTCAGGGCTCTCCTCCCGGCTTAATCCCGCGCTCTCCAAACACACTCTGGCCTCCCGCGCTCGCCTCTCCCTTTCGCTCCGCTCCGTCGCCTCCCCCGCCGGCCCTCCTCCCCTCCCTTCTTTGCCTTCCTCTTCCCCCCCCCCCCCCCATCAACCCCCTCTCCCTGTGGCCCCCCAAGGAAAGGAGGAGGAAGCCAAACGCCCAGAGGAGAGATGGGGACGGCATGATAAGAGAGGGAGAGAGGAGAAGGAAGGGGAAGGGGAGGAAAAAGAAGAAGAAGAGGAAGGAAAATATGAAGGGGAGGAAGAGGGAGGAGAGGAAGGAGAAGGAAGAGAGGGAAAAACGAAGAAGAAGGAAGAAGTACCATAAGGAGAGGAAGAGCAAAGGAAGGGGGAGGAAGGGAGGAAGGAACGACGGATGAGGTGGAGGAAGAAGTATCACAAGAAGAGGAAGAGCAGGGAAAAGGAAGTACAGGAAGGGGAAAAGACGAAGAGGAAGGAGGAGGAAGGAACGACGGATTATGGGAAGAAGTATCCAAAGAAGAGGAAGAGGAAGGAAAAGGAAGCACAGGAAGGGGGGAAAGACGAAGAGGAAGGTGGAGGAAGACGAGGACGACGGATAAGGAGGAGAAGAAGAGAAAGGAAAGCTGAATAGGAAGAAGAGGGGGATAAGAGGAAAGACGGAGGAAGGATTGAGAGAACGTGCATTTCATAACGAGGAAGAAAAGAAGGAAGAGAGGAGGAATGAGGTGGAAGAAAAGGAAGCCGAATGAGAGGAGGAAAAAGAGGAGGAGGAGAAAGAGAGAGACGAAAGGAAGAGAAGGAAGAGGAATGGGGAATCAAAAGGAAAGAAGGAAAGCTGAACAAGAAGACATGGGGGGGGGCTTGGGCTGAACGAGGGGTCCCCAGGTGAAGCCGGCGGGGTGTGTGTGTGTGTGGGGGGGGGGGGGGGGAGGCTTCGTTGGCCTGTTGGCGCGAAGAAGCAGCTGGGGAGAAGGCCTGGATGGTGTCAAGGCGGAAAGAGAAAAGGCCTCCCAACCAACAGCTGGTGGGAAATGAACTCGGGGTTGCTTGGGCCTGTGTTGGGCAAGGCGGGGAGTGAAATATAGCACACGGGGGGGGGGGGGCACAAAGTGGCGCCTAACGTTCAACGGAGCGTAAACAGAGAAGGGCGACCGGATCATTCCGACGCAAGGGCCATCCAAAGCAATGGGGCTGGGTGGAGTGAAGGCAAACTTGAGGACCCCATAGGATTGCTTTTCCTATGGCGTGGACTGGAAGTTTCTCAACAACAACAAACCAGACACGGAGTGGAAGAGGAGCGAAGGGTTGTGAGACTCAGAAAAGGCTAAAATATAGATGAGGTGGAGCAATTGCGGAGTTAGATGGGGAATGGGGATGGATCTCAGGGAAAGCGAAAAAGGAAAGAGGTTCATAAAGTAACAGCAGGTTGGTTTTGGGAGGGATTCCTTCCAATCAAGCGCAGTTGGGTTCAAAGGGCGGCTCTGCCTAGGACTGCGGCCTCGAGGCGAAACTCTTGGCGGAGGCTCATGAAACTTTTCGGAACCTGTCCTGGGATTTTAATCTGGAATCAGGAAGGGAAGGAAACTCTGTTTTTAGGAAGAGTTTTCTCGAGCGAAACTTCCTGGCCCAGAAGGTTTTTCTGGGATGGAAAGTGGAGATTAATAAAGGCGGGGAAGAGATAATGTGGGCTCCTTCCATACAGCTGTATACAATCCACATTGAAGTTTACTATACAGCAGTGTGGACTCAGATAACTCAGTACAAAGCAGATATTGATATTCTGGTTTATATGGCTGTGTGGCAGGGCCCTTGAAAAACACCTGCGATTACGGAACGGGGAAGAAGGACAGAGGAAGGGGCGGAGATGCGTGGGAGAAAGGCGAAGGCCGTGAAGGAGAACCCGGGAGGAAGGGCTCTTCGGAAGCCAGGCAGATGGGAGCAGAGAAAGTCCTCGCTCGTTAAAGTGACAAAAGGCTTTCGAGGGCAGGGCAGGCATCAGAAGGGGGGAAAGACGCATTTCAAGCTGCAGGTCACTTTCTACCAACCTGGGCCCCGTCTACACACCATTCAGTGCCGTTTCAAACCGGTATTGAAGGAAGTGTGGGGTTTTTTTTCGTGTCAGGAGCAATTTGAGAAACTGCTTCTGGTGTGAGAGAATCTGCACGGACGTTGCCCAGGAGACGCTCCGGATGTTTGATGTTTTACCATCCTTGTGGGAGGCTTCTCTCAGGTCCCGCACGGGGAGCTGGAGCTGACAGAGGGAGCTCAACCCGCTCTCCCCGGATTCGAACCGCTGACCTATCGGTCAGCAGTCCTGCCGGTACAAGGAGAAGTGTAGATGAGTACATAGGAAATTCGGGAACCTGGCCTGGGTCGGGATGGCACAGAAACTGCCGAGTAGTGAAGCACATTCAGGGCTTGTTTTCTTTCTTTTGTGGGAGTTTGTTGTCTGGCCGTTGCAGTTCGAGCTTTACAAAAGGGGCCAGTAGGGATGGGGCCCAGGCTCTCCTGGGAGAAGGCGGGAAGGGTCGGCAGAGGCCCCCGGGCTTTCCTTGGGCGCAGAAGCTCCCTTCCCTCTCTCTTTTTGGGGCTGGCAAAGGGCAGGCCTATCGCCGCCCCCTACCCCCTCCCTGGGCCCTCCATTGTCCCGCGAGGCCTTGGCCGGGAGGCTCTTCACGCTTCCCTGAGCAGGTCCCACGGGCTCCCCCTCCTCCTTCCCTCCCTCCCTCTGCGGCCACTTGGCTCGGAGAGGAGAGGGCAGCGGCCCATGTCCTCCCGGACCTCCCCTTTCTCCCCGCCTCGAAAAAGAGGGTTATTGGGCCGAGGGGCGCTGGGAGGGAGGTCGAATCCTCCTCCACGGATGGTGCCTGCCAGGCCTGCTTTCGACCCTCCCACCCGCGTCCCGAGAAAACAGCAGAGAGGCCCAGAGTGACCCATCAGGGTGTCCTTGAGGCCGAACGCCTCGCCCTTTGCCTCTCTTTCCCCCCTTTGGGCTGGGGCTTTGACCTCGGGGACTCTGGCTGTGCTTTCCAATCCCAACTGTGGGCAACCCACAGCCATCAAAGATCGCTCCTTCCTTCCTTTCTTCCTTCCTTCCCTTGGTCCCTACCGACCTCCCCTTCCCACTTCAGCCATTTCCCATGTAACAACAACCCTCCTCGGTCCTATTCCGCATCCTGTACCTCGTGAAGAGGAAACCCCTCCACACAGCCCTATATCCCAGAATATCAAGGCAGAAAAATCTCATAATATCAGCTTTGAATTGGGTTATCTGAGAGCCCTTCCACACAGATCTATATCCCAGAATATCAAGGGGAAAACAATCCCACATTATCTGAGTGTGGACTCAGATAACCCAGTTCAAAGCAGATATTGTGGGATTTTCTGCCTTGATATTCTGGGATATAGGGCTGTGTGGAAGGACCCTCAGACACAACTCTCCTTTGAAACGGGAATTAATAGCGCAAGTCAAATCATTCAAATAAAAAATGTTCACCATTTATGTAGTTGTATTGAACCTACGCCTATCTTTTGAAGAAGAAAAAACCACGTTATTATGACTTCTCTTTCGGTCAAGGTTTGATGAAGGTTATTATGACCCGCGTCTCCGGGGAAAAGATCAAAGGGAGCGCCAAGCCTGGCCAAGCCCGACCAACCTCCTTCCTCCCCAAACCCAAGCGAAGGGAGGCCACCGCTTCCTCCTGGTTTCTGGGAGAGGAAAGGATACAGGGCGACCAATGACGCCCATCTCTTTCCCAATGGAAGCAAGGCGTCCTGTGGAAACTTTGCCCCGGTTGGGAACAACAACAAAAACAGCAAAGGAAGAAAGTTTATTTTTCCCCACCCGTTTGAACTGGGATATTAACCGGTATGTTTTGGAAGGGTCACCGTTGGTCATACGTTACTTACTTAGGACTAAGGTTAAGCCAAAAGGGAAAAAAAATAACTCGAAAGACGACTTTTCTCCAAAGTCGAGGCAAACTCTGCAACCCAGGATGTGGCCTCCATTGGGAGCTCCCTCCACCCACCCTTTCCCTCCTCTCTCGCCTCCCTTAGGAAAAGGTCTTAATATTCTTTGCAGGCATGGTGGTTAATTGATTACATATCTCCTATTTTCCTCCCTACCAGGCTGACATCTTTCACTTCATATCAATACACCCAGGCCCCTTCTACATTGCCATAGAATCCATATTATCAAAACAGATAATCTACTATCTGCTTTGAACTGGATTATACGAGTCTACACTGCCCTATAATCCAGTTCAAAGTGGACAATCTGGATGTTACATGACAGTGTAGAAGAGGCCATAAAACATTTTGTGTGTGCGCTCGGTCATTTACATGAACACACATATAGGAATACATATACATATCATCGTGGGTGTATTTAATTTATGTATGTGTGTATATATACGCACAAACATATTACGAGCTACTGAACGCACAGGTGTATTCATGGCCCTGGGTCCACTCGGTGAGATAGGGCGGGTTATAAAGAAAATAATAATATTGTCGAAGGCTTTCATGGCTGGAATCACTCAGTTCTTGTGGGTTTTTTCGGGCTATATGGCCATGTTCTAGAGGCATTTCTCCTGACGTTTCGCCTGCATCTATGGCAAGCATCCTCAGAGGTGAGGTCTCCTGGAACTGCCCAGTTCCAGCAGACCTCACCTCTGAGGATGCTTGCCATAGATGCAGGCGAAACGTCAGGAGAAATGCCTCTAGACAGGCATGTAGCCAGGGGGGGGGGGGGCTTGGGGGGCTTCAGCCCCCCCCCGAAATTTTCATGGTGGTTCGCGAAAAGGCCTTATTGGTGCATTATTTAAACTGTTATGTTTATTCCTATCATGATCTGATCACCATACTCAATATATCCCTTATGCATGGGGGTATTGGGGTAATGATACAAAAGGTTTGCTAGGCTAGACCCTCTTTCACTCAGACTCAGCCCCCCCCAAAACTCAGCCCCCCCGAAACCCCCCCTGAAAAAAATTCACCCCCCCCCCCCAAAACGAAATCCTGGCTACGGGCCTGCCTCTAGAACATGGCCATATAGCCCGAAAAAACCCACAAGAACAAAATAATAATAATTAATAATTAATAACATTATTATTATTATTATTAGTATGCTGGTGAGCTCCCTCTGTCAGCCCCAGTTCCCCATGCGGAGCTGAGAGAAACCTCCCACAGGATGGTAAAACATCAAACATCCCGGCGTCCCCTGGGCGACATCTTTGCAGACTGCCAGTTCTCTCACACCAGAAGCGACATGCAGTTTCTCAAGTCGCTCTCGACACGAAAATTATTATTATTATTATTATTATTATTATTATTTCTAGGACCTTTCAGGAAGACACACAAAAGCCAGCCTCCTTTGCCTTGCTGAGATACAGAAACTTATTCTTGCAAGGTCTGATTTAAGATCCTGATCTGGCCAACCTAGAAAGATATATCTCAAAACTCCTCCGGCTTTTAGATATTTGACTGAGAAAATAGAGGGGGAAAGGGGGGGGGGCATGACACCCAAATGACATTAAGGAAATCGTGAGGGGGAAGGAGATAGTTTCTAATTTTTTTCGCAAAATAAAAAGAACAAACAACTCCGGTTTGCAAGTACTTCTAAGAGCGAGTTATTCAGATCGATAGGGATCGGCTCACATTTTTCCAACTCTTTCTAGAGAACTGCCCCCCGCCCCGCCTTCCCCACAGCTGAATAAAACCCCACATTTTCTGCTTTGAACCGGAATACATGGCAGTGTGGACTCAGGTAACCCAGTTCAAAGCAGATATTGTGGGATGTTCTGACTTGATATTCTGGCTGTGAGGAAGGGCCCTCAGACCCATCCTCGAACACTCTTTTACTTCGTGATAAGACAGCTGAGGGACTTACTTCTTGGCTTATGGGTTTGGACAAGGGAAGGGAGCGAGCGAGCGAGCGGCGCCTCTCCTCCGCCTGGGCTTTGACTCGGGACCCAAAGGTGGAGAATCCGGGCTCCGCGGTTTCCGCAACTGATACAAACAATAAAAGGGAAGCCATTAATCCTTGCGTTGAACCCTTTACCCCCCTTTCCAGACCTCCGGGGGTTCCTCCCACTCTTGTTAAGAACCCCATTTCCCCCGGAGCGACTTTTCAGGAAATGTTAAAAAGTGGGACCTTGATGGAGAAAGCGCAGCCTCAACTTTTGCCTTTCGAACTCAACATCAGAACCAAAGAAGGGAGGAAATCCAATCCCGACGTATTAAACAGTATCAAAGCATTAGTACAAATGCACGGACTTATTTCAGTATCCCAGGGACCTTTCAAACAGCCATATAACCCAGAATATCAAGGCGGAAAATCCTTCAATATCTGCTTTGAACTGGATTATCTGACTCCACACTGCCATATATTCCGATTCAAAGCAGAAAATGTGGGGTTTTATTCAGCTGTGTGAAAGGGGCCCCAGTCTTCCACATAAAACGTATTTTACAGGGTATTTAAAACACCCACACAAAAAACAACACACTTGTTTTCCAATTTGTTTAAATCCAGTCCCTATTCATTATCATCATTGCTTCTGCCGAGACCTGATGAGACCAATAATGGCGACATTATGACTGCCCTTGGGGAAAGGATAGGGGAAAATATTGTATATTCATGACCGGAATCACTGGGTTGTTGTGAGTTTTCCTGGGCTTTATGGCCGTATTCCAGAAGCATTCTCTCCTGACGTTTTGCCTGCATCTCTGGCAGGCATCCTCAGAGACCTCACAACCTCTGAGGATGCCTGCCCTAGATGCAGGCAAAACTTCTGAAGAGAATGCTTCTGGAACATGGCCATACAGCCCGGAAAACTCACAACAACCCGATAAGGGAAAGTGTTGTGGCGACAAGAGTTCTTTCTCCCACGCTGGGCATTCCACAGATATAGAAACCCACTTTTCCTAGTCTCCAACAGACCTCACAACCTTTGAGGATGCCTGTCATAGATGTGGGGGAAACGTCAGGAGATAATGCTTCTGAAGCATCGCCATACAGCCCGGAAAACTCACAGCAAGCCAGTCATGTAGCCACTTCTTTCAAATTTCTGCATTTCCTCAGGACCCAAAACTGAATATTTAGGCAGGCCAGTGAGAGGAAGAAAAACAAAATAAGCAATCGGTACTATGGAAAGTATTTTAATAGATCGCCTTCCATAACAATACTCAACAGATATTAAAATAATATCCCAAAACTACACTAAAACTTTCTTCCCTTCCTTGTTTTGTTTTGGTGAGAATTCTCAAACCCAAGTTGGCATTGATTGGTCTTTTGTTTTCCTTCTGTTCTTCTGTCGTTCTCGTTATACATTCTCCTCACCTTCCCATTGCTAGTTTTTAAGGCATGCCATGAATTAGTACGTTTTGGACTGACTGTTTCCTTCCACTTTCACTTTTGACATTGATTTAACTCAGAGTGGAACTCCATCTTTATATATTTTTATTCGTTCTCCTTTTTTTCAGAGGAAATGCTTTTTAGTAAACTATATACACATTTCTGAATTCCCTTGTAACGCCTAAAATTAATTAAAATTATTCCCACAATGCATGTACAAGAAAAAAAATACAAAGAAGTTAACAAAAAGGGGGGAAATGTAGACATAATCAACATTTACAAAATCCAGAATATTGTTGCTGACCTCAGAAAAACTTTATAAATAAACAAAACCAAAAAAATTCCCGCGTCATAGGAACTACAAAAAAAGAAGATTAAAGTAATTTTGGATTTGCATCCTTGGTACTTGTGTAATAAACGGTTTGCACTAGGTTTACTTTCATTAGGCAATAAAAAGTCTTCAAGAGAAATGGTCCAAAGGGTGGCCAGTGAATGCTCCCCTGTGGCAGAAAAGTTGGCATCGCCTCAACCTCTGAATAATTATTAATTCTGGTCCCATTTCTTCCTCTTTCCTCCCTCTTTTGCATCCTCCCCACCCCTTTCTTTAGCAAATTCAAAAACAAACAAACCTGGCTTCTGGGTGAATGATAAATACTGTACAAAATCCTCCCCAAACCCTCAGTGTCTGAAAAGCGACCACAACAGAAGGGAAAAAGAAATTATCCTCATGAGAGCAATTCCCCTTCTAGTTCCAAAAGCTACTTCTTTTGGGAACGAAGGAGGACTGGAGGACTCTTTTGTGTGCAAGCATTACAGCACTGGGTTACCTTCTCTTGTCATTACCCTCAGCAATATGAATATTTGTTATAGTCATCGTTATTATTATTATTAATATTATTATTAATACAACGCCATCAAAACATTTCTCTCTTTGTGGTGCTCCGGGATTCTGTACAAAAGGAAGGGGAAGCAGGGGAAAGGGTTGGTGGAGGGACACGAGTGGGAGTGGGTGGGTGGAGGGGCCCACGGAGAGAGAAAGCGTCCGTCCGTCTGTCCCGTCCCCATAGCGTCTGGTCCGTGGGTCGATGGGCCCCAGAGGCGCGTGAGACTGGGGGCTGCGGACACGCGTGGGGGATACGGACACGCGTGGGAGGGTCCCCTCGGTCCATCTCTAGGTCGGCCGGCCTCAGAGGCGCGCCAAGAGCACGGCGAAGGCTGGGGACGGCGACACGCGTGGGTTTTGGAGATTCCGCGTGGGTGTGGGGGACGCGCGTGGGAGGGTCCCGTCGGCCCGTCCGCAGGTCCGCTGCCCTCAGATGTGCGTCAAGGGCACGGTGCCGTTCACCCCCGTGCTGGCGCTCTGGTAGTGCTGGGGCAAGGAGTGGAGGCGGCTCTGAGCCGCCGCTGCCGCCGCCGCCGCTGCCGCGGCTGCCACCGCCGGGTCCCCGCCTTCCCCTCCTCCTCCTCCACCGGGCAAGTACATACTGATCATCTCCCGCAGGTCCCCGGGGCAGGGGGCCCGCGCGTGGGCGGCTCCGGCGGGCGGGCTGACGCTAGGCTCGGCCTTGACCAGGGAGCCCAAGGCGCCCAGGGCCCCCGAAGAGGCCGCCGCCGCCGCCGCTGCTGCCGCCGCCGCCACGGCCGAGTTCTGGTGTCCCTGCGACCCGTAGGAGAGGCCCCCGTAGGCGGCGGGCGAGGCGCTCATGTAGCCCTGCGAGCTGGGCAGCGGGCTGTACTGGAGGGCGCCCATGTCGTAGCGGTGCATGGGCTGCGGGTTGTGCGGGTGGTGCGGATGGTGCGAGTGCGGGTGCCCTCCTCCTCCGCCGCCGCCGCCTCCTCCTCCTCCGCCGCCCGGGTGCTGGCTGTAGGCGAGCTGCGCCTCCTGCATCATCGCCGCCACGGCTACCGAGCCCGGGTAGGCGCCGTTGGCCCAGCCGTTCATGTGCGGGTATCCTCCGCCGCCTCCTCCTCCGCCCCCGCCGGGGCTCTCCAGGCGCTGTCCCACTCCTCCGGGGCTGAGGCCCACGCCCAGGCCCACGGGCGGGCCCCCTCCGACGCCTCCTCCGCCGCCTCCGGGCCCGCCCGCGCCCAGCAGCCCCCCGGCCAGCGAGTACTTGTCCTTCTTGAGCAAGGTCTTGGTCTTCCTCCGCGGGCGGTATTTATAATCCGGGTGCTCCTTCATGTGCAGCGCCCGGAGGCGCTTGGCCTCGTCGATGAAGGGCCGCTTCTCCGCCTCGGACATGACCTTCCACTCCGCGCCCAGGCGCTTGGAGATCTCCGAGTTGTGCATCTTGGGGTTCTCCTGCGCCATCTTCCGACGCTGGCCCCGCGACCACACCATGAAGGCGTTCATGGGGCGCTTGACCCGGTCTTGGTTCGCTTTGGGGCCGCCGCCGCCTCCTCCTCCTCCGCCTCCTCCGCCTCCTCCTCCGGCTCCCGTTTGGCCCGACAAACTGGTCGCCACTTGGGCTCCGCCGGGCGAGTGCAAGTCCGTCTCCATCATCATGCTATACATGGCTGCTGGGTGTCAAAACATAGAGCGAAGGCGAAAGGGAGAAAGAGCCCGCGACGGACCGGGAGGAGGAGCAAGCAGGACCCGGTCTGGGAGAGCGAGGCTCGAGCGACGACGACGAGGAGGAGCTCGTGATGGGGTTCAAAGGTGGAAAGAGTCCCCTTCCTCCAAAGCCCGCGCTCCAAAAGAAAAAAAAAGAATGGAAAAGTTTCTCTCCTTCAATGGCAACGCTGGGGCTGGAGGTGAGCCGGATTCAAAAGCGACTCAAACAGGTGCAAGCCGGAGAGAGCTGGAGAAGAAGGAAAGCCAAAGCGGAGGGGGTGGAGGGGGTGGGAGAGGAAAGGGGGAGGAAAGAGAGAGAGAGGAGGAGGAGGGGGAGGAAGAGAGAGAGAGAGAGAGAAAGAGAGAGAGAGAAAAGTCTGGCTGCTCCACTTTGGCACCGAGAGTGGTGTGCGCGCCCGATGCTTCTCAGCGCTTTGCCACGAACACACGCACAGAGGCAGGACTCCCCTCCTCCTCCTCCTTCTCGCGGATGCTGCCGAAGTGATCTAATGTGCCCCCCCACTTCTGCTCAGTTCCAGAGAGAGAGAGAGAGAGAGAGAGAGGAGCGAGCGTGTGTGACTCGCATCCGCCGGTCCCAAGTGAACAGAGGATGAGGGAGAGAGAGAGACAGGAAATTCCCCCTCCCCCTTTCCCACCTCCGCTCCGTGTTTGGAAGGGGGGGGGGAGAAAGAGAGAGGGAATAGGAGGGGAGTAATTAAATGACGGAGGGGGAGGGGGAGAGACGGAGGGAGAGGAGCGCGTGAGAAAGAAAAAAAGGAAGGAAGCAAGCAAGAAAAGAGTGAGGAGGGAGAAAGAGGGAGGGAGGGAAGGAGGGGGGAGCGGAGCGCCTCCGGGCAGAAGTTGCGCCGCAATTTGTTCTCTGTGGTTGCTTTCCCTCCTCTCTCACAGCCTGGGAGGAATCAGGAAAGGAGGAGCGGCAAAGAGAGAGAGAGAGATACAGCTCGAGACGAGCCCAGCAGCCATACGCCGCGCGCTGAACCCGGATTAAATGAGTTCGCCTCGTCCAATCGCTGCGCACGGGCGAGGGGATTATTTGCATGGCGCGCGGGAGGAGTGACGTCCGGAGGTGAGAAGTACAAACTCTGCTGAAAGCAAAAGGGAGGGGGGGGCGGAAATGGGGGGCAGAGGGAGGGAGGGGCCCGGAAGGGGTCACGACCCCTTGGAAAACAACCAGGGCAACCACAACAACAACAACACAGGGCGGCATCTCGCGGAGACCCACGTTTGGGATGCCAGAAAGCTCCAAAAGGAGAACTCGGCGGGTCCTTTCCCCCTTTCCAGGCGGGAATGGGTTTTCACGCGGAAGCCACGCGCAGAATCACTCACGCACACCTCCACAGAGGTTTCGCCTTGTTTGTGAAAGTGTGCGTGTGAGAGAGAGAGAGAGAGTTCGCGGCCGGGTTTGTTTGGAAACCCAGAAAGTTTTCTCCTCGAAATTGCTGGAGTTTTGGTCTAAATTGGGTCAGCTCCCCTCTGAGTTTCTTCCCATCCTCTCTGAAAGAAACTTTTTCTGGGTCTTTTGTTACCTAGCAGCGCGTGCTTATGCACACGTGATGGTTTGGAGTTTTTGGGGGGAGGGGGGAGGTATGGATGAGGAAGGAAGGAAGAGGTGTGTTGGCAAAAAGATTATCACCCGATGGATCCAGAGGCACACACCGATAGTAAAAAATCTGTCAGAAAGTTCTCTTGAGATCCATACAACTGAATATGAAATACTATCTAGTTTCTACAGAGCTTTGTGAATACCTTAAAGGGCCCTTCCACACAGCCCTATATCCCAGGATATCAAGGCAGAAAATCTCACAATATCTGCTTTGAACTGGTCTTTCTGAGTCCACACTGCCATATATTCCAGCTCAAAGCAGATAATGTGGGGTTTTCTGCCTTGATATTCTGGGATATAGGGCTGTGTGGAAGGGCCCAAAGACTGCAAATATATTGTGGCACCAAAGAGATCTCTCCTTCCCTTAAAAAAAAGGAAAAAGGGCCAAATATTCTTTTTAATAGTCTGCAACAAACTGAAATGGTTCCCAAGTTAATACATGTTTCTTATAATAAAGCTGGAACCCTTTTGGTTTCTCCCAATTTACAGCAGATTCATGGACTCAGTGCTGGAGGGTAAATAATATAGGTAAATCCATTAAAAGGGGAATTCAATGGGTCTACTCTAGTTTGGACAATGGGATATAGAGATTGTATGGCAGTTGTTTACAATTTGACATTGGTTCTGAAATCTCTTTTCCCTCATTGTGTACTTGAAGTGGTTGGAAAAAGAGGTTTTATAGCATATATTTATTGAGAAGGAAGCCACATGGAGTTTAATTGTGGTCTTGCTTCCAGGTAGGTCTGCCTAAGATTGCAGTTGTGTCCTAAAGGTCAATCTTGAAGGAGACTTAAATTAATTCATAACTAAGTTATATTCCATTGACAGATATGTTTTGGCAGGAAAGAGATCTCACATTATCCTAAATAGAGAAAGAGGCCAAAGATTGTTTTTAACAGTCTGCAACAAACCGAATATGTCTCCTCTGGAAATAGTTCCCAAGTGTATACATGTTTCTTATAATAAAGCTAGAACACTTTTGGTTTCTCCCAATTTACAGCAGGCTCATCGACTCAGTGCTGAAAGGTAAACAATATAGGTAAACAACTCTGCATTTACAGCCCAGTACAACCAAGGCAAGAATGGGATTAAATTCCCAGTAATATTTAGGATTTGAGTGTTAAAAATGCCAACCATAAGAACCCTTTCAGACTAGGAGTCCTTCTACACAGCCATATAATCCAGAATATCAAGGCAGAGAATCCCACAATATCTGCTTTGAACTGGAATATATGGCAGTGTTGACTCAGATAACCCAGTTCAAAGCAGATATTGTGGGATTCCCTGTCTTAATATTCTGGGTTATATGGCTGTGTGGAAGGGCCCTAGGTCTCTAAACAGGGATAGCCTGAAGCCTGGAGGACAGACGCCCAAGCCTTATATATAGTATTGGAGTCTATTGTGCAGATTTCAACCGAATTTTTTCCTCACAGAATGTGCTTTGGATTGCAATCACTGTATCAGTAATGAATGGGATATTTTGCAGAACTCCACCAGGTCTCAGGGGCCTACTCCAAATTCCAGTACTTGATCCAGTTTGAGCATGGAACCTTACATGAAGATCATTTTATCTTGAATATAGAGGTAATTTCCATTAGATACAAATGGGGGTGAGTGGGGGCCCCCCATTTCAAAGAATTACACTTGGAAAGGCATATTTCTCCTGATGTTAAAAGATTTAAGACTTTAGCTTGCATGTGTTCCTTGGATTAATGCATGAATTGATATTATATTGATCTGCATTATTATAGAATGAATAGCAACATATGTATGAATTTAGCAGACTCATCCCTTTGGCTGACAATATTGTCAGATACAGTATTGAGAATTTCTCACGCTCTTTCTCTGTCACCAGAAGTGCTGGGGCTGGAAGTGAGTTGGGTTTAGGCAAACAATAGAATCATAGAGTTGGAAGAGGCCTCATGGGGCATCTGCCAAGAAGCAGGAACATTGCATTCAAAGCACCCTCGACAGATGGCCATCCAGCCTCTGTTTAAAAGCTTCCAAAGAAGGAGCCGCCACCACACTCCCGGGCAGAGAGTTCCACTGCTGAACGGCTGTCACAGTCAGGAAGTTCTTCCTAATAATCAGGTGGAATTTCCTTTCTTGTAGTCTGAAGCCATTGTTCCGAGTCCTAGTCTCCAGGGCAGCAGAAAACAAGTTTGCTCCTTCCTCTCTATGACTTCCTCTCACATATTTATACATAGCTATCATGTCTCCTCTCAGCCTTCTCTTATGAAAACATGAACAGCATGTTTTTTAAATAGAATTGTATATGTTTTACTTTTCCTGTATCATATCTTTGGTTCCACTGCTCCCCCTCCCCCAACTGATCATCATAAATTAGGTAAGATACTGCAGAGTTATTTAGCTAATAACAATTTGCTAATATGCCAGAACTCCAGCTGAATCAATCAACAGCTTTTTCCTTACACCAGTGCAAATACGTTTTAATGATAGCAAAACATGGTTTGAGCATTGGATTAGGATTCAGGGAGATCAGAATCCAAATCGCTCCTGCCTATGGATGGGCAAGTCACTCTCTCTCAGCTTTAAGAGGAAGGCAATGGCAGCAATGGCAAACCTCCACTGAAGAAATCTTGCCACTTGAAGGTGCATATCAACTAAAACATGGTTTTTATTGAAAGCAACAAATTATAGCATTGGAATTCTTCTGGCCACATAATAACTATGTGTGGGAGTGTGTGTAAGTGCCTTCCAAGCCGCCTGTGGACTTATAAACACTTCATGCATTTTCTGGGGTTTTCTTAGGCGAGGAATCCTCAGAAGTGGTTTGATCAGCTCCTTCCTCTGAAATACATCTACTGAGCTACTACTAGCGTTCCTTGGCAGTTTCCTATCCAAGTCCTAACCTGCAGTGTACTAGCCATATTCCATAGGTTTGCCGAGGCATTGGTTTCACTGGGACAGTCCATAATTTCCCTAGTGGGATGGAAGACAGGGGCAAAACTCTGAGTGGCAACGCTTCCCTGACTTTATTTGGATTTCTAAACAAGCCTTCTGGCCATGATAGCAATCTATAGGCAGTAGGTTCTTGTGGTTTTTTTCGGGCTATATGGACATGTTCTAGAGGCATTTCTCCTAACTCCTTTCTCCTCCTTCCAGGAGAAATGCCTCTAGAACATGGCCATATAGCCCGAAAAAACCCACAAGAAACTAGTGATTCCAGCCATGAAAGCCTTCGACAATACAATCTATAGGCAACTAGGAAGAAAAATGCTACCGTTAATTGGACGCTACACCTAATTTGCTTGTTCTTCTCTGCCTACAAGTGGTTTCAGATATATGGCAACCGTATCACGGGATTGTATCACGGGATTTTCTTGTTTGGGGGTGGGGTGCCCTTGCCTTCCTCTGAGGCTGAGAGAGTGCGACTTTCACAAGGTCATCCAGTAGTTGTTCGGGATTTGAACCAGAGACAAAGGATGCATTTACAGTATGGATTTAAAGTACTAGGACACCACTTTCAATGCTATGGAATCACTGGAACAATTGTTTCTGGAGCCACTGGCAGATCTTGTCAAACTACAACTCCCATGAGATACTGTGAGTTTTCCGGGCTCATGTTCCAGAAGCATTCTCTTCTGACATTTCGCCCACATCTATGGCAGACATCCTCAGAGGGTGTGAGATCTCAACTCCCATGATTCCGTAGCACTGAGCCATGGCAATTCAAGTGGTGTCAAACTGCATGATTCTACACTGTAGAGGTGCCCATAATAATCCAGCTCAAACCACTTCACCGCGCTGGCTCCAAACTGAATCCTTTCTCGAATGGCTTCATTCTGCAAGAAGGAGGTTCATGCTTCACGCTCCCAAAAGCAGCACTTCAAAACCAGTGAAAAGATAGTAACCAAAACAATAAAAGAGACAAACATAACACAACAGCGAAGTTATTTTTGACCACCGTTTTTTAGCAGCAAGCTTTCAAAAGACAAGAAACCGCAATTTAAAATTAAATAATTAATGTATCTTCGAGTCCCAGTAACAGATTACAAAATGGAAAGCAGATTATGGCGATAACACTATGTAACAAAATGTGAAAATAATTCTATTCCTGGTTTGAAAGGGTTATTGTGCATTCTTTACTTTGAAAGTAGTTATTATACTACAGAAACTTCGTTTTGTGGATGGCACAAACTATGTCGAATTGGCGGAGACTCAGATATTCATTGAAAAACTATTGCAAAATGTGTTGCAGGATGTCCCACAAAAATAAAGTTTTGGTAGTTTCTATGTTTTTAAAGGATAGAATCAATTAGGAAATGACATTTATAATCCAGGAACAAAAATCGTGTTACATAGTGTAATAAAGACAGCTGAAGTTAGAGAAACCAACATCACTGGGCTTCACAGGGCTTCACAGAATATCCCATACCAGAAACTAGACATAGTGGAGATGTTCCCCAGGCCTCCTAGGCCCCATCTACAGTGCCAAATAAAAACCAGATTGTATGTCAGTGCAGATGCACCCCTAGTTGAGGATTCTTGGGTAGAATTTGTCAAGTGCCCACCTGCAACTCTATCCGAAAATCCAAAAACTCAAGGATCCATGGAGGATCTGGAGCCTTCCTCACTTCAAAACACAGCACTGCCCGAATTAGAACAGCTCAAGAAATCAAAGTGGGCACCTTACAGGAGCCAAGGGCTAGTCCAGCACACAGTGCCCTCCTTTGTTTATGGATAGTGAATCTAAATACCAAAAGCACTAGATCCCTTCTGATGGTGGAGACTAAGCAGTAGTAATTGAATGGGAGACCCCCCCCCCCCCTCAACCAATGCCAGGTACTGAGGACTCTACTTCAGAGGAAAGAATTGGAAAAACCAGCTCTGAGCATTCCTTGCCTAAGATGGGATTGCCCTCAGTGGTCTTAAAGGCACCAACATACATGCAATATAAATATTAGATAAGGGACTTGCCATTGGCACAGACGGAAACAGCATTGTGTGTGTGTGTGTGTGTGTGTGTGTGTGTGTGCGCGCGCGCACACACTCTCTCTCCCCCTCCCCTCCTCTCTATATATGAGATAAATGCAATCACCAATGAGGCCCTATTGCTCTGTTCCTCCACACACACACATATACACACACCCACCCTTATTTCAGGGATAGCTCGAGACTGAAGTGAATAAAATTCTATTAACTGCTAACATAAGGAGCGAAATATACGTTTGAACGGTGCTTTATTATGTTATGTTTCTCAGGCATTGCATGTTTGCCGATCTTTTGTTGTACACCGCCCGGAGTACCTTTTGGGAGATAGGGCGGTATCGAAATTATTGTTATTATTATTATTATTATTATTATTATTATTATTATTATTATATGGTAGCTATAAGGGATGGTGTGCTTAGGATTTCACAGGGGAAATATAATAATAATAATAATAATAATAATAATAATAATATGTTGTTGTTGTTGTTGTTGTTGTTGTTGTTGTTGTTTATTCGTTTAGTCGTTTCGACTCTTCCTGACATCATGAACCAACCCATGCCAGAGCTTCCTGTCGGTCATCACCACCCCCAGCTCCTTCAAGGTCAAGCCAGTCACTTCAAGGATGCCATCCATCCATCTTGCCCTTGGTTGGCCCCTCTTCCTTTTTCCTTCCATTTCCCCCAGCATCATTGTCTTCTCTAAGCTTTCCTGTCTTCTCATTATGTGGCCAAAATAACAACAACAACAACAACAACAACAAAACAACAACAACATAATAATAATAATAATAATAATAATAATAATAATGACACTTAAAGATGTGAGGGAAAGTCATAGGGAGGAGGGAACAACTTTCTGCTGCCCTGGAGATTAGGAAGCTGACCAGTGGCTTCAAATTACAGGAAACCAGATTCCACCTGAACACTAGGAAGAACTTCCTTTGAGAGCTGTTTAGCAGTGGAACTCTCTGCTTTAGAGTGTAGTGGAGGCTCCTTCTTTGGAGGCTTTTAAACAGAGGCTGGATGGCCATCTGTCGGGAGTGCTTTGAATGGGATCTTCCTGCTCCTTGGCAGGGGGTTGGACTGGATGGCCCTCTTCCAAATGAAGGATTCTATGATTCCATCTAAAGATCTTATCTATGGGCAGCTGTTTCGGAGATTAAGTATCATTTTTAGTTTTCGAGTAATCACTTGAAATATAGTTAGAGACATTAGTCTGTGGACCTCTTTGAATGAATTTCCCGAAAGTAAATAGGGCTGATTTTCCCCTGAGCAAGCAGAAGGGAATTAGGTCCAGCCCTGCACAGTTTTGGGAATTAATTCCAGGCAATATTCTGCGATTTACTTCCAACTAATCAGGAAGCATCGGGCTACAATTCCGGGAGACCAAGGTTCAAATCCCTGTTGGGCCATGGAAACCCACAGGTTGACCTTGAATGGGTCTCACCCTCTCAGCCCCAGAAAACCATGATAGGTCCTACTTAGGATCACGTATTACCATTTAGAATAGATTATTTTTATTTTATTTTTAATATTTTCATGCTCCTGTGATCTTCATCTGTGGGAGAAAACTGTGAGGTTAGCTGCTATACTTCCTCCCCATTTTACAGAATTGAAAACTAAGACCCCTTCTACACTGCCATACAATCTAAATTGTCAAAGCAGATAATCCACATTATCTGTTTCGTACTGAATTATATGAGTCTACACTTCCATATAATCCACTTCAAAGCAGATAATCTGGATTTTAGATGGGGCCTAAGGGTGGATCTACACTGCCATATAGCTTTGAACCCGATTATATGGCAGTGTAGATGCAACCTGAGATACAGCTGGTTCATCAAAGACCGTGCTGAGGTTGTTTAGTAAAGAAAATTAAATTCTTTGGTGCGTTATATTTTCCCCTTGAATTTGCCAATTCGTTTGATGACAGAAATCCTTGCTCTGGCCTCCCTTGGTTCATGTATAAGTCGAAGGAAACCAGATTAGTGAGGAAATCGTATGTGTGCCCCTGTCCAAACCTCCTGCGGCCCTGCAAGACACCTTCCAAACTCTGGTGGGGCTTCTGCCCCCGCGTGGCCAAGCTTCGAGGCCTTAGGGGCGCCCCCATTCTTCAAGGCGGGTCTTGTTGCTAAGAGACCGGTGACTGACAGCTGTGGGCGCACCAGCTAGATAACCCCGGTGCCCCAAAAAGACTACACTGACCAATATAGAAGTCAAGCGAAAGATGGGGAAGGGGGCCTTAATTCTCGTGGTTTTCATTCCCCACGCGCTCTCGAAAGAAAACTTGATGTACTCTTTGAGAGTGACTCCCACTGAAAACGGGACTCCTCCAGTCCCTGAAAAAGGAGGCATATAAATATAAATATGATAATAATGTTTTTATTATTCTATTGCTCCCTTATTTCTATCGCTTTCTCCCCCACGGCGGTTTACAGAGTGAAACCTCTCTCCGGATGGATCTTTTCTTGGTGTGACTTCGGGCGTCGTCTTCAAAGGAACACCAACCGCAAAACCCGGTCTGACTGCTGCTTCCTACACCCACAGGAGTGCTCTTAGGGTTTCTAATCGGCCATTTAATGCGGTTAGAAGCTAGCTTCAACCGCTGGGCCCAGGCAACAAACTCCTACAAAAGCGCGGGAAAGATAGCCCACCCCGCCCAGCATCAGAGCAATGTGGTTTGTGTCATCACACTAGTTCCACTTTTGTCAATGCCGGTGTGAGAGAATTGGAGAATTGGCCGCCTGCAAGGACGTTGCCCAGGGGACGCCCAGATGTTTTACAATCCTGTGGGAAACTTCTATAGTGTCCTTGCATGAGAAGCTGGAGCTGACAAACGGGAGCTCACCCCGCTCCCGGATTCGAACCAGCAGTCCTGCCGGCTCATTACTCCAACGATTTGAAAGTGACTCAAATGATCAGTGTAGTGAAGTCCTGGGTGACTCTAGGGCACGTTTGGAAACCAAACGAAGGGTGGATCCTAGATTCTCAACTTTTGGGACAGAATCCGGTTGTATCTACACTGCCATATAATCCGGTTCAAAGCAGATAATCTGGAGTTATATGACAGTGTAGATCCACCCTTAGGCCCCATCTAAAATCCAGATTTGTTGTCGTATTGGGAGCGACTTGGGAAACTGCAAGGCGCTTCTGGTGTGAGAGAAGTGGCCGTCTGCAAGGACGTTGCCCAGGGGACGCCCGGATGTTTTGATGTTTTTACCATCCTTGTGGGAGGCTTCTCTCATGTCCCCCATGAGGAGTTGGAGCTGGAGCTGATAGAAGGAGCTCATCCGCGTTATCCCCGGATTCGAACCTGCGACCTGTCGGTCTTCAGACCTACCTGCACAGGGGTTTAACCCACTGTGCCAGGGGTGGGGGTGGTTATCTAGATTATCTGCTTTGAAGTGGATTATATGGCAGTGAAGACTCATATAATTCAGTATGAAACAGGTAATGTGGAAGCAAACCTTTTGAGCAAAAGGGTGGGCAGTGGAGCACTGGGTCTATAAAGAGGGGTTGCCAGGAGACAAAGGATGAACTGATTTTATTTATTATTATTATTATTAAAATAATATCATATGACTGTTAGTTGCATGCAGTAATAATATTGGAACTTCCACCATGGTTTCCAGCTAGGAACAGGTGATAAACATTTTCAATGTCTTGTCTAATGTTTAAGGGGCCCACTTGCCCTTGCGCTCAACGCCCTTCCTGGGGGGCAAAGTGAGTGTGGGAGTAAGTGAGTGAGTGAGTGGCGGCGGCATCTCAGGCGGTCCCTTCTTGGGTAAGACGGAGGGGGGGGGGGGGAGAGAGCCCCTTGGGGAGAGGGAGGAGGGGGCAGCCGGCCCTGAGGGCGGCATCTGAGCGAGGGGGGCTCCCCAGCGCGGGAGGCGATCGCCGTCTGGTGGCTGCTCCGAAACTCCAGGAAGAAGAAAAAACCATCCGCCGCCCTTGGATCCGGAACGGCTCCCCTTTGCCTCCCGCGTCCCTTTCCCCTCCTTCTCCAGATCTTTTGCGGTTGACAAGTCCCACCAAATCAATGGGTTGCGCTGAGTTTTCCGGGCTGTATGGCCATGTTCCAGAAGCATTCCCTTCTGACATTTCACCCACATCTATGGCAGGCATCCTTAGATGTCGTGAGTTCTGTTGGAAACTAGGCAAGCCTGTGGAATGTTTAGGATGGGGGAAAGAACACTTGTCTGCCTGAGGCAAGTGTGCATGTTGCAATTGGCCAGCTTGATTAGCACTGAATAGCCTTGCAGCTTCAAGGCTTGGTTTCTTCCTGCCTAGAAGAATCCTTTGTTGGGAGGTGATAGCTGGCCCGGGTTGTTTGCTGTCTGGAATTCCCCTGTTTTCTGAGTGTTGTTCTTTGTTTACTGTCTGATTTTAGAGGGTTTTTTTTATACTGGTAGCCAGAGTTGTTTATTTTCGTGGTTTCCTCCTTTTTCTTGAAACTGCCCACATACTTGTGTATTTCAATGGCTTCTCTCTCTACTCTGTAGTTAGAGTGATCCAGCATTTCTGTGTTCTCAAATAATATTATTTGCATAATAACACCTCCCAACAAATGATTCCTCCAGGCATGTAACAGCTAGGCTTTGAAGCTGCAAGGCTACTCAATGCTAATCAAACTGGCCAGTACCGACATTCAAACTTGCCTCAGGCAGACAAGAGTACTTTCTCCCATCCTGTGCATTCCACAGATATATTAATCCCATTTGCCTAGTTTCCAACAGAGCTCAAAACCTCTGAGGGTGCCATGTGGGCGAAACGTCAGGAGAGAATGCTTCTCGAACATAGCCATACAGCCCGGAAAACTCACAGCAACCCAGTGATTCTGGCCATGAAAGCATTGCACAACACAGTCCCAAACCACTTCTCCAAATGAACCCGGAGCGAACCCACCCATTTCCGAAACGCGCAGAACAAACAGTCGTCCAACAGAGCCATTGGAACCTGCTTGCCTCACCCTTGATCTTGGAAGAAGTATGCATTTGGAAAGGGAGGAGAAGGGGAGGGGGCTGGGTCTACACTGCCATATAATACAGTTTGAACTGCAGTATATGCTCAGTATAGACCCAAAAGACAGGCACTCCCCAGTTATGGACATAACTTGTGTGGGTTAGGAAAGAAGAAGAGTTCTTTTTCCCCGCCCAGGACATTCCACACATACAAAAAAACAAACAAACCCGTTGCCCTAGTTTCCAACAGATCTCACAACCTCTGAGGATGTCTGCCATAGATGTGGGCGAAACGTCAGAAGAGCATGCTTCTGGAACATGGCCATACAGCCCGGAAAACTCACAGCCATGAAATCAGTCCACAACACATTGTGTAGCTTATTCGTAAGTTGAATTTGTATGTAAGTCGGAACAGCTACATTTTTAAAGTGCAACTCCATCCAAATATATATATATAATATTCTTTAGCTTTGGATCGCACAGGAAAGGGTTCACACTCCTGTGGGGTTTGTTTTGCTCTCTGTGCCCCTGTTCCTCCTCTCACTTTCTATCCTTGTAATAATTGGATTTTGAAAAACTTGATGAGAAAGCTTCAATGGAGACAACTTTCCCCCAGTATAATAACTCTTCCAGGAGTGAATTTTGCTTCTGAGGAGTAGATTTCCTCTCACTTCCTGTAGTCTCACCTCCCACCTCTTGGTATCGAGGACTGTCGCCTATAACGGTTCAAGATGTAGATCCAGATAGGCCTATTGCGATCCCCAGAATCTATTCCGAAGGTGAACGCTCCTTTCTTCCGCCTCCTTCACATGCCTTCCCTTCCCTTCGCCTCTCTTCGCCTTGCCTTTCCTTTCCCCTTCCTTCCCTTCCCTTCTCTTTTCCTTTCCTTCCCCTTCCCTTCCCTTCCCCTTCCCCTCTCTTCTCCTTCCCTTCCCTTTCCTCCCCTTCCCCATCCCTTTTCCTCCCCTTCCCCTTCCTTTCCTCTCCTTCTCCTTTCCTTTCCTCTCCTTCCCTTCTCCTTTCCTTCCCTTCCCTTCCCTTCCCCTTCCCCTCTCTTCTCCTTTCCCTCTCTTCTCCTTTCCTTCCCTTCCCTTTCGTCCCCTCCCCTTCCCCTCCCCTTCCCCTTCCTTTCCTTTCCTCTCCTTCTCCTTTCCTTTCCTCTCCTTCCCTTCCCCTTTCCTTCCCTTCCCTTTCCTTCCCCTTCCCTTCCCCTCTCTTCTCCTTTCCCTCTCTTCTCCTTTCCTCCCCTTTCCTCCCCTTCCCCTTCCCTTCCCTTCCCTTCCTCCCCTTCCCCTTACTTTCCCTTCCTTTTCCTTTCCTCTCCTTCCCTTCTCCTTTCCCTTTCATTTCCCTTCTCCTTTCCTTTCCTTCCCTTCCCCTCTCTTCTCCTTCCCCCCTTCCCCTCCCCTTCCCTTCCTTTCCTCTCCTTCCCTTTTCCTTTCCTTTCCTCTCCTTCCCCTTCCCTTCCCCTTCCCTTCCCCTTCCCCTCTTTTCTCCTTCCCTTCCCTTTCCTCCCCTTCCCTTCCCTTCCCTTCCCTTCCTCCCCTCCCCCTTCCTTTCCCTTCTCGTTTCCCTTTCATTTCCCTTCCTTTCCCCTTACCTCCCCCTTCCCCTCCTCCCCCTCGTGACAACTCGTGGGCCCCTTTTCCGCGCCCTTTCGAGGGCCCGTGCGAGGCTGGGAGGCCGGGGCTGAGCCCTCTGCGCCGCCCGCGCTCTCACATATAATTCAAATTTCACAGCTGACCTGCTCTGAAAAACCTCAATCAGCTTCTAATTGAAGGGAAAACAAAATATGGCTTTCCCCCTACAGCCGAGCTAACGATTTAATCATTATATCAGACATTATAGCTTTTAATTAGGCTAATGCTGATACTGTATGGGAAAGAGATAATGCCGCCGAGTTCTTGATGAATTCTGTAATTGGGGGAACGGCGGAGAGGCGGCGGAAACCAGGCCTATTCCCAGCCGCGGAGGGAGCCCACGCCGCCAGGTTCAGAGGAACGGGAGCCGAGCCTTTCCCCTTCGCCTTCACCCTCCGCGGTTGCGGAGCCCCCAAATCGGAGCCCCTTCTCACTCCGGAATGACCCAGGCCTTGCTGAGACCTGCGCTTTCTTTCCCGCTTCCTTTTCTCTCTTTTTAAGAGGACGGGAACTTAACTCCGCGCCCATCTACGCGGTTTTTTTTTGTCATGATCCCCAAACAAATCTGACTAATGTGTGTCCCAGCTGACAGCTCCTTCCTTCCCCGAAAATCAACGGGAAACGCGTTTCCTCGCTTGGACGGAAGGGCAAGCCAATGCCAACCAAACCCCGCACATTTCTCCGACACTCCTATTGAATGCCAGAGAAGGAGGTCGTCTTGTAACCTCATCACACCAGAGAATGAATCCACTTTAAATCCGGTTGCTGCCTCCTGCAGAATTCTGGGGTTTGTAGTTTAGGGAGGAGCCCTTCACAGTCTCCCTAAACTACAAACCCTAGCATTCTGCAGGAGGAAGAAAGCGGATTTAAAGTGGATTCATTCTCTAGTGTGATGCATTTGGAAAGAGAAGGGGCTGAAGGAAGGGCACTTCAGACAAAAATTCGTAGAGACCAAAACCGTAGAGACCAAAAAGAGGGTAACCGGACGCAAGTTTTTTTTTTTTGCATTGAGTCAGCAACCACACCTTTTGGATGTAAACTAATAAAGGCTTACACCATACTCACAACCCCCGAGGATGCAGGGGAAACATCAGGAGAGAATGCTTCTGGAACATGGCCATATAGCCCGGAAAACTCACAGCAACCTAGTTACACCTTACTGCTATGGAATTAGCCGTAAAACAGATACCGTTCAAAGTAAACATACTCTCCAGTAGTTCACATAAGTATTGCCATTTCTGTCCTGTAAGGATAAAATCCCGGATCTGACAAGGCAGCAGATTTCTCCCCAACGTCGTTTCAGCCGGACTTTAGAAGGAATTTTTGGCTGCCCTTTCTCCTTCTCCTTCGCTTAAAATAATATTTAAAATGCTAGTAAGGGACCCTTTGCTTACTGTTTTCTTCCGCCCCTGTCAATCAATTCCGTTCGCCTTTCCGGCCCTTTCCCTCTTTATCGGCCCCATATCGGCCTGATCTCGGGCGCTAAGCAGGGTCAGTCCTGGTTCGGACTTGGATGGGAGGCCTCGAAGCAATACCCGGTGCTGTAGGCTAGATTTCAGAGGAAGGAACTGGCCAAACCACCTCTGAATATGAAAGAATCATATTCATAATCCTATGAAACATGAAACAACCAAGGCCAGCTAACGCAGCCCAAGAAAGGATTCCCCCACGCAGGCTTTGAAGCTGCAAGGCTTTTCAATGCTAATCGCCAATTGCAGCATTCACACTTGCCTCAAGCAGACAAGAGTTCTTTCTCCCACCCTGGGCGAAACGTCAGGAGAGAATGCTTCTGGAGCATGGCCATACAGCCCGGAAAACTCACAACAACCAGATAAGGGAAAGTCTTGTAGCGACAAGACCTTTTTCTCGCACCCTGGGCATTCTACAGATATATAAACCCCACTTGTCTAGTTTTCCAACCGATCTCACAACCTCCAAGGATGCCTGACATAGATATGGGCGAAACTTCAGGAGAGAGTGCTTCTGGAACGTGGACATACAGCCCGGAAAACTCACAGCAGCTCAGTGATTCGACAACACACCTCTGAACACTCCTTGCCTGAGAAAACACTGCAAAAGTCATAGGATGGACCATATTTGGGGCCCTGGGTTCCAATCCCGGTGCCTCAGTGCTCCCTTTCTTTCTACAAAGGCAAGCTCTCTCTGAACGAATCTTGCCAAGGAAAACCCGGGTTAGCTTCGCCTTTGGGGCCCCATCTACACTGTCATAGAAAGCAGTTAAAGAATGCAGTTTAACTGCACTTAGATGAGCTTGGACTCCCTCATTTCCTGACTCTCTGGAGTCCAAACGAAGGGGACGTTCAGGGTTGTTTGCATTTGCAGGGACTCTCGGCACAAGATCGTTTGACCAGAGCTAAACGTTCTCCATTGCGAGCCACCCTAGCCTTCATTTCTCACTAATTGCAGCGGAAACATACGGGTCCTTGATCAAATCCCATTGGCACAACCCACCCCGACATTAAAGGCACCTTGAAATATAACCCGAGAGTTATAATTTTGGCGACTTCTCGATAAAGAATCCAAACTCACCGCATTTCTGAAGGGTAAGGAAACAGTTCTGCCCAGTTCCACACCAAAGAATATAAGCTGGCCAATTGCAACATTCACACCTGCCTCAGGCAGACAAGAGTTCTTTCTCCCACCACTCTGGACATTATTCCACAGACATAGTAACCCCACTTGCCTAGTTTCCAACAGACCTCACAACCCGTGAGGATGCCTGCTATAGATACGGGCGAAACGTCAGGACAGAATGCTTCTGGAACATGGCCATACAGCTCGGAAAACTCACAGCAACCCAGAATAATATTCTTCTGGAAGTGTAACACATTATAGTTAGGCTCCTTTTAAAGGTCGGTAATTGCATGGCAGAGGCCTAAATACCTCGAAAGTATTCGATTCTGTCTAATCGTGTATGCTAAGCAGGGGCAGCCCTGGATAGCACTTGGATGGGAGACCGCAGCCAGGGCTGAAGGCTATATTTCAGAGTATTCCTTGCCTAAGAATCCTGCATGACTTTTATGGGGAAATTTATGTAGTAGAGTTTCTAGGGAAGAGGATAGAAATAGTGCAGAAGGGCGATAAGGAAGAGTGCTTTTTTGGAGCCCCCCAACTAGTCTCCTCCAAAAGGGGAGAGGTACTCCTGCATCCAAACTGGAGACAGGTCAGAAGAGAAGAGAAATAACACAAGGAGGAGGAGGAAGGGGGGGGGGGGAGGCAACTCCTCGCCTCTCTTCGCCTTGCCCCCCTCCCCCTCGCCCACCCCGTGTTATTGCAAATTAGATTAACCAGCCCGGCTTCAATATAGCCTGACACCGGGGTTCACGGGCGAGCGGAGGATCATCCACTCCAATCTCTCTTTTCATCGAAGCATCTCCCATAAATGACACCGTGTCCCTTAATACACTTTTCTATGAGATTAAAACATCACTTTGACACGGTTTCGGGCCTGGCAGCCGCATCCCGCAATTACTTCGGCGAAGGAGAGAAAAGGGGGGGGGGGAGAGAGAGAGAGAGAGAGAGAGAGAGAGAGAGAGAAGCGTCGAGGAGGCGGCGAAAGCGAGGCGGCGCCTGGGCGAGAACTCCAGCAGAGCCTTTGGACTCCCTCCGTGCTCTTAACCTCTCCCACCGGCAAGGAGGAGCCTGCTCCTGGAGGAGAGCGAAGGCGCCTTTCCTCTAGCTCAGCGTTATTTGGGGCAGGGAGGGAGCTTCCCTGTCAGCTTACTCTGGGAAGGGGAAGGGGAGGAGGAAGGGAGGGAAATAGGAAGAGGAAGGGGGAAGAGAAAAAGAGGAAGGAAGAGGAGGAAGAGGGAGGAGGAAAGGAGGAGGAGGAACAGGAGAGAGGAGGAAGAGGATGGAGGAGAAAGAAAGAAGGGGAGGAAGAGGAAGGAGGAGGAGAAACAGAGGAAGGAAGAGGAGGAAAAGGAAAGCGTAAAAGAGGAGGAGGAGGAGGAAAGGAAGGAGAAGGAAGAGGAGAGAGGGGAGAAGCGGATGGAGGAGAAAGAAAAGAAGAAGGAAGAGAGAAAAAAGAAGGAAATAAAGGAGAAGGAAGAGAAAAGAGACAGGAGGAAGAGGAGGGAGGAGAAAGAAGGGGAGGAAGGAGAAGGAGAAAAAAGGAAGGAGAAGGAAGAAAAGAAATGATAGACGAAGAGGAAGGAGGAGGAGAAGGAAAGGAATGAGAAGGAAGAGGAAAGAAGAGTCAGGAGGGAGGAGAAAGAAGGGGGAGGAAGGAGGAGAAGAAAAAAAAGAAAAGAAAGCTAAGGAAGAGGAGAAATGAAAGAATAAGAGGAAGTAGGAGAAGAAGGACAGAAAAGAGAAGGAAGAGGAAATAGGAGACCGGAGGAAGCCAACAGAGAAGGAAGAGGAGGAAGAAAGGAAGATGAGACAGGGGGAGGAGAAAGAGAAAGAGGAAGATTTCTGGACGGATCAGGCTCCTTGGGTTGTCCTGGGAGTCTTGGGAGTCCTCCTCCTCCTCCTCCTCCTCTTCCTCTTCCTCTTCCTCCTCCTCTTCCTCCTCCTCTTCCTCTTCCTACTCCGTTCAACCTATTCGAACATTTCGTACATTGGTGAGTTGGAAAGTCTGTGCACCGACTTTATCCACAAATAATCGGTGGATCGTTTAGACCTGAGAAACCCTTTCTCTCCCAGGGCACAGGGGTCCTTTCTGTTTCCTCTATGAAAAACTATACCCCCCCCCCATCCCCAAACAACAACCCACTCCCCGATGTGACTCAGTAAAAGGCCCTCTCTCGACCTCCCTATCAACCAATGGTCGCGGTTCTTCTTGGGGAGACAGTAAAGTTCAGATTTAAAGCGCCTGCTTTAGTCTTCCCAGACAGATTAAAAAAAAAACCCCGAAAATTCATACACCAGAACCAAAGAGCATTTCTTTCCTGCCTGGCTCATTTTTAAGCGGCCTGGCCAATATGGTTTAATAGTCTCTCTTAAATTCACTGTCCATCTAATGGGTATTCTTTTGCGTATATTTGCGTCCTAAAACGCGAGTCAACTGTTTTCAGATCATTCCGAGTCGGAATGTATCCTAAAGCTATTGGTTAAGGTGTATTTTGAGGTGTGAATTGTTCACATGCTCTTGAGCTCAAGGGGGTTTGCTTTGCTTCGGGACATCTTTCGGGAATCAGGACATTTTCGTCGATATTTAATCCGCGGGCGAAAATGGGAGGAAAGGAGCCTGTCTCCATTTCTGGGAGTCCTTAGACTTTTAAAAAGAAGTATTATTTGGTGCATATGGTGGCCAATATTTTGCTTCTGGTCTTGCTGGGAAGTGGGCAAAATCTCTTCTGCTCTCTCCTCCCTCCTTGTTATTTGCACCCTCACAAATTAGGGCTCTTCCACACAGAATATCAAGGCAGAAAATCCCACAATATCTGCTTTGAACTGGGTTGAGTCCACACTGCCACACATTCCAGATTAGAGCGGGAAATGTGGGATTTTATTCAGCTGTATGTAAGGGGCCTTAGTTGTGCTGATTTTGCTCCTTTCCACCCATCTTACCACACGCAGTGGCCCAAAAGGTGCATCTACTCTGTCGTATTGATGCAACTTGACACCACTTTAATCGCCTCGGCTCAATACTATGGAGCAATGAGAGCTGTAGTTTCCCAAGTTCATTGCCGTTCTCTGCCGAAGAGTGCAGGTGACTAAGGGCCCTTCCACACAGCTCTATATCCCAGAATATCAAGGCAGAAAATCTGCTTTGAACTGGGTTTTCTGAGTCCACACTGAGATAATGTGGGATTTTCTGTCTTGATATTCTGGGATATAGGGATGTGTGGAAGGGCCCTCAATCATCTCACAGGCCAAGAAAGCGGCACCTTTGACACTCGGAATACACGTCTCCGCCTTCCGTGAAAAGAATGAGCAGGAAAAACAAAATCCTCTCATTCAGGAAGGCCTGCGTATGAGGTGGCCAGGTTGGCCACATTTCTTAATAAATTAATATATATTTCCCTGATTGTTCTGCTTAACGGAAAAAACTTAACACTAGAGAGAGAGATCGCAGGGCCTTCCTTGTTTTGGATTTCGAGAGATTTCCATATTTGGTAACGGGAGTCTTTGCTTTTCTATGCCACGCAGACTGTGCAACTCTCCTCTTCCTTCCTTCCTTCCTTCCTTCCTTCCTTCCTTCCTTCCTTCCTTCCTTTCCTCCTCCTCCTCCTCCTCCTCCTCCTCCTCCTCCTCCTCCTCCTCCTCCTCCTCCTCCTCCTCCTCCTCCTTTCTCTTCTTTCTCTTCTTTCTCTTCCTCCTCCTCTGCTTTCTCTCTCTTTCTCCTCCCTCTCGGGTATCACAACTTCACCCCTGGAACAAAGAGGGTTTCCAGAGGACCCCCTCCCTCCTTTTTATTTTATTTTTTATTTTAAGGGGTCTCCTCTGCTTCGGCCTGCCCGGGAGGGCTTTGCAGTGGCTCCGTTGACTGGGAGGCAGTAGCTCAGTGACCGACTCCTCGGAGCGTTGGCCAGGGCTGAGCCCCCCCCCCCTCCGAGGCCGAGGAAAGGCGGAGGAGGAGGAGGCCGGGAGGTTTCGGTCCTGACTCCCCAACCTCACATGACCCCACCCCCTTCCCTTCCTCCTCCTCTTCCTCGTCTTCTTGCTCCTCCTGCTTCTTCTATTCCACCTTCTCGTTTTCTTGCTCTTGCTCATTATCTTCTTCTCTTGCTCATCCTTCTATCCTTCATGCTCCTCTTCTTCCTCTTCTTGTTCTTGCTCTCCCTCTTCTTTTTGCCCTCCTGTTCCTTCTCTTCTTCTCCTCATCTCCTTGCTCTTTCTCGTTCTCCTTCTCTTCTTTTTTCTCTTGCTCCTCTTCCTCGTCTTCTTTCTCTTGCTCTCCCTCTTCTTCTTGCTCCTCCTGCTTCTGCTCCTTCTCTTCCTCCTCCTCCTCTTGCCCTTCCTCTTCTTTTTTCTCTTGTTCCTCCTCCTCTTCTTCTTCTTGCTCCTCTCCCTCTTCTTCTTCTTGCTCCTCTCCCTCTTCTTCTTGCTCCTCCTGCTCCTCCTCCGCTTCTTCTTGCTCGTCCTCCTTTTCTTCTTGTTGTTCTTGTTCCTCCTCTTCTTTTTCCTCTCCTTCCCTTCTCCCCTCCCCCTTTTCTTCCTCTTGCTATTCCACCCCCCCCCCCCCAATTTTTGCTCTTGTTCCTCTTCTTCTCCTGTTCTTCCCCTTCCTCTACCACCACCTCCTTTTCCTCCCTTCCTTCCTTTCACTTCACCATATCCAGGTAAAGCCAGGCGAGGGGAAACCAAAACAGCCCTTTGGGCGGGGCACCTTTCTTGCCAGACTTACCAGGTGTGGACTGCTGATTCCTCGCCACACACTCCCAGACCCCCCCTTCTAATAATACTCCAGCCCCTCTCACACCCAAGCTCTTAATTCAGTTCCCTCCCTCCCACACACTTCAAGGCAGCGCTGGGCCCCAATCCGCCCCCTCCCTCCCTGCGCGCTCATGCAAACAGAAGGTAAGGAGGAGGAAGAAGGGGCCTCCTTGCCACCCTCTTCCTCTTCCTCCTCCTCCTCCTCCTCTTCCTCCTCCCCCTCCCTCACGCATCTCTCCATGCCTCCCCATTGATCATGGAAAGGTCTCTCTCTGTCGCCACTTGTGGAAAGTTGGAAGCCCGCCTTCCCTCCCGAGGCTCCTCGCGCTGCAGGAGACGATCTGCCCCTCTCTTTCCCTCCCTCCCTCCCTCCCTCCCTCCCGCTGACCCCCACGTACCCACCCATCCCCTCCAAAGTTAGAGGCACACTTACAGTTCCTCGCTCTCCTCTTCCCCGCCGCAGAGTTCAGGGGCGGGAGGGCAAGCGAGAGGGTTGCGTGGGCCACCGTCTTTGGATTACAACCCCCCATCGCCTCGCTTGGCCCAGGGCCCCCCCTTCGTTCTCTCTCTCTCTCTCTCATTCACTCTTTCCCTCTTGTCACCCACCTCGCATCGCGGTGCCACTGCCAGGCTTGCCCAGCGCCCTCCTCGCTCGCTCTCCCTCTCTCTCAACGTCTCTCCTTTCTCCCTTCCTTCCTTCTCTCTCTCTCACACACACATACATGCACACACACGCCGCAGAGGGAGGGAGGGGGAGAGGCGAGAGAATGAAATTTATTATTGATACAAAGAGAGAGAGAGAGAGAGAGAGAGACTTTCAAGACAATTTCCAGGGATTGTTTCTCTCTACGGAAAAGAAAAGGGGGGGGGGGGGGGAAGCGAGGAAGAGGCGAGGGCTTCCCTTACTCCCCCTTCTTCCTGCCTTCGTACTCTCTCCCCCCCCCCCTCCTTCGCCATCCCGGAACATAATGACAAGCTTTTGTGTGGCCCGGAACAATACCAAAGAAGTCTGCTAATAAATAGCCACTTCTCCTTTCCCCAGCCCGTTCCGTCTCGGCGGTGAATAGAAAACCGAGCCGTTGGTTGGAGAGCAGCTGGGATGCTGAAGGCAGGAGGGAGGGGGCGAGGGGAAGAGGAGGGGGCGAGGGAAGCCTGTCCTGCTTTGCCCCCTTCCCCGCCAGCCTCCTCCCCCTCCTCCCCCGGGTTCTTCCCAAGGTGGGCTCCTCTGCCTCTCCCTCCACCTTCCGGTGGGGAAACAAATCCTTCTTCCCTCGAGGATTGCAATTGGGGATCCCTTTCTCTGCAAGCCCTGCCCTCCCGCCAAAGAGGAACCGTGTAGAGGGAAAAAGAAACAGAACAAAACATAGACGCCTTCAAGTTCCCTGTCCACAGTCTGGGGTCGACCCATGCATCCCTTGGGTGAGGAATACAGACCACCACAAACAAGGGGTGTGTGTGTGTGTGAGAGAGAGAGACAACCGGAAGTGAGAAAAGAAATTCATTCCTAAAAGAGTTCTCATGGGGAAAAGGTGCCTCCACTGAACCTTGTTTCCACGACAACCCCAAATTTTCAAAGTCCAGTTGTCACAGGGATAGAAGGTGGGGCGAAATCTTCTGAATAGGAGCACAGGCAGCAAAACAAACGCTATAGGGGCGCCCACCTTTCCCAAAGCTGTCCAAAACTAGAATAGAAATGGCTGGAGAGACGCTTTCAAAAGTGCCCCTGTTCCGACTTACATACACACGCAACCTATAGAACTGAACTTTTTCGTAACTTGGGACTGTTTGCACTCTGACATGGTTTGCCCGATGGTGTTCTTCTGAAACGCATGCTATTCCTGGATGGTCTTCCATCCAACTGCTAACCGGGGTTGAGCCTCCAAGATCAGAGGGGAACCAGTGCCTTCAGCAGCAGGCGAGGAAATCAATGGCCTGTCGCTTCCTTCCCGCTCTGCATCACACTAGAGAAAAAAATCCACTTAAAATCCGGTTTCTGCCTCCTGCAGAATTCTGGGGTTTGTAGTTTGGTGAGGTTGCTAAAGGCCCCTCCCTAAACTACAAACCCCAGGATTCTGCAGGAGGCAGAAACCAGATTTTAAGTGGATTTTTTCTCTAGTGTGATGAGATCCCGGTTTTGGGACTTTTCTTGTTTTGGGACTCATTCATTCATTTAGTCTCTTTCTCCTTATAAGCACGGGGGTGGGATGCAACTTGAGTCTGGGGCCCCTTCTACACAACTGAATGAAACCCCGCATTATCAACTTTAAATTGAAATATATGGCAGTGTGGACTCAAATAACCCAGATATTGTGGGTTATTTGAGTAGATATTGTGGGATTTTCTGCCTTGATATTCTGGGTTATATAGCCAGAATATCAAGAAAGGGTCCTAAATCTGTTCTGGACTATTTCACGGAAAGATGGCCTTTGATTGGGGCAAGCGGGGGAAACTGAAGCCTATCTATCCCTCCGTCATTATATTCTCATTGTTATTATAATTGTTGTTGTTCATTCGTTCAGTCGCTTCCGACTCTTCGTGACTTCATGGACCAGCCCACGCTAGAGCTCCCTGCCGGCCGTCACCACCCCCAGCTCCTTCAAGGTCAAGCCAGTGACTTCAAGGTTATTATAGTTAGCTTCGTTAATGTGCATTGTCCATCCATCCACAGCTATGGACCCCTGCTTTATTTCTTGAGAGACTAATTGCTAATTTTGGGTGGATGGGGGGGGGGGGCAACAAAATAGGCTCCTTTCTCTCCAAAGGGAGTAGCGAACAAAGGAAGCGAAAAAGCTCAAATGAATGGTGCGACTCCAACGTCAGGCTTTCGGGTGCATCTACGTTGTGAGCTGTCATGGCTCAATGCTGTGGAATCATGGGAGTTGTAGTTCTAATGCAGGCGTGGGTCAACTTGGGCCCTCCAGGTGTTTTGGACTTCAACTCCCACAATTGAAGGCCCTTTCCTCCCCCCCCCCCTCTGCCGCTTAAGCATGAGGCTGTTAGGAATTGTGGGAGTTGAAGTCCAAAACACCTGGAAGGCCCAATGCCTGTTCTACAGGGTCTTTCACCTTCTTTACCAAAGAGTGTTGGTGCCCTACCAAAGGACAAGCTTCAGAGTCCCATAGCTTTGGGCCATGGCAGTTCAAGTGGTGCCAAACTGCATTAATTATACCATGTAGGTGCAGCCTCGCTTAGGGTCTGGTTGTTGTTTACACGGCAACAAACCGAATCTTTTGAAATCGCCGACTTTCTCACAAGTGGCTTACACTTTCCAAGCTCAGGCTGGGAAAAAAGAGAGAGATGGATGGCATTGCAGCGATCGTTTCCCAGCCCTGCAAATATTTGAATGGTGCCTCTTGCACGCACGCACACACACACACACACACACACACTTTCTCTCTTTCTCTCTCCCTCTCCCCATTCCCGGCTGCCTCTCATTCTGCAAAGCGGAGCAGCTGTCAGTCAGCTGGCTTTGACAACCTGCCACAATTTTTGTCACTTAATAGTGGGTGTTAGGCTAAGTGCAAAACACTCTGGCAAACAGATGTCAAACCGACATCTCATACAAACGTGGGTTGTGAAATTGAGTTTTAGCCCACACGCTTCTCCCCGCTCAGCCTCCCTCTCTCCCCCCACAACACATCTCCCCCCCCTTTCCCCACTTCTTCTTTTTTCCCCCAGCGTGTAAACTGTGTACAAACCCGAGAGACGAGCCTCGCCGTCTCCGGCCGGCTGGGCTTGTTATTTGAAAAGGAGGCGTCTTTGGAAACCTAACCCCCAAATTACCGGCGCTCTCTCTCTCTCTTTCTCTCTCTCTCGCTCTTCTTCCGTTGAGAAAAGGGGAAAGCAGAGAGAAACCGGGCCCCGGAGGGAGGGAGGGAGGGAGGGAGGAGGCCTGCGCTCCCAGGACAAAGGCTGCAGACCTCAGGGGACAGAGGTCCAGATAGTCAGCATCACAATTAGGATTATGATTATTACTACTATTCAGAGGAAGGCAGTCGAGATATTAGGAAAAACATTATTATTATTATTATTATTATTATTATTATTACTAGTAGTATCATCATTATTCAGGGGATTGTAATTATTAAGAAACATCACTGATATTATTATTATTAATCAGGGAATAGTAGACATATTAGGAAAACATTCTATAATAATAATAATAATAATAATAATTCGGGGTGGTATTTGAGTTATTAAGAAACATCACTGATATTATTATTCAGGGGATATTAGTCGAGATACTGAGAAACATCATCATCATCATTATTACTGGGATAGCAGTCGAGATACTGAGAAACATTATTATTCTGGGGATAGCAGTCGAGCTATTAAGAAACATTATTATTATTATTATTATTATTATTATTATTCTGGGGATAGCAGTCGAGATATTGAGAAACATCATCATCATTATTATTCAGGGGATAGCAGTCGAGCTATTGATAAACATTATTATTATTATTTATCAGGGTATGGTAGTCGAGATATTAAGAAACATCACTATTATATAACATTATTATTATTATTATTATTATTATTATTAATTACCAATTATTATTATTATTACTGAGGGAATAGAAGTCAAGATATCAAGAAATATCAGTATTATTATTAATTTTTAATCAGGGCATGATAGTCGAGATGTTAAGAAACATTACTATTATTCAACATTATTATTAATTACTAACTGTTATCATTATTATTATTATTGAGGGAACAGCAGTCGAGATATTAAGAAACATCACTGATATTATTCTAGGAACAGCAGTCAAGATATTAAGTAACATCACTGCTATTATTGTTATTAATAATAATGATCAATAGTGGATGGCAGTCGAGATATTAAGAATTATTATTATTATTATTAATCGTCATCGGGCTGAATTTGGTTGCTTGTCCTACCTAAAGTGTGTTGTTATTCTGTGCCTTCAAACCGTTTCCGGTTTATAGAGACCCTTCTTTATTTCTTTAGTGAGGCTTTTGCCTTTGCCTTCCTCTGAGGCTGAGAGAGTGTCACCCAAGCTTGAGCATTGGGGCCAGCACCGGGAGACCATGGGCACCCATGGTCTCCCGGTGCTGGCCCCAATGCTCAAGCTTGCCCTTTCCTTCCTCAAGTAGACCCAGTGAATCAGTGGGATTTATGTTGACTCGCCATCCAATAATCCATTGGGTGGAACCACTCTAGTCGGAACCAAACAAGAGAATGCCAGTTATTATTATGACAGCCGGCCCTCCGTATCCACGGATTCTTCACCCACGGATTCAACCATCCGTGGAAAAGACTCTTCCGCCAAATTGAAAGGAAAGAAAGCGTCCCCTTTCCTGCGGAAATACATGGATCCCTGCGATGTTTCCACTCTCTAGGTTCTTGTGGGTTTTTTCGGGCTATAGGGCCATTTTCTAGAGGCATTTCTCCTGACGTTTCGCCTGCATCTATGGCAAGCATCCTCACTACCTCTGAGGATGCTTGCCATAGAAGCAGGCGAAACGTCAGGAGAAATGCCTCTAGAACATGGTCCTATAGCCCGAAAAAATCCACAAGAACCTAGTGATTCCAGCCATGAAAGCCTTCGACAATACATTTTCCACTCTCATTTTCCCGCTTGCACCCCTTGATGAGATGAGGAAGAAAGAAAGGGAATGTATTGTCGAAGGTTTCCTGGCCGTAATCACTGAGTTGTTGTGAGTTTTTCCGGGCTGCATGGTCATGTTCCAGAAGCATTCTCTCCTCACGTTTCGTCTGCATCTATGGCAGGCATCCTCAGAAGCTGTGAGGATGTATCCGACCTCACAATCTCTGAGGCTGCCTGCTATAGATGCAGGCGAAACGTCAGGAGAGAATGCTTCTGGAACATGGCCACACAGGGATCGGAAACAAACTTTTAGGACGACCTTTCAAAAAGTAAAATAATATATTTATTATTATTATTATTATTCAGGGTGGTATTTGAGTTATTAAGAAACATCGCTGATATTATTATTCAGGGCATAGCAGTCGAGATATTGAGAAACATTATTATTATTATTATTATTATTATTATTATTATTATTAGGAACACAACAAGATGAGTCCACAGCAGAAAAGATCACTCTGCTGGCTGTTGTAATGGATCACACCTCGGGCACTTCCCAAGTGTCTAGGACTGTGTGATGTATCAGCGAATAATGGGTGCAGATCCTAATAATAACAATGATTCTGGGGATAACATATATATATATATGGACTGCCGTTTGAAACGCTCTTTAGGGTAGGTTTCAAGCTACCCCCTTGTTACCCAAGTGGTGCGGAAACAGGCCTGGAAACCTCGTGTACATTTTAGTTGGGGTAAAACCTCACTTTTCCATTCAGTGTGGAACTGGAGACATTGATATAAAATGAATGGCACCTTCGGGTGTCTGTTATGTTCTATCGGGATATTCATGGCAAGCATCTTAATGTATCGCCTTATGCTTTTGTGCAAGCGACTCAGACCCATTGGGTGGTTACATGGAAAAGTCGGATCGTAAAGCAATTTTCCACCATCGGAAGAGATTTCCGACTTGGCAAAAGGGAAGCGCCGCGGTGCTCAAGGCATGGAGGCCTCCTGATCCCTGGCTTTGCCGTTTGGATTCTAATGATGGCATTCATTTCTATCCCTGAGCTGAAGGCGGCTCGCAAAAGTAAAAACAGAGAGAGGTTAAAACCTAACCTCTCCTTTCAGTCAAAAATTTAATTAAATTCCCAGTAAAATGGAAAGCCGTTAAAAGCACAACAAGAAGAAGAACCAGGCGATTTTCGCCCACCAAGGTCTTCCCTTGCCCACGAAAGGACAGCAGTTTGACATCACTTTAACTGCCTTGGCTCAATGCTATCCTGGGATTTCTAGAGAAGACTAAAGACCTTGCCAAACTACAACTCCCATGCTTCCTCCAAGGCCAGCGGAAACACTGGGTTGCTGTGAGTTTTTCAGACTGTATGGCCATGTTCCGGAAGCATTCTCTCCTGACTTTTCATCCACATCTATGGCAGGCAACCTCAGAACTTGTGAGGCCTGTTGGAAACTAGCAAGTGAGGTTTATATATCTGTGCAATAATGTCCGGGGTGGGAAGAAAGAACGCTTGTCTGTTTGAGGCAAGTGTGAATGTTGCAATTGGCCAGCTTGATTAGCATTTAATGGCCTTGCAGCTTCAAAGCCTGGCTAGTTGCTGCCCGGGGATCCTTTGTTGGGAGGTGTTAGCTGGCCCTGATTGTTTCCTGTCTGGAATTCTGCTATTTCCTGAATGTTGCTCTTTATTTACTGTCCTGATTTTAGAGTTTTTAAAATAGTGGTAGCCAGATTTTGTTCATTTTCATAGTTTCCTCCTTTCTGTTGAAATTGTCCACATGCTTGTGGATATCAATGGCTTCTCTGTGTAGGCTGACATGACTACCAGCGGAAACAGATCAACAGCTGCCCAGAAAAGGTAAATAGGAAGCCTTTCCAGGCTAATCTACATAGGAAGGGAATCCCAGAGCAGCCCATTTGAAGATCCACAGTTTTGAAGAAGAGAAGGAGTGGGTACTACTCCACCATCCTTTTGGAAGTGGACTTTTAGAAGCCCTGGAGTTGATAGAGTGATCCCAGCTGAGGCCCCTTCTACACTGCCATATATATAACAAATTATCTGCTTTGAATTGAATTATATGAGTCCACATTGCCACATAATCTGGATTTTATATAGCAGTGTAGAAGGGACCTAAGTTAATGCTAAAGTTTTGCTGAGGGTGTGTATCTATACACTGTAGAATACTACTTTAACTGCCATGACTCAATGCTATGGAGCCCTGGGAATTGTAGTTTCACAATGCTTTTAGCCTTCTCTGCTAAAGAGAGTTGGTGCCTCACCAATGGACACAGCAGCTCTGAGTGTTTTCTTGGGAAGATTTGTTTGGAAGGAGTTTTCCTTTGCTTTCTTCATAGAATCATAGAAGTTGGAAGAGACCTGGTAGGCCATCTAGTCCAACCTCCTGCCAAGAAGCAGGAAAATCCCTTTCAAAGCACCCTGACACATGGCCATCCAGCCTCTGTTTAAAAGCCTCCAAAGAAGGAGCCTCCACCACACTCTGGGACAGAGAGTTCCACTGTGGAACAGCTCCCACAGTCAGGAAGTTCTTCCTCTTGTTCAGGTGGAATCTCCTTTCCTATAATTTGAAGCCATTGTTCTGCATCCTAGTCTCCAGGGCAGCAGAAAACAAGCTTGCTATCTTCTCCTTATGACTTCCCCTCACATATTTATACATGGCCCTCATTTTGTCTCCTCCCAGCCTTCCTAATGTCCTAAAGTTCTTCATAATGTCCCCAACCCTCTGAGATGGAAACAGTGTGACTTGCTTCAGGTCACCTAGTGGGAGTTTCCATGGCTGAATGGGATTCCAACCAGTTTCTACAGAGTCCTAGCCCCACACTATACCATACTGGCTCAGTATAAGATCTAACTTCAACCTGATCTGTAAACAAGGACTCCCATTCCCAAACCTGAACACACTTCAGAATCAATGATATTGAGCACAACAGAATTTACCACCTAGTAAATACATATAGGTCTTGAAAACACACAAAACAACTCAATCCCCCTCCCTGTATTTTTTTACATGCAAGTACACAGGCAAGATATCTTATGGAATAAGGTTAATCTGGTTACATCATTTTGTTTCATATTTTAATTTAAAGCAATTGAAATAAGTGGGGCTTTCTTCCAAGACAAGAGGATCAGCTATAAAGTCACAATTGATCTTTCAAAGTGGATCTGCAGACACTGAGGATTCCCTGTACTTTTTATGGATATGACACACATTTACAAATGCACATGGCTTATTACACTGTGCACTTTTATAGCAGTACACCTAGAAATCGAAGCTGTGAAGTAGCTTGTTAAATCTGATTTTATCAGGACTTTATTTCCAGACTGTCCATTTAGTAATTGAACATTCTCTCTCTCTCTCTCTCTCTTTCTCTCTCTTACACACACAGACTCAGTTGGGTATACCTTACTCTGCTATCTCTAGTAAGTTAACATGCCAAAGATCAGTACTCATACATAGGATATTTGTGGACAGATTGAAATGCTTTCTCTTGTGCCTGGCTCCCTTTTCTTTCAGTAAACTGGAATTAAGTTGTTCTTCTCATCAGAACTGAAATGGATTTTGTCAGAGCTATGCAATTTTGATCAACTTTGGCAGTTTTATGAAGTGTAGCAATGAAGTCCACTGGCAGCCTGACTCCCTTAAAATTGCTCCAGAGTCTTTAACTGCGGTGTCATCAGAATCCTGTGTATGGGTGGGTGGGGGTTAGTTGATAGACAGACACACAGACTGACAGATGGATAGACAGATAGAACTGTTTACTGTGGGTAACACTGAAAACAAGACATCAATGATTTTGTGTGTGTTTGCTTTCCACTTGCTTGCTATAGCAACCCCATAAATATTTCAAAGAGTTTTCTTAGGCAAGGAATACTCAGATAGTTTTGCCCATTCCTTCCTCTGAAACACACCTAACATCACTTGGTAGTTGTAGATGTCCTCCCACTCTGATAAAATCAAATCAAAACAGTTTATTGAGGACTTGGTGATTTAAGGGAAAGTTTCATGGTTCTGAGTGTAAATATTTATCCAAACCTCAACATTGTTTTAAACCCTGATTTACACAGGAGAAAAGGATGTACCCCAGATAATTTCACTGGAGAAATGGCTAGCAGAGCAAATTAGATCAACTTATTAGCCCTTAATTCATCCTAGTTAGATATGAAGCTTCAGATCTAAACTGAGTGACACATGCATCTATCATTCATCTGATGAAGTTGCTAAGGTAAGATTTCAGTTATGCCTATTTTCAGGTTTTTGGTGCCCTACTCCTAACAGGTGGAAAAAGGTAAAGTAAAAGTTTCCCCTGACATTAAGACTAGTCATGTCCAACTCTGGGGTGGTGGTGGTGGTGCTCATCTCCATTTCTAAGTCAAAGAGCTGGCATTTTCCGTAAACACCTCCAAGGTCATGTGGTTAGCATGACTGCATGGAGCGGCGTTACCTTCCCGCAGAAGTATCTATTGATCTACTTGCATTTGCATGTTTTCAAGCTGCTAGCTTTGCAGAAGCTGGGCCTAACAGTGGGAGCTCACCCCACCCCCATATTCGAACTGCCAACCTTTCAGTCAGCAAGTTCAGCAGCTCAGGGGTATAATAATAATAATAAGAAGAAGAATAATCTTTATTTATACCCTGCCACCATTTCCCCAAAGGGTTACTTGGGGCGGCTAACATGTGGCCAAGCCCAAAAATACAACATGACAAAATAAAATACAAAGCAATGAAAAATTACATCACAATAAGATACATATAGTAACAAAATAAAATAAACAGTTGCAAAATAATATACTGAAGAAATGGAACACAATGGGCGGGCCAAATGCTCACGATAAAAAAGCTAAAACCCTGGATGAGATAGTAGTGAAAAAACGTATTTGTGAGGGAGGAGCTCATAAGGGAGGAACAGTGGGGTTAGGCGTTCATTTAGGATGGCGGGGAAAGTGCATTATGAGGACAACACTATACTGCGCCACCAGTGTGGAACTATGCTTATTTTTACTGCCATGAGGACTAGAATGGTGCCACACAAATGACAAGGGTTTGATTGGTATAAGTAACTTACCACAACAGATATTCTCTTGGGTTGACAACTTTGTTTACTGTTTAAACCTAATGGTCCCCACCTGATGTGTTGGACTAGAAACTCAATTGTTCCCCCCTGAGTTCAGCCAATGGTTATGCAGACTAGTCATGACAGCAATTGTAACCCAGCACATCTAGAGTTATGGAAATGCAGCTGTTCTCAAATTCTCCAGATATTTCAGACTTCAGCTCCCAGAATCCCCATGACGCATGGAGAATAGTCCAGGATTTTTGGAACAGAAGTCTAAAACATCTGGAAGACCAAAGATTGACCCCCACTGAGCTGACATATTAAGGACACAAGCCACATAGCTTGCTTGTTATATCATTATGCTATTGCTTGGAACTGTATATTTAAAAAATCGCTAAGTCACCAGCACCACCTCAAACCTTACCAGCTATTCTATGAGTATGTTATTTTAGAAGTGTCATGTTTACTGTGTAAAACCATGTTGGCATTTTCTGCGCCTCCTTAAGTATCAATTTGCTAATAAATATCCTTGAACTTTGGGTTTGAGTATATGCAGTTTCCTGTTACATTGCCGATGGAAGGCCACCACATGTCAGAGAATGAGTCTCTGTTTATTCATGTTGGTACATTTGCAGTGTTTTCCAGGTTAGTGACACAGTTGACATTTGTGTGTCTCTTCCCTGCCTCTAAAAGAATGAATAATTTTGCTTGGACTGCTGTGTTCTGCTTACATCAATGTTCTTGATGAACCCAAAGTTACAGCCCGTTTATGTTATGTTAGGTCTATGAATCCACAAATGAATTTATTTGAATCAAGTTCCTTGGATAACTTATCGCAATGTGAAGAAACAATAACTTAGAATACAAGAAGTAGTTTCAGAGTTTTGTGCATTCAGGTATAACATGCACATTTAAATTAAGAATGGCTAGCTATTGTATTCTGTACTTGTATGTATATTTATGTTTTGACCCAACCTAGTGAAATATGTGCAAGTGAGAGCCTGTTCGCACCATATATTAATGTCTCAAATAATAACAACTGCAAGGGGAATGCCTCCCAAAACAGTCTGCATCAATGCTTTTGAAAGAGTAGGAGTGCGCTGCTTTACATGAATGCCTGGCCTATCATTAGGGAAGAGAGGGAGACAGCCATCCAAGCAGCAGATATTTATATATCATGAGAGAGCGATAGGTTGTTAGCTATTTACGGGTGCATCTACACTGTAGAATTAATGTAGTTTGACACTTCAACTGCTATAGCTCAATGCTATGGAACCCAGGAATCTGTAGGTCTTTGCCCTTCTCTACCAAAGGATGATGTTGTTTAATCAAACTACAATTTCCAGGGTTTCATAGCATTGAGCTATAGCAGGTAAAATGGTGTCAAACTGCATAAATAGTAGAAGGTAAAGGTTTCCCCTGACATTAAGTCTAGTCATGTCTGACTCTGGGAGTTGGTGATCATCTCCATTTCTAGGCTGAAGAGCTGGCATTGTTTGTAGTCACCTCCAAGATCATGCGGCCAGCATGACTGCAGGGAGCACTGTTACTTTCCCATAGAAGTGGTACCTATTGATCTACTCACATTTGTATGTTTTCGAACTGCTAGGTTCGCAGAAGCTGTGCCTAACAGCTAGAGCTCATCCTGCTTCCCGGATTCAAACTGCCAACCTTTTGGTCAGCAAGTTCAGCAGCTCAGTGTTTAACCCACTGTGCTACCAAGGAGCCCATGTCATGTAAAGTGGAATAAATACTATAGCATAAATACATAATCTCAGCTCTCAATTATTCCTCATTTTTTATCTCATTTCTTTCTCAGATTATGCATAATTTTTGAATTCAGAAAAAAGGAAACATAAGAAATATGCCACAAGCCTGCTTTACCTGATTTAAAGTGCAATGCAAATTTGTCAAAATGCCTGGGAACCACCCGCCTCTACCCCCAAGAAGAGAAGCTCTAGAATAAAATATTTGCTTTGCTTTTAAAATATTTTTAAGAGTCAGTAATTGCGAATGCTTACTGTTGTTGCACTAAGCAAGCCCATAACACGATGAAACTGCCCTTGTGTGAACACAGGCTCTTATTTTATGAAGAACTAAGAGTACAGTTTATACAGACATGGAATAAGACCCCTTTTGAATAAAACAATCTGCATAAATGCTTAAAGAAAGCCTATAATTATGATAAAAATGTTGCTCAAAGTTAAAATTATGAAGCAATCAAGATTTATAAACAGTCTCTCGTCAACTTTTAATCACACTTTCAGTTTTCATATACGAATTGTATATGGAACAAGCATAACAATATGTTTCTTGGGATGGATCCACACATTTATTTAATGTGCCAAATCCAGTGGATTTCTCTGGTCATGTTATCTCTGCCCTACCACATGTTGAGGCATTTCTCATCACACGTATATAGACAATGCCTTGTCATTCAAAAGCAATCCCACATGCTGAGGAATAAAGAACAACTTTGGATTTTGGATGCATTTGCAAATCTGCCCTTAATCTGAGGCTCTATCCAAAGAAAGGTATTAAAATAAAAGGATAATGTGACTGGGAAACATACATTTTAAAAATTACATTCTATACTACAGCGTTTGGGCCAGTTTTACCATAGCTATCATTATAGTATTTATAGTCCAATAAAGCAATTATTTCAAACTCAGCACATCTATAACTTAGTACATATCTTTCTGTTAAGGCACTAGTATTGATAGTAGGTGTTTTCTGCTAACTAGTATGATGAAAGGACATTAATCCCAAGGAATATTTTTTATTATTTTGTTGTTAATTGTATAATGGCTTTGAATGTTTGCCATATATGACTTCTGTAATCAACTCTGAGTCCTCTCGGGGAGATAGAGTGGAATAGAAACAAAGTATATTATTGTTGTTGTTGTTGTTGTTGTTGTTATTATTATTGTCATTTTACATGCTGTTAAATGAAAAATATCTATAGCAGTACGGGCAAAGAATGCGCTACAGGTCGCATATGTATGTTCTCCAAGTGTATTTGCAGCCCCAGCCTCCTAGGCCTTCTCAGATGCCCCCTCAAAAAAGGATATTGACATTGTAATTTGCAACCAAAACTTGTTTTATGGTCAATGGAGAAAGGAACAATGTTAACTGGGACTAAAGTCAAGAGGATGACCATTGCAATATTGTACTATGCGATCAATATAATGCTAAAGTCAACTGAATTTACAAGTAAATATATAAAGAAAAGCAATTAACTACATACGATTGGGGGATTTTATTTGTTAATAGTGGGTGAATAATGCCTATAAAATATGAGTTGTGTAGGATCTTCTGGAACTTCTAATATTTCTCTGTGCTGGGAGAAAGAAGGCATACACATGAATGATTTCTATCCAAAAAGTGGTACTGAGTAATTGCTGCTCAACTCCTCGGCCTGTGGTCTTTGGGATCCTCCAGTTTCTCTTCTGTTCTCCATGCTATTTAATTTAATATAAATATGAAATTTAATATAAACATGAAACTACTGGAAGAGGTTGCCTGGTGTTTCAATTGTAGCAGCTACCAGGATGCTGGCAACCATCAACTCTATCTCTCCTTTCCATTTAATTCCAGTGAAACTGCTATCAGGCCAACATGGCACCTAGCATCAGTAATGAGTAGAAGAGAGGAAATAAACTGAAGCTTAATCTAGAGGAGATAGAGATGCTCTTGATCATTTGAAAAGCAGTTATGGAGCAGGGTTAGAGTCTGTGATTGATGGAGTCACATTTCCCCTGAAGAGGTAGAGCCTAGAGGCCCAATTTCAGGAGAGGTGGCCATCAGTATGTTCGCTGCTGAAGTTAGCCGACTAACTGCCCCTGCTCCTGGAAATGTTTCATTTAGACACAGTGCTATCTGTCACAGTTACATCCTATTAGGATTACTATATTTCACTTCCCTTCACTTTGGTGATCCCTTGTTGTCCATGAATGATGGTCTTTCAAGAGCAATGTCTTGGCGGTAGGTCCATAGGTGATTGTGAGGACCTATACTTGATTCGCACATTCTTCCACAGTGAGGACATCAGTTTCCTGGTGAAAGGCGGTCCTGGTCAGGGTTGGCTTGATGTGCATTCTTCATGGCATGTTTCTCCATTCCTGCCTCTTTGAATTCCACAGTACTGATGGTTACAGCTGACCTCCAGTTAGATTGTTCAAGGGCCAGGGCTTCACAGTTCTCAGAGTCTATGCAACAGTTTTTAAGGTTAGCTTTAAGCCTATCTTTAAATCTTTTGTCCTGTCCACTAACATTCTGTTTTCCATTCTTGAGTTGAGAGTATATTACCTGCTTTGGGAGATGGTGATCGGGCATTCAGACAATGTGGCCAGTCCAGCGGAGTTGATGGCATAGGAACATCGCTTCAATGCTGGTGGTCTTTGCTTCTTCCAGCACACTGACATTTGTCCACCTGTCTTCCCAAGAGATTTGCAGGATTTTTCAGAGGCAACGCTGATGGAATTGTTCCAGGAGTTGAGTACAATATCTGTAGACAGTCCATATTTGCAGGTGTATAGCAGGTTTGGGAGGGTAAACAAGCACTTTGGTATCTCTACGGATGTCTGATCCTCAAACACTCTACTATTACTATAATGCATCATGCAGGAGCTGTCTTTGAAAAATACTCAGAAAATTCCTTTTGCCCAAAGAGGTACAACCAGGCAGTTAACCAAGATTGGCTAATAATAGCACTGGATTCTCTTCTTAAAATAGCTCTACTTGTCTGTTTCTGGACAAAATTCAAACTGCTGATGATTCTCTATAAGCCTCTTTATTATTCTTTTCTTGATGCTAACATCTTCACAGGCACATCTAGTGGGATCACAAGACAAAGCCTTCTCAGTGGTTGCTCCCTCCATCACAAAGCTTAGATTCTTTCTTGTTATTCCCTCGTCAGAAAGAGAAAAGTACCCTTTTTGACACATTTTTGGGAAATGAGTACAAGGGCCTTAATAGTGTACTGTTTCATTGCTATTTATCTTTCAATGTTTTAATTGTTTTTCTTTTAAAAAGAGGTTCTGATCTTATGGATTGTTTCACTTTAATTAAAATTTAAAAATAGGTGCTTTTATCTGTATTTTTAAAAATAAAAAACCAAAGTCCCAAGCTGGAGAAAAGCTGGAATAGACATTAAATGTTAATAATAATGCATTGAATTATAGACGTTAAGTAATGATATGAATAATAATGATGAAATAGAAGATGTGTATAGAAAGAAAATGATCAAGCACTTCGGTGCTTGAAAAAAACATATCACAATATGACCAGTACATTAAAAACATAGAAGGAAATCTGAGAAGGAGAACACCTGGAACTGGTGACAGAATGAACATAGAAACTAAATGACTTGTTTTTGTGGAATAGGTGCTTCAAATAAATAGTTTCAAGGCAAATACTGAAAAAATAGATGTTGTTGGTAAAGCTCATCTATGTAAAGAAAAAAAAGATGAAAATATTGACTGTCTTATTAACATGGTAGAGTGGACACAATGATTCCTTAGTATGTACATCAGAATATGATCTGTCATTCTCAAAGAAATGGTGGAAACCTATGCCTGAAAACATTCTTGAAAATGCTGACATAAAATCCCCATAGGTCTTTAAGACAGACAAATTACAACAACAACAACAACAACAACAACAACAACAACAACAACAACAACAACATAATAATAATAATAATAATAATAATAATAATAATAATAATAGTAACCTGCCCCATCTCCCCAGGGGACTATAACATGCCTGGTATAACTGGTTGAAAGGAGGAAAGCTTGAATTTTAGACTGCAGAATAAAAGACAAAGAGAATAAAAGGTTATGAATTATTGAGACAGAAATATTGAGATTCTGGGAAAATAAAACAATAACAAAAAAATAATATGGCTCCAGTGATTTTTTTTATCAGCTCCATATAAATTGAACTCCCCCTCCCCCCCCATCTGAATGAAACCACCATAGATTTCATTCATTTTTTTTTTCCCCAAGATGGCGCTGTGAACACACACAGCACTGCCAGCTCCTGGGGCGAGATCCAATTGCCCCCGATTTTTCCCCTCACGGCCTCCCCTTCCCAGCTGTTTCCGGAGGAGGTGAGTGAAGGCCCGTTCAGCCGTCTGCTCAGCCCCCCCCCCAAGCCATCGGGAGGGGTGAAGAAGAGGGAGCCAGCTGTTGCTGCCCCATCCAGCCACCGGCCCTTTCGCCGCACCGGGGAAGGGCCGGCTGAGCTCCAGGCTGTGCCATCTCTGCCCACACGCCATTGGGAGGGGTGAAGAAGAGGGAGCCAGCTGTTGCCGCCCCATCCAGCCACCGGCCCTTTCGCCGCACCGGGGAAGGGCCGGCTGAGCTCCAGGCTGTGCCATCTCTGCCCCCACGCCATCGGGAGGGGTGAAGAAGAGGGAGCCAGCTGTTGCCGCCCCATCCAGCCACCGGCCCTTTCGCCGCACCGGGGAAGGGCCGGCTGAGCTCCAGGCTGTGCCATCTCTGCCCCCACGCCATTGGGAGGGGTGAAGAAGAGGGAGCCAGCTGTTGCCGCCCCATCCAGCCACCGGCCCTTTCGCCGCACCGGGGAAGGGCCGGCTGAGCTCCAGGCTGTGCCATCTCTGCCCCCACGCCATTGGGAGGGGTGAAGAAGAGGGAGCCAGCTGTTGCCGCCCCATCCAGCCACCGGCCCTTTCGCCGCACCGGGGAAGGGCCGGCTGAGCTCCAGGCTGTGCCATCTCTGCCCCCACGCCATCGGGAGGGGTGAAGAAGAGGGAGCCAGCTGTTGCCGCCCATCCAGCCACCGGCCCTTTCGCCGCACCGGGGAAGGGCCGGCTGAGCTCCAGGCCGTGCCATCTCTGCCCCCATGCCATCGGGAGGGGTGAAGAAGAGGGAGCCAGCTGCTGCCGCCCCATCCAGCCACCAGCATTGGAAGGAGCCGACGAACTCATCAGGCTTCGCCTGCAGCAGGAATTTGCAGCCGCCATCTGACTCTTTTTCTCACTATTTTTATTTTCTTTTCCTACTTTTTCCTTTGGCTAGCTGTATTTTTATTTTTATTTCATTAGTATAATCATAGTTAGCTATACGTTATATGTTTTAATTGCTGATTATATTAGGAGGTGCGAGGAGCAACAGGAGTATTGATAGGAGAGAACAGGATTGCCTGAGATGGTGTGAGTTAAGAAGCCCAGGAGAGCGCATGAGTTGTCCGTGATAGTAGCGAATTCATAGGAAGGTGCGGTTGAGTTGTGTGTGAGAGAGTGTATAAGTTTGGCTTCAGTGGGCTGAGAGAAATGTGGGAGGATGTGAACAGTGGGGGAGTTGTGGAATGCCTGGAGGACTGACTGATTGTGCTGTAAGTGGGAGGTGAGTGAGTTCTGATAGAGTGCTTGGTGTTAGTGGTGAGAGAGTGAATTATTGACATAGGAATGGCTACAGCGGATCCTTATGCGAAAAATGATATTTTGCACTTTTACGACCTCCTGAGGGACTCGTTCAACCATGTGTTGTTTCAGCTCAGGTTTTTGAACGAGAAAATGGACCATCTCCTTAGAGGCTTTGCCTCTTTCTCAGGAATTACTGTGCAATCTAACCCTCCAAAGACTGAAAACTCTCTCTGTGCAGACTTAGCTAAGGACTTGTGCCGGAATGGGGAGGAAAGCACTTTAGAGCATTCGGAACATAGGGTGGAAGGAGGGAGGGAGGGAGGGATGAATGATGAGACATCTGAGGGAAAAGGAGAATCTCTGGGCACACATAGGAATGGAAACATCTGGGAGTGGCAGCGGACTGTGCTGGCTACTCAGAGAACGGCCAATAACACAACATCCGGCCTCATGGATCAGCCCACTGCACTTTATGATCGGAATCAACATCTCCCCACGGACAGTTTTGCAGTGGATATTGCCGATCTAATGATAAACAGAGGCAGATGGACCTCCAAGAGGGCAGTCTGTAATTCCTTGGCCCAAATCCTAGGTAAAAGATCACAGGATATAAGACTAAAAGCCATAGTGTGGCTGTGGAGGGATTACCAATCTTCTGACCGCTCCACCCGTCTTCAAATTTCACCTGAAGACAGCACTTGGCTTGGTGAGCTAATGGCTAAACAACCTGGCCTAAAGAAATGGGGCATCACTATTAGGAGGGTAGTTGTGGACCCTCACATTCGCCCCTTGTTTGATCCTGGGGCTTTGTTCCACCACACTCCACCTGGCCCCCAGGCGAACTCCACAACTAGCTCACCAGTTACGGCCCCCCCTCCTGGTTCGTATAATTTTGAGACCCCATCTGCCCCGGTCGCCTCCACTCAGCCAGTCACACTTCTCCGCTCGAGAACGCTCCCTTTATTCAGCCCACTTAGCTCCCTTGATACCTCTCTATCCACATCAACATCAGAGTCATCCCTACCAAATGCCCAAGGGAGATTATTCCCCAGCCCAACTTCCTCCCCTGAGAGCTGACTAGATTCTGGTCGGGCGGGGGGGGGGGGGGAAGGTTCCAGAGAAAGGGGGTGCTATCCGAGTTGTGTGGGGAAGGAGATTTGCGGATCACAAACATCCCAGGGAGAAGCGCAACAGAGTCTTTGCGACCCTGGAAAAGGTGGGTAGTGGTAGGCTCCTTGGCAGCCCCCTTGGTCTCAAGGTCCTGTTGATTAATGCCAGATCCGTTAATGGTAAGACCGCGGCCATCCAGGACTTGATCCTGGATGAGAGGGCGGATCTGGCATGCATTACCGAGACCTGGTTGGACGAGGTGGGGGGTGTAAACCTTTCCCAGCTGTGCCCTCCAGGTTTTGGAGTGCATCAACAGGCCAGACAAGGGGGGCGGGGAGGAGGGGTCGCAGTGGTCTTCCGGCAATCCATCGCCGTGACCAGATGCGTTGTCCCGCAAGCTTCTGGGTTTGAGTGCGTCCACTTGAAGGTGGGGAGCCGTGACAGTGTGGGGTTCCTGCTGGTGTATCGTCCACCCCGAGATCCAGCAGCTTCCCTGTCTGAGTTAGCGGAGGTGGTCTCTAATTCGGCCTTGGTCTCCCAGCGCCTGGTGGTGCTGGGAGACTTTAACATTCATGCCGAGACCACTTTATCTGGCGCAGCTCAGGACTTTATGGCCACCATGACGGCCATAGGACTGTCACAGATAATATCTGGCCCCACGCATCAAGCTGGGCACACTCTTGACCTTGTCTTTGTGGCGGACGACGAATTGATCAGAGTGGAAGATCAAAACATCCTTCCAGTGTCATGGTCTGACCATCATCTGATCACATTTAGACTTACTGCGACCCTAAACCTCCGCAGGGGTGGAGGACAAATTAAGATGGTCCGCCCTAGGAGACTGATGGATCCGGATGGATTCCTGAGGAATCTTAGGGTTCTTCCTGCCTTGGAGCCTGGCGATTCTATCGACGCCTTGGTAACTCTCTATAACGGGGAGATGGCCAGGGCGTTAGATATGATCGCACCCGAACGCCCCATCTCGTTGCGTCGTGACAGGCCATCCCCTTGGTTCACCGAGGAGCTGGCTGTGATGAAGCATACGAGAAGGGGGCTAGAGCGCAAATGGAGGAAATCTCGAGATGTGTCTGATCGAACACGGGCTAGAGCCTCTCTTAAGGCATACTCCGTGGCCATACGGGCGGCCAGGAAGTCATTCACGACCGCTCGTATAGCATCTGCAGCAAATAGATCATCGGAGCTGTTTCGGGTCGTGGGAGAACTCCTCCACCCACCTGCGGTGGAGGAGGTCCCTGACGACCCCGCAGCTCGGTGTCGCGATTTCGCACACCATTTTGCAGATAAAGTCGCCCAGATACGTCTCGAGCTCGACTCCAATTCCATCGCAGTGCCAGGAGAGGTGACGGAGGCACCTGCTTGTCCAATTTTGTGGGATTCTTTTAGGCTTGTTCTTCCTGAAACCGTGGAGGAGATTCTTGGGGCTGTGAGAGCGACCACCTCATCTCTGGACCCATGCCCATCTTGGCTCATTAAATCAGCCAGAGGGGGGTTGCTTGATTGGTTTGTACCGATTATCAATGCATCGTTGGAGCAAGGAATTTTTCCATCTAATTTGAAGCAGGCCGTGGTTCGCCCACTTATCAAAAAAGCTTCCCTTGACTCCACGGTGCTGAATAATTACAGGCCGATCTCCAACCTCCCCTTTTTGGGTAAGGTGCTGGAGAGGGTGGTCGCCTCTCAGCTCCAGGGCTTCCTAGACGATACCAACTACCTAGATCAGTCACAGTCTGGTTTCAGGCCTGGTCATGGCACCGAGACAGCCTTGGTCGCCTTGGTGGATGACCTCCGCAGAGAGCTGGACAGGGGGAGTGTGACCCTGCTGGTTCTCTTGGACATCTCAGCGGCTTTCGATACCATCGATCATGGTATCCTTCTGGGTCGTCTCTCCGGGATGGGCCTTGGGGGCACGGTTTTGTCGTGGCTCCAGTCCTTCCTGGAGGCACGAACTCAGATGGTGAAGCTGGGAGACGCCTGCTCCGACCCCTGGCCTTTGACCTGTGGGGTCCCGCAAGGCTCTATTCTGTCTCCCATGCTTTTCAACATCTACATGAAACCGCTGGGAGAGGTCATCCGGAGTTTTGGAGTTGGGTGCCATCTCTACGCGGATGACACACAACTCTACTACTCTTTTCCACCTAATTCCAAGGAGGCTTCTCAGGTGCTAGACGAGTGCCTGGCCGCTGTGTCGATCTGGATGAGGAAGAACAAGCTGAAGATCAATCCCGACAAGACAGAGGTCCTCCTGGTCGATCGTAAACCGGATCGGGGTATAGGGTGGTCACCTGTGTTGGACGGGGTTACACTCCCCCTAAAGCCACAGGTCCGCAGTTTGGGCGTCCTCTTGGATTCTTCGCTTACACTTGAGGCTCAGGTGTCGGCGGTATCCGGGAGGGCCTTTGCGCAACTGAGACTTGTGCGCCAACTGCGACCATACCTCGTGAAGGCTGATCTGGCCGGGGTGGTCCACGCCTTGGTCACCTCTAGAATGGATTACTGCAATGCGCTCTACGTGGGGCTGCCCTTGAAGACGGCTCGGAAACTTCAATTGGTCCAGCGGGCAGCAGCCAGGATGTTAACCGGGGCCCATTATCAAGAGAGGTCTACCCCTCTGTTTAAGGAGCTCCACTGGCTGCCATTTATTTTCCGAGCCCAATTCAAGGTGCAGGTGCTTACCTACAAAGCCCTAAACGGTTTGGGACCACCCTACCTGCGTGACCGCATCACCATCTACGAACCCACACGCTCGCTTCGGTCATCTGGAGAGGCCCTGCTCGTGATCCCACCCACGTCGCAAGCGCGCTTGGTGGGGACACGGGACAGGGCCTTTTCTGTGGCGGCCCCCCGACTTTGGAACGCCCTCCCAAAAGATCTCAGACAGGCCCCTACTCTAGCCGTTTTCAGAAGGAATTTAAAAACTTGGCTGTTCCGTTGTGCCTTCTCAGACTAGGAATCCCCACCCCAAGTCCTAGTAGCACCTTAGCATAACTAATTGTCGCTGCACACTGCACTTTTAATCCCACGTGCCTCCTGCCATTTCAGCACTTTTAACCCTTGTACCCCAGTGCGCCGGCCGAACCAGTTTTAATAATGTCTTGATGTACTGCTATTGTTGTTATTTTGCTTATTGTTTGATTTGCTTTGTTATTGTGGTGTTATGCTATTTTGTTTATTGCTGATTTGCTTGCTATTGTGATGTTATGCTCTCTACTGTATTGTTGTTTTGAGGCTTCGGCCTGTGTAAGCCGCATCGAGTCCTTCGGGAGATGCTAGCGGGGTACAAATAAAGTTAATAATAATAATAATAATAATAATAATAGATAGGATCACAATAAGATAATAACAAAATGTGACACTGATTGTAATGTACCACATCATCTGACAATATGTTACTGCTAGAACCCAAATCAATGATGGTCTAGTACTACCAGATATATTGTGATTTTAAGAAATAGGTATAAATTCTTCTGAGCATGGAAACCAGGAATCCTCCTATTTAGAATATATTAACACGAAGAGTTCTGTGAAGGAACTCTAGAACACTCCTGACTCCTGTACATGAACCCCACTTGCTGTGATTTAGATTAGATGCAAAAATATAACACCCCTGAAATGACTGATTGCAGTTCCCATAAGCTTCACCAGCAGATTCCATGGAATATATATGTGTTATATTCCAACATCTGGGCTGTGCAATTCCCAACACTAGTCTATACTCTTTATACACCATTACAGGACAGAATGTGTCTTCTTTAACTTCATTCTTTGAAATGATGGCAATTGAGATTATCTTTCCAATTCCGGCTGTATGGTTGAACAATGTGCTTTTGCATGGAAAGAAATACGTAAATGAAATGCACCACATTGTGTATATATATATACTTAGATGAAGGTAGAAACTGAGACACAAGCTATAATACTAAGCAAAACTCCTTTCATTCAGGTGTGGGCTGAGTTATTATTATTTTTTTATTTTGACATGGAGAGATGAAAACCAAACCAGTACTGAAACATATGACTGATTCTTACACAATCTATGTATCCTTCTTAAATTTTTTCATATGCTTCATGCTCACAGTTAATATTAACACTATTGCAACAGAATTTCCCCAATTGGTCTGTTGTCTTGGTATTGTTCAGTTTGCATTAACTGAAACATGGACTTCTGTATATTTATTTTTTCAGCTTTTAACATTCTTTTTCATCCCTTTCTCAGACTATCAATGGAACGGAGAACATCTTGTGTTGAAAATGTGAACACTTGACAGACTTACAATGTATTACAAATAGAGAAGAAAAAATGTGCCGAAATTTTTATTGTTTGTCTCAGCTGGAGTCGGGACATTAAATCAATTAGATTTACTTAAGTGTTGACTCATTATTTAGTAATTGATTCAATTAGTTGGGTCTAATCAACATGGTCCCAGCCCAAGTGAACATCTACATAACCAAGTAAAAAACAAAAAGGAAAACTAAAAAAGTCATCTGAGAACAAAATTCATACCTTTTCCACATCATTAATTTACAGTAAATAAACTGGTTTGTCCTTGTAGTCCACCCTCCTTCAGCACATTCCTTCCATATCTTTTTGTTTCACGGATTCCCTATTTCTCCAAGTAAGCATGGCTAATTTTGGTGTGTATATGAATGTTTGTACATGCCTTCAAGTTGGTGTTGACTTAGGGCCACCCCATACATTTCATATGGCAAGAAATAGTCAGAGGTAGTTTTGCCAATTCCTTTCTCTGAAATATATCCCACAGCACTTGGCATTCACTGGCCAACCAGGACCGATCCTGCTTAGCTTCCATAATGGGATCTGCTGCCTTTATTAATTTACTGGAAAAATAAATCTTTTGATTGTTCATCAGGAGTGGAAATATTGCTTTAGTCAGTAGAGGGAAATTCATGGCTGAAAGCAATGGCTGAATATGTTCTAAAAAGGACATTTGCTGAGGTCTAAGAATATCCAATTTCTTTTATTCTAGGAATAAGCTCTTGTCTCAGAGTTTAATTCTAATTTCCACATTGACAGCTTGAAAGGAAGCATCTTAAAAACAACAGAAAAGAAATGTAATGTATCTGTACTTCACATTCTTATTACAAGTATCATAACAAAGTTAGACTTAAAGGTAACTGAAATGGAAAGTTCTGAAGCCTAGAAAATCCATGGATGGTTTGGCTTTAAACAGTACCTTTGAACCCTACAGTTCAACGAAACAGTAATTCTATAGCTTAAGTGAAACAGTTAGCATTACAATGTTAATTATATTTCTGTATCTTCTCTTTAGCAGATTTCAAAGAGAATGAGCCCTGTTATGAAACTTAGATGGAAAAGGCTGGCTTGGAATAATAGGCAAAGTTTTTAGATTTGGGGCAATGCTTCTCAACCTGGGGGTCGGGATCCTGGGGGGAGGGGGGAGGTCACAAGGGGATGTCAGAGGGGTCACCAAAGACCATCAGAAAACACAGTAGTTTCTGTTGGTCATGAGGGTTCTGTGTGGGAAGTTTGGCTCAGTTCTATTGTTGGGTTCAGAATGCTCTGCAGGTGAACTATAAATCCCAACAACTACAACTCCCAAATGTCAAAGTCTATTTCCCCCCAACTCCACCAGCATTCACATTTGGGCATATTGAGTATTCATGCCAAGCTTGGTCCAGATCCATCATTGTTTGAGTCCACAGTGCTCTCTGGAGGTAGGTGAACTATAACTCCAGAACTCAAGGTCAATGTCCACCAAACCCTTCCAGTATTTTCTGTTGGTCATGGGATTTCTGTGTGCCACGATTGATTCAATCTCATCACTGGTGGAGTTCAGAATGCTCTTAGATTGTGGGTGAACTATAAATCCCAGCAACTATAACTCCCAAATGACAAAATCACCCCCCAACCCCCCAAACCCCACCAGTATTAAAATTTGAGCGTATCGGGTATTTGTGCCAAATTTGGTCTAGTGAGTGAAAATACATCCTTCATATCAGATATTTACATTACGATTCATAACAGTAGCAAGATTACAGCTATGAAGTAGCAACAAAAACAATTTTATAGTTGGTGGTCACCACAACACGGGGAACTGTATTAAGGAGTTGCAGCATTAGGAAGATTGAGAACCACTGATTTAGGGCAAATCTGATGTTAGCCAATCCTCAGCCAACATCCAAGCTTAGAGCTTTTCATGAGAAAAAAATAAACTACTGCTGAGGATGTGGCTGATCCAAATATATGCTTTTGAGAAGTACAGTAATCTGCAATTTCACATAAAAGAGTTGCTGCCTATTTTAAGAATGGATGAGCTAACTGTAAAGCGATGGATGTTATTCTTATTTTCTGCATTGCTTTGGACTGTCTCAATAGGAAATCCATACGCCTTGCAAGGTTATCTCAAACTGCAATAACAATTTCAAAGATGTTTCACTCACATCAAAATGGATTCATTCAGTTTCCTGATCTTCCAGCAAAATAAATGCAAACATCTTGCAAAAAAAATTATAAAATAGTGATGTCTTCACAAGCAGAAACAAAGATCTAAACTTATTTAGAATTTAAATTCAAAAATTAAAAACAAACAAACGGGAATCTCCTATGAACAGTGTAATCTGAAACATATGTACGTAATCAGCTATAAAAGCAATCATGGTTGTAATTGGAATCACACTAATTAAAGTTTGCAACCCTATTAAATACATATTGAGGGTGAATGGGAAGGATTTGGATAGAGTGCTGTGACTCAACATTCACATCTCCATTTACTGAAGTTAAAGGTATTTTCACATCACTGGACAGAGGAAGTGTAAGGCAATTTCTAGAGGCATTACTATATTTCCAACTCTACCTACCTTCTGCTTGAATATTGCTTAGGAATTTCACACAATATATTTCCTATACAAAGTCTTTGTTCCTTTTATCCATTGTTAAGCTAAGCCACACACAGACATTTACTTTGGAAATTATTCCTTAGGGTCCCCTTTTCTTGTGCTATACATCTTTTTAGTTACTTTCCTTTCCACTGCTCTGAATAGTGTGGGTTTAGTTACATTTGTCTGACAATAAAGGCCAGATTGTAACCTTGCTCACTTGTCCATAGGAAGGGGCAGTGCCTAACTGTTCTGCATGAAACACAAAGAAGGGACTCTGCCACAAATGAGAGTAATGAGCAGGCCTTCCTTCCCTTTCCCACCTTCCTGCCATACTGAACCCTGGCAAAGCTTAATTCACTGCAGGACGCAACCCTGTATTGTGCCGAACACTAGCTCTGATCCCACACAGTAACGTCAAGGGAGTTATTCTTCCATTTGTTTCTGCCTCTACTAGTTGCAGGCAATGAGATGAATGCCAACAAGGCTGGGGGGTGGGGGTGGGGTGGGGGAATGGTTCAAAATAAAGCAACCAGGGGCTCAGGATGACAGGGATGTGGCACCATTTATAGTTGTGTTGAATGATGGGATTTCAGCAGATGCAGATTTTTCCAGTCTGGCATCACAAGCTGCCCAATAATTATAAGGAACCCAAGGCCAAATAGGACCAACCAAATGGTGTCAAAAAGTATGCCCATTTTGCACTTTTGAGAAAATTCCACAAAAGAGGCTAGTGGCTCTGGGGTTAGTGGCATGTTGCATTCACTCTGGGGTTTAGTGTAAATGACAGAAAATGCTGATTTTTGGAGACAGGGTTCAGTGGTTTGCACGTCTTCTTTCAAGTCTGGACAAATCCTAGTGTGGATTCACTACCCTACTGACATTAGAGTTACCAGGCTCTTCTGAATTTTGATTAGTGTAAAAAAACATATAATTTGTCTCAGATTGTTATTTTTTTTTCTCATGGATGACACACTTAAATGTTAGTGGAAGTGATACAAGACCCTTGGCTATTTCTTTATCATTGGGTCACACGAGACATGGGTTATGCAGTATTTGAGATCAAGATAATATTTCATTTCCAAAAATTCCCAGGAGTCTTCAGACTCTAGCTGAGGGACTGATCTTGAATTTTGTGAGACACATACCTAATTTTGAGTTTTTAAAATTATAATAATAATAATACCTTAGTGAACTGTTCCAGTGGTGATTATATTTCGTCTGTCATGTTTTTCACCATGTATTATAGTCTCATAGATGAATATATGTATGTGTAGAATATTTCCACATTTGCTGCCTTGGCACTCCAGATATGCAGGGAATGTGTTTTTTAATTAATTTGTAATTTCTTCACAGTAAGAATAATATGGGAGTGGAACTAATTACCTAGATATTTTGGTGGGGCTTTTTCTTGGTGGCAATATTCAATCAGAAACTAGACACCCATGTGCTGGCCATAGTTTTGCTCTGGATCTCATGCACAGAGGTGGTGGTAGTACTACACTATAATAATAACAATAATACACTTTATTTATATTCCACCCTTCTCCTCTAGGGGACTCAGAGCAGATTACAGCATTTACATACATAGGTAAACATTCAGTGCCTTTACAATCATATACAATGAGACACAAAAACACAAACAAAGGCAGAGGCTTCTCCTTTCATTTCTGGCTTCTGGAGACGGTGCTCGTCTCTGGGGAGGCGCTCTCCTCCATTTTCAAGCCAAGGAGCCTGCGCTGTCATCTCCTGATTGCGTGGCCGGCAAGATTGCCTTTTCCCACCAAAGTGGTACCTATTTATCTACTCACATTTGCATGTTAACGAACTGCTGGGTTGGCAGGAACTGGAGCTGAAAGACAGGAGCTCACCTTGTCTCGTGGATCGAAATGCCAACCTTCAGATCAGCAGTTCAGCAGCACAAGGGTTTAACCCATTGCATCACTGCAGCTCCTTGAGATCAATTCTAACTCAATAATATTCCAAAAGAAAAGATTTCTACCACTTTGACACTGGGGAAGAGTAACTGCAATATCTGGGTTCCAGAATACAGTAAGAAGAGGTACTAGGACATAGCCCTGAATCCAACTACAATAGATCTATCAGCTCAACAGTACTTGCATAAATTGTTGATTTACCACACTAGCACATTAGTTTTGGCCTACTTTGTGTCCTTAGTTTAGCAGAGGGAAACAAGGAAGATACATTTTGGGCACTTCATCTGATGATCCAGCCAATAGTGGTTAGTGGTTTTCATATGGGGTGATGAACCCATTGTGATCTTCAATCTAAGTTTCAATATAGGATAGCAAGAGATTTAAGGCTAAATAGGGAAGGCTTCACAGCCCTCTTTGGCCTCTTTTGTGTTTGCACCAGTAACTACAACAAATAAGAGTCCGGGATGTTGTAGTGTCTTGAGGGTTGGACTAGGACTGCAGGAGACCAGACTTCAAATCCCCACTCAGGCATGGAAACCCACTGGGTGATATTCAGCAAATGTCACTCTCCCTCAGCTATACAGGAAGGCAATAACAAAGCTCCTCTGAGTAAATCTTGCAAAGAAAATTCTAGAGTAGGGTTTGGATGAGTTCAGATTGACTTGAAGGTGTTATGAATAACTTTCAATGACTTTAAAGCATAGGTTATTTTTATTGCAATTTTCCATTAGGAGAAAGGATATCAGAACTTTTTCAGAACAACATTTAGACATACAGATATACAGATTCTATGTAACTACTTTGGATTCACAAACAACCTACAGTTACATCGGCTAACAAACAAAGGGGAATTACATTTTTACTCAGTAGTCACTTACCCATACAAACATTCATCCATCATCATACATACATCACCATTTCACCATTCTTCCTCCGTGAAGAACATCTCTTAGGCCAGAATGTTTCCTTGCAAATCTGCCAATGCATATTCCAAAACTTCTAAAATGCCAAAATGCATCCTGTCCCTAAGCACAATTCCAAGAATCAGATCCCTGTTTTCCATACAGCAGAACCTGACTTCCTGCACAAAATCCAAAACTCTAGAATAATATTCCTTTCTCTTCCCTTGATAAAAGGAGCCCAAGTGACAAAATTTCTGCTTTTCATTGCAGATCTGCCATTCCCAAATATATATACCATCTCTGTTCTTCCCATGTAATAGAACTACAGGTGGGTTAGACTCCTCTGATTGGCCACAAATTTTGGATTGTAATAAGGTCTCATATAGCAATATTTTGCTGATGTTGCCCTAAAGTTATAAATGGCCAACAAGGTTGTTTTTCCAACCTGAAACATTCTGGCTTCCATCAGTTCTTGGATCGATGTTGACTCTTCATAATTGGTGTTAGTAAACACAAGCCTTGTGTTGACTTTCTTCTTAATGTAAGGAATCTTGTAAACATTTCCTTAACTTAAAAGAGCCATTGTCTCTAATAAACAGATGTAAACATGTTGGTTTCCCCCAAAAGTTCAATAGTTAATTATTGTCACAGTTCTTATCAATTTCAGCAGTTCAGCAACTTTTAATTAAAGTTCATGAGAGTAGTTGTTTTCCAGGCCTAAATATTCAGAATGGTGTCGTCAAAATTATAAGGTCTTGTTCAATCATTCTTTTCATACAATTCTATTCAAACCATATATCATATTTCATCATGACAAAGTCACACATTTTGGGGGAAAATAATCCTGGTACCCAGAACTAACTGTACATTGCACACAATAGTTGTGCATTGAATCAAAATAGAAGTAGTGCTGAGGGGCACTGCAGAGTTATTTGTGCCAGCAGTATTGCCACTCCTTCAAACGATTAGCATAGGTGTTGCATGCCTCCTTTACTCTATGTCATTAAAGGCAAATATTGAAAAACTTGAAAGAAGACCTAGAGCACCAAACCACACAGATTGTCCATTATCAGGTTGAGGCTGCTTGAACACTAAATGCCAGTAATCTGCTAATGTATTTTCTTGACTGCTTTTTTAAACCATGGGACCAGCACTGGTCTGGGTAAACAATACAGGTGCAGCACTTGTTGGCATATGGAATGGTTAGGAAAACCTGATGTTTTCTATATAGAAATTTATCACATAAAAAACAAGACATAAAGTAAAATCTTTTGAAGAATCAGTCCTACCGGTTCCTGGAATGTAGGGTTTTATAATTTTAATAATAATAATAATAATAATAATAATAATAATGATAATAATAGTTTGTTATTCACCTTTGCTTTTGATATGCCATAAATCCAAACCCACTTGTTCTATACATGGCATGATCTAATGCTGTGTGTAGCACACACAACAAGAAAGTGGTCATCCCTGGGCTATTGGAAGTATAATTAAATGTTAAAGCCCCTGAGGGCTTTTAAAAAGGCCTTTCAAACTGTTGTTTAAACCTAAGCAAATAAACTTGATTTTGACTTGACATTTACACAGGGACCCGAAGATTCCCCAGGAGAACAATCTCTGTCAATTTCTGTTTCATGTTTCTTTTTGGGACCCTGAAGTCAATCCTGATTCTATTGACCCTTCTCTCGGGTCATTCATTCCCACTTGGCTTCGATGAGTGGGGATTTCTCAGGTTCCTGTGGGGTGTCTTTCAGCCTTACTGAGACAACCTTTGAGGAGGCACCCAGGGAAGAGCCTTTTATCATCTGGATCTAAGATGTGGGGAGCGGTTTAGTAAAGTGGACCGATTCCAAATGTCATTTTTTTCTTTGCCTGAGATACAACCCTCTGTTCTTAGGTAAAGCTTCAGCTCAGTCTAACGGCAGGGAAATGGCACAGACTGCATGCAAAGGGAAACTCAACTCTGCTGGATAATTATTTGTGTTCCACCAAATGATGTTAGAAAGGAAGGAAGAAAGCGAGAAAGAATGCAATCATCTGAATTTAACAGAGCCTTTTCGCCCCCCACACAGGTAATGTATTCTCCAAATGTATTCATTAGGTTAAGAATGACATTTTTTCTGGTGAATGTAAGATGATAAGAATACTTAGCATTTATATAGCATTTTTAAATGTTCAAAGCAATTCAAAGAGATAAGCATTTTCTTGTGCTTAATTGTGAGCCTAATGAACACATTGGGAAGATACTTTGTAGGTGAAATTACTCAGAAATGTATTTTTTTACAGTAGGGTTATGCAGACTAAGGGCCACTTCAAATGTTATGTTTTCCTACATGGGGCGCACTTCAATTGAAGAAACGAGCACACAAATTATGTATAAATCACCAGCGCTTCAAACCATTCTCCTGAAGGAACATGTTATTCCTCTTGCTCGTGGATTTGGGGGAATTCTAGTCTGAAAAGGAACCTTTCCAGGCATTGTGACACCCCCACTTTCCCTTACAAATGACTCACAGTATATATAAATGAGGCAAAACATAACAATTGTATATGACATGATTTTTTATTGACAGTATATACTATTAGAGTGAATTGAGTTACTTAGAAATGATTGCATTAGCATTTGTTGTTTCAGTCCTAAATTGTTGTCAATGAATGCAAGGCACCAACACAAATAAATAATGTCTGGAACTGTCAACCAATTCAAAGAATCCCTGGCCTTTTTTCATTCATCTTTCATTTTGTCATGGATTAATTTGCAGTCAAGATCCTACACTAAAGCTGCACCATGTATATCACCAAATGTGGAGTTACACAAACTTTTGTGTTAAACAGCAGAGTTGCCAAGTGAACGCACACTTAGATGTGCAACTGAATTCACATCCAAATGTATTCACGTGCACCTGTGTGAGCAATTGCCAAGCATTCACAGCTCTGGTTTCACAGCCTTGAACTGAAAGCAGACTTTCCACATTGTACACAAATGTTCAACCACTTCCTTTGGAGAATGACAGAACAACGGAGTTCTAGCTCACAAGGGCTAATTCACTGGAATACTATTCCCTCCAATGAAGTGTATTTTTCAGATACTGAAGAAGGTATAAGATAGCTTATGCTTTTTAAAAAATTCTACATAATCTCATTGCTAGAAAAAAACCCCTCTATCTTTAATATTTGCTGGTTCATTTCTTTTTGCAATAGCTTACAGTGTGAAAAAAATGAATGAGTATGCTCTTAATCCATAGTCCACTGATCATAATCTTTCATAATTAAGTGAAAGTTTTATTTGATTAACTTGCTGATTAAACCAATATACAGACACTGTGTTCAACAAGGCCGCCCCGATGGAAGTGTACACAAGAGATCCACTTGAAAGAGAGTGGAAATTTATTGACCCTCCACAAGTTGGACTACAATTCCCATTGCATTTTAATATTGCTATGTACGCTCCACTCCAACAATCTGGAGGGGGTATACATTCCTCAACCCTATCCTAGAAAGTAAAGAATATTACTATTTTTAGGAGCACGGATTGGCTGCTGTGCTGTCTAAGATACCCAAGGTATTTCTCCATGTTCTACTATAACCCTTCAAAAAACCCACTGGGTACACCATCTTAGACACAATCAAGATAGCAGAGCATCAACAGCTTCCATCCAGTTTAGCTGTTATCTTTCTCAAGAGGTTGTCCATGTCTACACATTTAAAGGATGCTTCAAAGAGGAATTTAGTTTTTTGTGTGTGCATGAACAGGCTTAAGGACACTACAGCAGAAGGCTTAGTAGATTGTAACCTGCTCCATTGATCAGATTTTTAAAAAATGCATTGTAGATTCCTACATGTGTGTGTATGTGTGTATTTGTAGATTCCTACATGTGTGTGTATGTGTGTATTTATATGGGTTATCCAGAAAGTTAGGTTACAAGGTACATAGCTCTCATGGGAAATTTGCGGGGGAAGCTGGTATCACTGCCATGTAGCGGGAAGCCAGTGGAAGCAACAGAAGATGAGCATTCTATTTCCATTTCCCTCCAAGTGAAAAGTTTGCACTATAATACGCTACCTAATGCTAAGGGCATGAACAAAATCATTTTAGTTTACAGAGAGAATATAATGTTAAGGCAGCATGTGACAAAATGATTATGGAATATATTGTGAAACCATGAAGAAACTTCACAGAGCCATCCGAAACAAACATCATGGGATGCTGATGGTGGAAGTCTGTCTCCTTCATGACAATGCATGTCTGCACACCACTCATGCAACACAAGAGGTGTTGACTTCATTCGGTTGGCATGTTTTAAGCCACCCCTCTCACACCCCTGATCTTGCACACAGCGACTATCATCTGTTCATTAAATTGAAGGAACATCTGGGTGGAAAACACTTTTCTGATGAGGTGAAAATTGAAGTGATGAACTGGCTGAAAAAGGTGGAGGGAAACTTCTATGACACAGGCATCAAAAATTTGTCCCATGGATGACAGAATGTATTGAACTGAATGGTGATTATATAACACCTATGCTACAATCCATGTGAGTTTTATTAAAATATATTCATTCTTTGTATTTTAATAAAATCTTGTAACCTTACTTTTTGGATAACCCATATATATATATATAAATCTTCATGAGATCTGTTTTACTATTTCTCTCTGAGCAAATCCATATATATATATGGATTTACTCAGAGAGAAATAGTAAAACAGATGTCATGGAGAACTTTACATATAATTTGGAGGAAGTCAAATGTGGATCATCAAGAAAACTCAGGTAACAAAATAGTGACAAAGAGCAAATTGATTTACATATCATGTTGGAAGCGAGAAAAGTATAGTGGATTATATAACTTGCACTAAAGCATATAAAAACAAGTGAAATCCTCAATTGGACTAAGTCTGTGGGAAATATGAAACATTTACAAACAATTGCATTAGCCATTCAATTTTATCCTGCAAAATCATTAAGTATAAACACATTTCCTTCATCATATAATCAGATTGCATACTTCCACTGCTGCAGTTGTTATACATGGAAATTGAATGGCACAACAGTGATATAAAGGAACACCTTATATTGGCTAGTCATAGGTTTGGGCTTTGGTTCTGAGTTGTGAATGCATTCTGGTTTTTAATCTGAATGGTACTGGAGATAGCCAGGGTGTTGAATTGTATTCCCCAAATAGACTTAATACCAGACTAAAACCCAAAGTGCAGCACTGGTCCAAAACCGCTGGAATGCCTCAGTTGCCTATCCTCATTACAGACTTTGCTTGGAGACCTGTCAATTTGAGCTGCTTACTAAATTCCAGCTGCAAGCTTCAGTACGTCTAGTCTCTAGTTTGTTGAAAAACACAACAACCTTTTAAAAAGGCATGAGTAGAACCCATGGGAGCATTTGGGCTGCACAGCCATTGCAAAAAAGACTAAAAACAGAGCAGACACACTTTCAATCTGTCACTTAGAGAAGCCTTATCAATTCAGTTTATTCTTGCCATATGTTGCTATGTATGGAAAAGCTGACAGTCTCTCTCAACTTGGCAGCTTACGAAGGACTTGGCATACCCCCTCCCTTAAGTCCCTTCATATGCCTGATAGCACACATTTGCTGAACAATATATACATCTTAACATGCCTTCATTTATGTCACTGGTGATTTTGGCCAAGAGGCATCCCAGAGAGCTACATTCAGGGCAGGTGTGAATACAATTCTTAGATTTGTCTTAATACAAAGAAATTGCACAGTACTGTCAATGCTGCTGCTGAGGTACTGCATAAATGTCTGAAGCAAATAACTATACTTATTATGATGAATTCCAGTCTTTGACCTTAATAGCTACCTTTTTGCAGCTAATAAAGTTGTGAAGCTTTTATGCAGAAAATATAAACCAGGCATCCTAACATTTACACATGAATAAATGGATGTTGGTGAGTTCAGTACTCTTGCTTAAGACTCAGAAATTCAACACACAGATGCATGGTCAAGGAACAACATCAAGCTGGAAAATCATACTGAGAGATATAAACTGGGCAATGACTAAGACTTCTACCCTCATCAATAGCATGTGGGGACTGTCTTGTCTTTCATTCTGGGAGAAAAGGATATACATTAAATCAATCAATCAATCAATCAATCAACCAATCACATGTTATTGTCATGTAAATACTTAGGAAGAAACTGAATCTGATCTTGCAATCATCAGTCTTTCAGGGAGAAGGTATGGGTGTTTGAGAAGTTGAAATACTTGTGGCTCACATGCTAGTGGGATGGTGAATCGGATCCAGTTTTAAATTGAATTTAGAGTAGTGTTTCTCAATCTGGAAGTTGGGACCCCTGGAGGTCATGGGGGGGGGGGGGGTCAGAGGGGCACCAAAGACCATCAGAAAACATGTACTTCTGATGGTCTTAGGAACCAAGTTTGGTCCAGATCCATCATTGTTTGAATCCATAGTGCTCTCTGGATGTAGGTGAACTACAACTCCAAAAGTTAAGGCCAATGCCCACCAAACTCTTCCAGTATTTTCTGTTGCTCATGGGAGCTCTACAAATCCCAGCAGCTATCAAGGTCTATTTTCCCCAAACTTCCCCAATGTTCACATTTGGGCATATTGAGTGTTCGTGCCAAGTTTGGTCCAGGTCCATCATTATTTGAGTCCCCTGTACTCTCTGGATGTAGGTGAACTACAATTCGAAAACTCAAGGCCAATGCCCACCAAAAACCTTCCAGTATTTTCTGTTGATCATGGGAATTCTGTGTGCCAAGTTTGTTTCAATTCCATCACTGGTGGAGTTCAGAATGCTCTTTGATTGTAGGTGAATTATGAATCCCAGCAACTGCAACTCCCAAATGACAAAATCAATCCTCCCCAACCCTACCAGTATTCAAATTTGGGTGTATTATGTATTTGTGCCAAATTTGGTCCAGTGAATGAAAATACATCCTGCATATCCGATGTTTACATTACGATTCAGAACAGTAGCAAAATTACAGTCATGAAGTAGCAATGAAAATAATTTTATGGTTGGGGGTCACCACAACATGAGGAACTGTATTAGGGGGTTGCGGCATTAGGAAGGTTGAGAAACACTGATTTAAAGGGAATTATTTAAAGTGTTTGATTGTATCCCCACAAAAGGTTCAGGAACATGGATAGTTTAAAAAGTAGTTAATTTTTTAGCAGGCGGAGTAAAAAAACTGTTAAAGAACTTGAAAATCAGAATAGTAACATTTCCAAGTGTTGCATTGGATCTTACAGGCGATATAGCCTCATCTTTCATCCCTTCTCCTTCCCTGAATTGATTTTCTACTTCATTGCCAGCCATTCATGAGTATGGGACAATTTAGTATGAGTGGATTATAGCTGGCAATGAAGTAGAAAATGGATGTGAAAACCCAGAACCTGATGATGTGGATCCAGATATGGACAGCTTTCCTTAAAGTGTTCTCATCCAACTCTATGATTCTATATAAAAACCTTCCTGTTTAAGGAAGGTTTTACGAATGCAACATTACTCTTTTCAAAATCCTTCTCCTGATAGTTGCTAATTTCTTTTGTTAGATTTTAATTCACCTGTTTTCTTGGTTGATCCTTTTGATATTTTGAGTATGATATTCTGTTTTAATTGTTTCAAGTGTCTGTCTAATATCAGCAACTTGGAAAGTTACTTGAAAAGTAGCTAGTTTTATAAAACCATAGTGAGATCATATATCCTTAACCATCAAAATAATTAGAGTACATTTACATTGCAAAAGCAGTGAAGTTATCCTGTGCTAAATTACAATATACTTAATATTTTGTTACTGGAAAAATAATAATTACAAGCATTTTGCTATTTTAAACTAATTACTCCTAGTGCAATTTCTGTTGCTTTTATTGTCTAGGGTCTACAGATAATTTCTGGAGATGGGGAGGGAGGGAGAGAAAGATAGTGGTAGTAATTTCATAGCCTTTGCGGATTTTGTGATAGTCTGGCAGTGCAGAAGCTGAATCTGATGCACTTGCTTTATCAAACACAAAACACTGACTCAGAAATAATTTGCAGATTTTTGTGCTAATTGTTTCAGCACTAAAACAAATATGTAGATCTAATCCCAATGACTAATCATACCTAGATTGACCCATTACATCTATGGAATGATGGTAATGCCATTGATTTAGGGAATTTACTTTAACTGGGACGAACAATAGGATTCTGTTTACAATTTACCAACTAAAATAGAAGTCCCTAACAGTATTGACATAGAGCAAGGTTGACTTGAAGGCAGTGAATAACAACAAATTATTGATTGATGGCATGTTTCCTTTCATCTAAAATGTAGTAACTAGTCCAAATGCAATATACTAAAGGCCAAGCTTACATTAGTACTTGCTCTAAGGAAGAAAAAAAAGGAGCCAACCTGACATAATGGTTTGACTGGAGACCAGGGTTCAAATTCCCACTCAGCCATGAAAACCCACTTGGTGACCTTGAGCAAGTTCCATGCTCTTAGCCTCAGAAAGCCCTGTGATAGCTTCACCTTGGGGTTACCATAAGTGAGAAACAACTTGAAGGAACACAGCAACCCCAACAACAACAACCTGTGGGAGAAAATTATTCATTATTAGAGTAAAATCTGAAAGATTACTTTCTTTAGTTGCCCATGGTCACTTATGTCATTGGCTTAAAAACCTAGTCAATCAATCTGATTTTTTTAAAATTAAGACAACCCCCTTCCACCACATACCCATAAAAATATTCAGGCAAAAAGAGAAAGTGGACTGCTTGCCTAAAATTAGATGACATCAGAAATGATGATAGCACATTTTCCTTTTATATTTATAGATTTGGCTGTTTTCCAAGCTCTGATTTCAAAGGGCCTGATTTTCCTTTATCCTGATTTTCCTCTATGTTATTCTGGTAATGTAAAGAGGGCACAAAAAATGGACACAAATTATAATTATAATCACTTCAGGGCCCATTTACATCATCCTGGCAGAGATTTTGTTTGGAATTTCCAGACCCACTTTAAAAGAAAAAGGGGGAAAATTGATAGTTTTGAGCATGGGTTTGGATTTCAGTGGAAAGGGAGAGAGAGGTTATTGCTTGTTCCCACTACATTTTTAAAGCAAGGGAATTTGTGCTCTTGGCACACCTAACTATGAAATAAGTTCATTTTATTGCTTATTCAAAGAATAGACACTCAAGATGCAGAACCACTGATCTGACTAGGAATATAGAAACTCCTGAATCATCATTATTCTCATCATCATCACACATCTGTATTCGTAAAATCCATGATTCCCAGTCCAATAAATGATTTGCATTTGCATATCCATTTTGAAACTGAGATTATGTCTAGGATTCAACTTGAATAGTGTTTAGATTTTGATTAAAATTATCCTTGTTATTTGTTAATTATTCTTGTTTGTGATTATATCCGTGCAGATTGTAATTCTGTCAACTTTTTAAACTTCATTCAATATGCTTTTTCTTTAAACATTTAGAAAAAGCATTTTGAAACACTTCATGGTTGAGTGAACTGTAGTCCCTCAGATGTTCAAAACTACCATAATCTCTCAGCACTTTCTGATAGGAACTGGGGTCTTACAACATCTGGAGGGACATAATTTTAATGTCATTTTAGTGTTTTTTCTCACCTGTTACTTCACACACAAATATGCACACACTATACTTACTTTCTGTATGACTATAGTTTGCAATAATGTAAAGTTACAGAGTAGGTTAAAATATTCTTAACTGTTTACTTTTTTCCAGGGTTGGCTCAGGGGCATATGTAGCTCTTAGGCCTGATGTCTTGCACCTCAGGTATAATCTATTGGAAGCATTGTGAGAAATGACATGGTTTGACTACTGTTGCCCTTATATGTCCTTTTGTTTTGTTTCTTATTTTTTTTATTTGGAGCATTTCTATCCCGTCCTTCTCGCCTCCGAAGAAGGACTCAGGATGGCTACCAACAGGCACCATTCCATGCCAAACAATAAATGATATAAAATAAATGATATAAAATTAAACTATATTAAAAGAATTATAGATACATTAAAACAGTTTGCCATTTCACATTGTCTTCCAAATCAATCAATTTCCATCAGCTAAAAAGTCCATTAAAACTAGCTATTCTGTGATCACTTGATCCCATAACCAGGGTTTGAGCTTCTTCCAGAAGGCCATGAGGGAGGGGGCAGATCTGATCTAATTAGGGAGGGAGTTCCAGCTGAGGGGCCACCACCAAGAAGGCCCTGTCTCTTGTTCCCACCAAGCGTGACTGCGATAGCGGTGGGACCGAGAGCAGGGCCTCTCCAGATGATCTCAAGGTCCTTGGGGGTTCATAGAGGGAGATAAGTTCAGACAGGTAAACTGGGCCAGAACCATTTAGGGTTTTATAGATCAAGACCAGCACTTTGAATTGTGCTCGGAAGCTAATAGGCAACCAGTGAAGCCAGCGTAACAAGGGGGTTGTATGTTCCCTGTACCTCGCTCCAGGGAGCAACCTGGCTGCTGAGCATTGGACTTGCTGGAGCTTCTGAACAGTCTTCAGAGGCAACTCCATGTAGAGTGGGACGTAACCAGAGCATGGACCACTATGGCCCTTTTATACAACTAAAAGTCATGATACTACATCCAAGCTGTGTACTGTAAATTTCTACTCATTCATGGCACTACACTGCATGCAGAAATCTCCTTCCATGAACTGGAAATGAATACAGATGTTGCCTTTCAGGAAAAAAAGTCCAATAGGAGAACTTGGGCGTTTATGTATAAGACATTGGAATTTGGCCAAAGCATCAAGAGGAGTTTAACAATCATCTACTGCATACATCTGCTTCAGCACAAGTGCTGTAATAACGTAGGGTGCATTTGCAACAGTCCTGATAGTCATTTTATCTCTGGTTAAATATTTCCAGCAAAGGATATCCCACCCCCTCCTACCTACCCTCCCAAGGCTATCATATATTCTCATAACCACACATTCACTCACTACTACTATTCCTTAATTTTAATTTTTTATTTTTAGAAAATATTTGCACTTTAGTTTTTGAAAAACAATCAGAAAAGAGCATAACTATATACCAAAATAGGTGATTGAAACATTGGAGGACTAGGAACTATTGATGGGTTTCACCTGTCAATAGCTAAGAATGGGAGAATCACAGAAATAATGCTATTGAATAATAGAATAACATTATATACCTTGCCGCCACCTCCCAGAGGGACTCGGGATGGCTCACAAAGCACTCAAGGTGCAAACACGCAATATACAAAAAATGCAAAGATAACAACAAAAAGCAAGAACAATCAACATAAACATCACAAAACCCTCTGATTAAGTTCAATAAAGTGCAACAATAGTTGCAGAATACAAACAATCAAACTGCAATCAATATCATTCTCATAAAGTGCACGGTGAAAGGCTTGTCTAAAAAGTCATGTCTTCAGTTGTATATGGAAGGCTTGGAGAGTGGGAGCTAGCCTAACCTCCCCCGGGAGGGCATTCCAAAGCCGGGGAGCCACCACTGAGAAGGTCCTCTCTCTCATCCTCACCAACTGCACTTGAGACGGAGGTGGGACCGAGATGAGGGCATCTCCAGTAGATCTTAGTGCCTGTACTGGTTCAGAGAAGGAAATGTGGTCTCAAAGATAGGGCTTTATAGGTGATAGCATGCACTCTGAAATTGGGACTGGAAAGACACACGGTATCATCAGTATCATGCAATAGGATCATCACGAAATGTGATGGTCCAGCTGAAATGCTGGTTTGCCGTCTCATGTAATAGTCTTTAACCCTGTTTAAATGAAAATGTCTTTGCCTGTCAGTGAAAGGAAAGCAGGGAGTGGGCAATGGCTCTCTCTTGTGTCCCCACCAAAGGAGTCTGTGATGGTGTCTGGACCAAGAGATAGCATTTCCCCATAGATCTTAGAGCCCTGGTAAGTTTACGTGGGGGGAGGGGCAATCTTTTAGATAGTCTGAATATCATATAAGGTTTCATAGGTTTGTGCCTGGAAATGAACTGATAGCCCATGTTTTAACAAGGGCATTATATGCCTCCCATAACTGGCTCCAGTCAACCTTTGTAGGAACTGTACTCTGTCCTCCCACTGTAGGAATGGCTGGTGGTACATAACATGTAAATAAATGTCAGACATAACTCATACTTGCATGGTTGCCCTTCAAAGGTATGCTTTCCCCACCTTCATTAGTCCACAAATGTTAAATCCAGCCCACGTCCAGGCACAGAAATGTAGATAAATGTGTTATATGCATTTGAACTATTTATGCTGATACATAAACATGGATAAATGTATTACGAACAGAATTACTTTCAGTGCTGTTCTATATACAGTTAAAGGTTTAAAAAGAGCTTTAAATGACATAATGACATTACTGTAGCTGATTTTCTGTGAAAATAGTACTTAGAAGTGTTGCACAGTAGTCACTATACATTAATTCTCACTCCCATCACTTAATTGCATCACCCTTTAAGACAGACATATAATGTAATTAGAGATTTGAACAGTTCACAGCCAGATCACTTAAAGTAACATTGTTAATGGGCTTTAGGAGTTCTCCCTTTAATATTGCCAGTGTTATAACTTCTAATTACCTTAATAATTAGGGCTGTGTCATTCATGATTGAGGTAACAGTTTCTAACACTAATGGGTATTAGAGGGCTTATACAAGACATGTTTTGATGTTCTCATCCAGTTGCTTAGGCTAGAAAGGAGCTATTTGTCCTTAGAAACATAGTGGTTGCTATGTGGTGACCCGGGAAGAGGCATCCTTACCAGCTACTCTAATACTGCCAGTACCGCTGCTGTTTTCATGGACTGTATAAAATGCATTCACCCAACACTGCTCATGAAATGCAAATGTGGCCCCTATGACTGAAATTCAGTGAACTTAAATTGCTGCAAATAACAGTGTAAACCCAGATGTCAAACCTGGCTGGCATTGAAAGAAATCAATAGGAAAGCCCCCCTCCCTTCATTAAAATGTAACATTACATCTTGACACGTATTAATAAAAAGGTGAGGAATTTTAAGATTTAGCATAAAATTTTGTCCTAAACTTGTTCCATTGTTTTGAACCTGGAGGGGGGATGATGGGGTATGGCCCGGCTTCAAAAGAATCGACACATGGTTCCAAAGCAATGGGGTTCACTGTTTTTCCCCCTACCCTTTTGGTTGGAATAGGGGAGGGAGCTGTGGGGGGAAGGAGCAGTAGATTTTCTTAGTTCTGCATGATTTCTAAGTAAACAGTTTCTCATAGCAAAGCTGTACATCTCTAGTTAAAGTCATGAAAGGCCTGAGGATAATGTTCTTGTTGTTATTGATTGACATATAGTCAGATTCAACTTAAAGAAGCTCTATAAATGAAAGACCACTAAGAGCTCTAGTCATTGGTAGTTCTGCTCAGGTCCTGCAGATGCATTACTGTGAAGCCTTTATTGAATCTATCATCTTTAATGTGGACTTCCTCTTTCCCTGCTGACTCCCACTTTATCAAGCACTATTGTCTTTTCCATTGAGGGTGCACCTACCCTATGGAATCAATCCAGTTTGATGTCACTTTACCTGCCATGGTTCAATGAGATGAAATCCTGGGAATTATATCAGCACTTTTTGCCATCTAAGGCTAAAGACCTTGTAAAATCACAGCTCCCAGGATTTCATAGTATCGAGCCATGACAAAGTGGTTGCAAACCACATTAATTCCACAGTGTAGATATGTCCTGAATCCTGTTTTTTTATGATACAACCAAAGTACAATAGCCCAAATTTAGTCATTTTGTCTTCTTGGGGGAGTTCAACAATGATTTGTTCTTGAATTTTTTTGCTCTTTTCAGTGATCTGTGTGAACCACAGAACTCTCTTCCAGTACCAAATTTCAAATGAGTTCATCTTGTCAGCTACCCAACCAGTTGAAAGCATGAGTTTTAAACTTGTGTCCTGTGTTTTGGTCTCAGTCCTGTGTGATTAATGTATTGTTTGCTTGTTTTTCGATGCTTATTTTAATCTGATTTGTTGGGCATGTCCCTTTGTAAGCCGCCCCAAGTCCCTTCGGGAAGATGGAGGAGGGGTATAAAAATAAAGATAATAATAATAATAATAATAATAATAATAATAATAATTATATAGAAATGCTTGATATGTATTTTTAAGGAACTGCATTTTAATATGTATGTTTGTAAAAATTTTATACTACTTGTGTGTTTTTTTACTGTGCTGTGAACCATGGGGAGAGGTGGGTAAGAAACATAATAATGATAATAATAATAATAATAATAATAATAATAATGTAGCTTCTTTCTTGTACTTTCTTTTTTTAGTTCTCTTCAGTGCAGTTGGGATGGAAGTAAAGATTAATAATGAATTGCTCCAGACAACTTCTATTCTCCATAGGATTGGAAGATAGTTGCTGTATTCCATTCATCCTTTTTAATAAGCTAGTGTTAATTTGCTAAGTGAAGTGGCAAAAGAGAAATGATAAAAAGAAGCCCCAAATTAAAGTGACATTGTCACCCCCTGCAGGCAACAGGATCTAACTAGTTAAGGGAAAACTCATCACAAATCCTTTAGCCACACAGATTAGGAAGCAATAGGAGGATCAGGATCTACTATTGATGATTCAAAATATGTTGAAGATTTTTTTAAAAAAAATGACCTTGGGTCATCATTCTCTATTAAAAATTGATATTCTGGAGGTAAGACATAATGTTTTATACTGGGTTGATAACTGTCTTACTGAACAACTAAAGGATTCTGCCCATGTTGGCTATGGCTATTCTTTTCTTCTTGCACTGTCAGCAGCTGGATTGGTTGGGTGGGATAACTGATACCTATCCTCTTACCTGGCATTCCAGAGTCTAACTCTGAACTCGCTCAACTATGCTAGCTCTCCTGCATTGCTTTGCTCAGTCAAGCATCTCTCTCTTCACTTCTATCCATTTGCAGAAAGTGATTTAATTATTCCAGGCTAAGGAACAAAATTGTATAAATAGTATCTGTAAGTTTGCTATTGTCATTATTAGTGTTGTTATTGGTAATAATATGAGTATTTTCAAACAATTAACACACTTTGCAGAAAATAAATATTTTCTATATGGCAGAGATAAAAATGTTGCTTTTAAAATGATGAACCAGGACCTTATCACACTGGGATACTCTGTTTATACAGTAGAGTCTTGCTTATCCAACCTTTGCTCATCCAGCGTTCAGTATTATCCAACGCAGTCAGCCTCCCACATGGATCCCCAGCTGTTTCAATACAATTTGTAAATACACTAATTATTACATAATGTTACCATGTATTGAACTGCTTTTTCTCTCAATTTGTTGTAATGTTTTGGTGCTTTATTTGTAAAATTATAACGTAATTTGACGTTTAATGGGCTTTTCCTTAATCCTTCCTTATTACCCAACATTTTCACTTATCCAACATTTTTCCTGCTTGTTTATGTTGGATAAGTGAGACTTTGCTGTATCAATGTGTGTCCCATATTTTTAAAGGACTGGATGTATGTGTGTTCAGATGGGATGCATACTGACCCCTTCATACCTGATTCTTACGTTTTGAAAATACTATACTTTGACTCATCACACCATGGAAGACTGGCTCCTCCAAATCTGTTCGAATGCCTCCCTACATCACTTTTTTATTTTTGTTCCTAATATTGCACAGTGATGTATCTTGGAAATCTCAAACTACCATTCTCGTGAGATTTTAGCTGACAGAATGCACACTGATTTTACAATCACATGTAAAAATGGCATCTCAGAAACATATTAAATCAAAAAACACGATTAGAATTACTCGGTTTCTATGACATTTTGCAGATGGATTCCAATGGATTATTGATGGAATGGGACAAATGTCATGTGACAGGATGCATTTGGATCATGTTCACAGGGTCTCAGAAACTGAGTACCATATATACTTGAGTATAAGCTGACCCGAATATAAGCTGAGGTACCTAATTTTGTGGTGCTGGAGGAAAGTGCTGAGAGTCCCTTGGACTACGAGAAGATCCAACCAGTCCATCCACCAGGAAATAAAGCCCGACTGCTCATTGGAGGAAAGGATACTAGAGACAAAGCTGAAGTACTTTGGCCACATCATGAGGAGACAGCAAAGCCTGGAGAAGACAATTATGCTGGGGAAGGTGGAAGGTAAAAGGAAGAGGGGCCGACCAAGGGCAAGATGGATGGATGGCATCCTTGAAGTGACTGGACTGACCTTGAAGTAGCTGGGGGTGGTGACGGCCGACAGGGAGCTCTGGCGTGGGCTGGTCCATGAGGTCACGAAGAGTCAGAGACGACTGAACGAATGAACAACAACAACCTAATTTTACTATAAAAATCTGGGAAAACATATTGACTCGAGTTTAAGCCGAGGGTGGGAAATGCAGCAGTTACTGGTAAATTTCAAAATAAAAATGGGTAGCAATAAAATTACATTAACTATAATTTTAGGTTAAATGTTTTTGAATATTTACATAAAACTGTAATTTAAGATAAGACTGTCAACTTTGATCAAACAATTATTCTAATCTTCTTCAATGTAAATGTATGTGCTTACCTATTGTTCCAATAATAATAAAGAGATAAATAATAAATGCAATAAAATAATAATGATAGAGTAAAATAATGGAAATTTAATGATAACAGTAATAATAGAGTAAAATAATAAATGTAATAATAATAATAATAATAATAATAATAATAATAGAGTAAAATAATAAATAACTTTGAATTGTGTATAAGCCAAGGGGAGCTTTTTCAGCCCAAATAAAGGGCTGAAATACTCGGGTTATGCTCAAGTATATAAAGTATATTCCAACTGGCACTTCTGTCTGATGTTTTGATTTATGTTTGATATAATAGTTTGCATTTTTAATTTAATTTTAGTTGTTAAATTACAATTTGCTTTTATATGTTGGGTTGTCAATTTTCATTATTATGTGTGTATTATTGTTATGTTCAGACATTGAAAGTTTGCCTTTTATTATTGGAATCCGCCCTGAGTCCCTTCAGGGAGATAGGGTGGAATATAAATAAAATATTAGATAAACAACAAGATTAGTACACAGCAAAAAAGATCAAGTGTTTAGGACAGTGTGATGTATCGGTAAACAATGCATGCAGATCTGAGTAGGGTGGCCTTTTGCAGCTGACAGATGGCAATTCTGTCAGTGGCGATTCTTTTTAAGTGTAGACCAAGGTCTTTAGGCACTGCATCCAGTGAGCCGATCACTACTGGGACCACCTTTACTGGCTTGTGCCAGAGTCTTTGCAGTTCTATCTTTAAATCCTCATATTTTTTAAGCTTTTCCAGTTGCTTCCCTTCAATTCTGCTGTTGCCTGGGATTGCAACATCACCAATCCACACTTTGTTTTTTTCCACAATCGTGAGGTCAGGAGTATTGTGTTCCAAAACTCTGTCAGTCTGAATTTAGAAGTCCCAGGGTATTATTATTATTATTATTATTATTATTATTATTATGTGATAAGGTCCCCAGAAATATAGTACTGTTGTCCCATGCCCCCAAAGTAATTAGGTGATATTATACGCAAGTTTTTGCAAAAGTAATTCCACATTTTCCTGTATCTAATAATAATAATAATAATAATAATAATAATAATTCATTTCTAGACCACCCCCGCTCCCCGAAAGGACTCATGACAGTTAAAATGAATTACATAGTTACTGTCTGGTAAATTTCAGACAATCTGATTGCTACAGTCTGTTTTTATCAAAAGCACTTTCTTTCTGTCAATTTCTGAGACTTCCATAAATTATACAGAAATTCCTGAATGAACAACTAGACAATGGGCATTAATGCCTGCTAATACAACCTTTTTGTGCTCTCCGTACAGCATCATGGTTATATCAGGTGGGTTTTTACATAAAATGTTATTATTTTTTTAAAAAATACCTAGGAAAAAATCCCTGGTTGCCCTTTCCTTCACTGGACATTCATGTACTGGTAGTAAAGTTTTTGGATCCATAGTTGCTTGCAGGAACAATGTTATGGGCTAGTATACTTATGCCATTAGAATTATGTAGCTGATTGATTATCTCTGCCTACTAACAAATTGTTTGTATTTCAATTCAGTTTCATGATTAGATTTGAAACAGCATGTTCAGATTCCAAAGTGAAAGTAAGACAAAGTACAATTTATTCACCAAAACTAAATTCATCAGCAGAAAAAGCCATCATGTATTATTTTCTTTTGAAAAATGCCATTAGCATATTCACAAATCAAAAGTTTCCCCAAAATAAAAAAGTCATAATTCCCTTCACTAAAATGTCCTCCCGTTGACTAAATCGTGGAAAAAATCAGTTGTAGTTGAAAGTTTTAATTGACTGTTGTTGGAATTATACAAATTTAAGTAGCTGTGGATTGGAAAACACCCTAGGAAATGTACTCCTATACATCCATCTACATTCATATGCATCCATCTTCGTGGGAAGATGGTTCAGTACTACTTTTAACAAGGCCAATGTGACTTAAAAATCAGAAATCCTTAGGCAAATAAATGCCACAGATATTTTGAGCTAAAAGGTCAAAAAGAGGAATATGCTACTTAGCATTTCTATTTTGACTGACATTGTTCTAAATAACCAGTTCTGTCACAATTGAGAGAATATGGAGAAGCATGATGCAAACCCTTGCTGATGCCTTCTAGGATGACACTGTCAAAAACATACTTGTAAATGAAAACTGCAAGAAATTGTGCTAAAAAGGGGATAGGAGGAAGAGAGGATGACTATAGTTTCCATGAATGAAAATTCAATATTCCCTGGGGGTTCAGAATTAAATGCAGACGGTAATAATTACACTAATTATGTCTGTTGTGATTCTACCTTTCAGTCTACATGAAACAAACATATAACAATTAGTTGCACTTTCATTTAATTAATGAGCTTTAGGAGAGCCAGCTATTATTTTGGTTGCCTTCTAACTCTTTTAGAATAGGCCAAAGATAAAGCTGTTTACTTTAATTTGTCAATAAATGTGTCACTGGCATCATGCAACACCATACTTATTTGTCCCACTGGAGAATAAAGTTCTCCTTTTAACATAGAAAAACCTTACACACTGTGTAAATATCCAGTGTTTTTTCATGTTGCCTTTGTTTCGGGATTTGGAGAGCTTTTAAGCATGCTTCAGAGTGCTTACTTTCTAACGCTATCGGTTTGGACACAAATTGACCAAAATGGGGAGAAACATACTTGCACACATGGAGTCCTAAGAAGCAGAACTATATCTCCCCAGAATGTGATCATGGGTGATGTATATATCCTGTAAAAATGTATTGCATTCATTGAATCTGTACCTCAGCTATGTTTCTTTCAGCCATATTATTTTTATATTGGTTTTAATTGTGTTGTTATTTGTTTTATCTGATGTTTTAATTGGTTAAAGTGTTTTACATGGGTGTTTTAATTGTAATCTTGGGCGTGTCCCTTGTAATCCGCCCGAGTCCCCTAGGGAAGATAATTGGCAAGGTATAAAAATAAAGTAGTAGTAGTAGTAGTAGTAGTTGTTGTTGTTGTTATTATTATTATTATTATTATTAAAGTAAAGTTTCCAAGCTGTGCTGAAACCAAAACAAAACCTGTTTTCTACTACAAATATGTCCAGCTACTTCAGAGCTACCTATACATGTTGAGCATCCCTTATCTGGAATTCCAAAATTGCCCACACAGGTGGCTGAGATCGTGATATCTCAGTTCCATGTTCAATGTACACAACTTTGTTTCATGCACAAATTATTTAAAATATTCTATAAAATTGCCTTCAGGCTATGTGTGTAAGATATATATGAAGCATAAAGAAATTTTATGTTTGGACTTGGATTCTCTCTCCAAGATATCTCATTATGTATGTATATGCAAATATAAGTATTTCAGAATCTTGAGAAATTTGAAACCCAAAAGACTTCTGGTCTTAAGCATTTTGGATAAGGTATACTCAACCTTTGCCACTAACAATGCCCCTCCAGATTCCAAAAGGAAGACTTCCCTTAGGCTGATGTAGAGATGCCTGGAAATGAATGCATGACAAGCAGGAAATATCTGAAATATGGAAGTTCATCATGATAACTCCCATGGCTCTCCTCCACCAGATTCATATTCTCATTCAAGCAGCCATGTTGGTTCATAGTAGCATGCGTATTTGTGTTTGTTTGTATATAATCGTTCTGTATGTCTGTATATATGCCTTCCTCATAAGGTTGCAAGATGTCACTTAGGACCTCATCACATCGGGAAATTTACCCATCCTAGAACATTTCACCAACACAACCAGCACATGACATACAGCTATTTCTGATGGGGCTCTGTGATGGCTGTGTCAGCCAAGTATTCTACGACAGGAAAATCTGAACACGGGAGACTATTCATGTTCAGACTGGAAATACTGGGGACAGCACTGGAGCAAGCTGGAAATGTATGCTTTCTGACGTGTGATGAGCAAGCAGGTGATATGGCCAATGTTGGGCTTTGGGTGATGGATTTGCCCCATTGCCCCATGATTTGGCCCGCTGCCCTATGGATTCCTCTGTGCCCTCCCACATCAAGGACCTCCATGTGATGAAGTCCATATTATACTAGATGCACCTGGAGATCGAGGAAGCTTGCCCCTTATCAGGCATGTAGCCGGGGAGGAGCTTGAGGGGCTTCAGCCCCCCCCCCCCCGAAATTCTCATGGTGGTTCGCGAAAAGGCCTTACTGGTGCATTATTTAAACTGTTATGTTTATTCATATCATGATCTGATCACCATACTCAATATATCCCATATGCATGGGGGTATTGGGGTAATGATACAAAAGGTTTGCTAGGCTAGACCCTCTTTCACTCAGACTCAGACCCCCCCGAAACTCAGCCCCCCCGAAACCCCCCCTGAAAAAAATTCAGCCCCCCCCCCCCAAACGAAATCCTGGCTACGGGCTTGCCCCTTATAAATTGTTAGATATTGCCATAAGTGTAGAAATCTTTTCCTTTTGTATATGAAATGAGATGCAACCCTTTCCCACAAATGTTGGGGGTATAGATCCTGCATAAATGTATGTATCATGTAATCTATGAATTTAGAAAGTATATTACTTTTACAGAAATATACATGGCTAAGTGAACTAAAACTAATGCTCCAATTTGGTAATTGGAATACAAACTGAATAATGACTTTCTGATTGCAAACTCTGCATTTTGACTGCCTCCATATTGATATTTGAAAATCTGGGAACAATATGCCTTGGAGACATCTTTAACTATATCTCTGATCAGATATTACGTTATTGGGTGAAAGCAGAGCAGGAAAACTGCCCAAATGTTCCCACAGATCCGAAGTCAGTGGATAGTTTGAATTCTTTGCCAGAATTAAGATTTCCCCTTGTCTGTGACTAATGTGGGGCAAGCCCATATTAAGGTGGCCTTGCCTTGCATTACCCTGGATAAGCTTCTTGTGGTATTTGGCTATCACAGAACTGATCCTGCTCTATACTGATTAAAGTGGTCAGTATAGAATGTGGCCTGGTTTACAGCCTTTCACATGGGAAATAGTCCTATTGTTTTATTGGTTGCTGGGATTGGACCTTGCACCTAAACTCCAGTTTTGTGGAGTTATATAAGCAGGAGATGAGTTGGCCCTTTGTATCCACCAATTCAGCCACCTATGCCTTGAAAATATATTTTTTTAAAAGCTCTGAAACACATCTGTTGTACCAAAACCAATGAGATGAACAAAACTATAAGTGTTTCTGCTTGCTTTCCAAAACTCTAGTACATATGGATGGAAGACTTTCCTGCTTCTTGGCAGGGGGTTGGACTGGATGGCCCACGAGATCTCTTCCAACTCTATGATTGTATGATTCTAAGAGTTACTAAGTGGGAATTTCTCTGTTGACTGGTGACTGACTATCCACTAGGCTTGGTTGATAAAAAAAATGGTTAAAAACTCATTTCGGATGTAGGGGGAGCTGGTGGTTCGATTCTAAAGTCACTTCTGAAATTTTCCGAAAAAAAGTCAGAACTTTCCGAAACTTCAGAAACGCTTTGTTAATGGCGGACATGATTGTGCAATATGCAGAAAACAGCACTGGCACCGGGGAAACTCCAGGGCCACCTTCCTCCTTAATTTTTTCAGCAATCTTGATGAAATTGATATACTGCTACAACACATCCTCCTCTGTTGGCATACCAAATTTTTACATGTTAGAACATGTGAGCAAAAAAGAAGCTTCCAGAAATAACGTCATTAATTTCACCCTCTCCCTCCCTCTCAAACACATTTTTCCTTCTTCTTTGGAACAGAACTGTTAGAACAAGTTCAAAATATAGACCCCAGAAAAAGGGAGGGACCCCAAGAAAAATAGCAAAACTTTAATGGTGAGCTAAAAAGAAGTTAGGTTCTTGTGGGTTTTTTTGGGCTATAGAGCCATGTTCTAGAGGCATTTCTCCTGACGTTTTGCCTGCATCTATGGCAAGCATCCTCAGAGGTAGTGAGGTAGTAAAAAGAAGTTTCCAGAAAAGACATTATTAATTTCACCCTCCCGCCTCCTAAACAAACTTTTCCTTCTTTCTCTCTTTTCTCTGGCTCCAAACCCTTCCTCTCTAAAAAATCTTCTGTTCTACCTTGCCTTCCTCCATTATCCAAAATTCCTTTCCTCTGGCTCCAAACCCTTTGTGCCACCCCACACCCAACAGCAATAAGCAGCAGCAGAAACAACGGTCCAAACTCCCCTCTCCCTTCCCTGGCTGCCAATGAGCCTTCCAGCCATGTGCCTGGGTTTATATATACCAATGGCTGCCGAATGCCGCAAACCTTTCCCCAAAACATAACCCCTGATTGGTTGAATGGCAAGCAGCTTAGGCTTCACTTCCCAGCAGGCTTAGTTGCATTAAAAATATTTCATCATAGTTCCAACTCACTTCCACATCCCTGAAATCAATTGCGCAAGGTGAGTTGAAACTATAGGGGACTACAGCCTTGTGGAAATGTGGCGGAAGTCCCTTCGGAAGGCAAAAACATCCAATTTTTTTGAATTACACCATGTCCGAGCAAACCTATTGAACCTTATTATCCACACTACAGAATTATAGCAGTTTAAGTGTGCATCTACATTGCACAATTAGTACAGCTTAACACTTGGCTCCATGCTATGGAATTCTGGGAGCTGTAATTTGGTGACAAAGAAACCTTGTAAAAACTACAACTCTCACGATTCCATCACCTTTAGCCATTGCATTTAAAGTGGTATCAAACTGCATTAATTCTACAATGAAAATAAACTCAAATATCACTTTAACAGCAGGACTCTGTTGTATGGAATTCTGAGTTTTGTAATTTGTTGTGGAAGCAGAGCTCTCTGGCAGAGAAGGCTAATTATCTAGCAAACCTACAAATCCCAGAATTTCACAACATTGTGCCACGGCAGTTAATGTGGTGTCAAACTGCAACAATTTTGCTGTGTGGATACAGTCTAAGTGGTGGAACTTACAATTGCTATTTCAACAATACTTGTTATGGAAAACTGGGGCGGGGGGTGGGGACTGAACATGCGAAGAGACTGCAATTTCTTATGTTTGCCTTTGTATGAAAAAAAATCATAGTTTTGGAGAATAGAGAAAGATACCAAAGGCTGCTGAGTCCCAACTCAGAACGTTCTAGTAGCTTGAACCCCAGTGTTGTCAATAGACTAAATTATTCTCACATCTTAATCCTAAAAACACACATAGCCCAACCCTATGCTGTGTTGATGCAACTAATCCTGTTGATTTTAATGGGCTTAGACATGTTTAATGCTGCATAGGAACACAGAGGGATTTAACAGGGCTCAGTCTCACATAAATATGTATAGGACTGGTATCGAAACTCTACTATGTCCTGCTGGTGTCCACATCACTAGAACTGATCAAGCTGGAGAGATAGGTGGAGTTATGCAATCATTTTCAAATTGATTGTGTACTACAGAGTGTAGCAGTTTGATTGATACCATTGTAACTGTCATGACTTCATTCTACAAAAGTCTGGGATTTATATCATAGTGTAGGATTGATAATTCTCTGAGAGAGAGCTCTAGCGTTATGCTTCAGTGGTGGATTCTCTAGCTTTCAAGCAAAGAATTCTAATTCTGTCAAAAAAGCGAACTATCTTAGGATGGAGCCTTGAAATTAAAGTGGTACCAAATTGCTATAACTCTGGAGTATACATACACTGTCACATTTGACTCCTTCAGTAGAGGCCTTGAACGGAGCTATCAAAATTTCTCTTCACTGAAATTCCTTTCCTTGAAAGTGTAAATTATATGTGTGATCTACAGCAGTTTTCTCATCGGAATAGTACAGCTGTCTACTGCGCTTAATGTATCATTTTTTATTATTCTTCCTATGCATGTTGCTCTGTGAGGTCTTAGCCTTAGAGAAAAGCTAATAAATACTTCGAACAAATAAACAAAAATAAATATCACACTTCCTCATGTATTCGTTTTCTTTAAAAAACAGAAAACCAACCACCTGCTATTTTCTGTGAATGCCATTCATACCTGTAAAGCTATGCAAATATGTGCCCCTGTGTTTCTTAGTATCAGTATTTCCCTTGCAGTATTTGAATCATGTGGTTGTAGTTGTTGCTGCTTCTGTTTTTAGGTAAAACTTGCACAAATTTCCTCTAAAATCTTATTTATTTTGTGAATGCTTTCAATCAGCTTAGTCTCATTAAAAAGATCAATGTCAGGGATTTATTAATTCTTAATATGGGATGGGATGGGAAAAGGTTGTGTTTTAAAGTGAGGAGAGTGTAAAGGAATCCTGACTGAGTAATATAATTATGTGGGCTTCTAGCACACAATGCTATGCATTTAAATATAAGAGATATCTTTCTGAATAATGACAAGTGTTTGCAAGCAATACAATATTTGTAAGATGGCCACCATGTGTCATTGAATGGAAACACATCCAAGGTAGCTTTCCAAATCATTCATATATAGATGAAACACCTTGGGTCACAGCCTATACTATAATGAGTATTATTAAAGATGGCTGTGGAGACCCCAGTGGTGTCAATGGACTAAACCAGGGATCCACAAACTTTTTAAACAGAGGGCCAGGTCACAGTTTCTTAAACTGTTGGAGGGCCAGGTTATAATTCGGAAAAAAAATGAATGAATTTCTATGCACACTGCACATATCTTATTTATAGTGCAAAAAATATTTAAAAACAATACAATAATTAAAATTAAGAACAATTTTAACAAATATAAACTTAATATTTCAATGGAAAGTGTAGGCCTGCTTTTGGCTGATGAGATAGGATTGTTGTTGTTATTGTGTGCTTTCAAGTAATTTCATACTTTGGTTGATCCTGAGCGAGGGCCAGGTAAATGACCTTGGAGGGCCGCATCTGGCTCCCGGGCCTTAGTTTGAGGACCCCTGGATTAAACTCTTGTGCCAGCAGGGCTGCTGACCAAAAGGCCAACAGTTTGAATCTGGGGAGTGGGGTGAGCTCCTGCCTGTCAGCTCCTGTATGTGAGAAGCCTGCCATAACATGGTAAAACATCCAGGTGTCCCTTGGGCAATGTTTTTGCAGACGGCCAATTCTCTCACACTGGAAGTGACTTGCAGTTTCTCAAGTCGCTCCTGACATGAAAAAAAATTAAAGATAATTAATTTTAAGATAGTTCTCTATATTTTCCTCATTTATTTGCTTTTAAAATTACTCAGATTTACACGCTGCATGTTAATCTATCTTATCTAAGTATTGATAGTTTCAGGGAAGAATTCAAGCACAAACAAATACATCCTAGGTGGGCAGCCTGTGATGTTAGTGTGCATCTACATTGTAGAATGAACACAACTTGACTGCTATAACTCAATACTATGGAATTGTGAGAGTTGTACTTCTACAAAATCTTCAGCCTTTTCTGCAAGAGTATGGGTGCCCCACCAAAGGAATAATCACATTAAGCCATATCAATTAATGTGGTGTCAAACTGCATTGATTTTACAGTATATATATAATGGGGAGGCCCTGCTTTTGGTCCCGCCTTCTTCACAAGTGCGACTAGTGGGGATGAAAGAGACAGGGTCTTCTCAGGGTGGCCCCTTGGCAGTGGAACTTTCTTCCCAGCAACATTAGATCAGCCCCCTCCCTCCTGGCCTTCAGAAGGAAAGTGAAAAATAGCTTTAGGATCAAGCCTTTGGAGAATAGTGCAGTACAATAACAGATATGGAATATGTGCAATTACTATTGGAATAGCCCTGGGCTACAATTATGGATGGTGTTGTTTAATATTGAATGTGATGTTTTTAAATGTTTAATATGTATTAATTTCAATTTCAGTTTTAATGTTTATTGGAATTGTATGTTGCTCTAAGGCATTGAAAAGAAACTGTGCTCTAGATGACATTTTTGGTGCAATTTTTTTGACCTTTGGGGACACTGAGGACCACAAAAATGGGCTGGGAAGCTCACATGAAGGACACTGACTGCAGTTCTTCCACTTCTGCTTAAAACTAGTTAAAATGTAAACAATGCATTGATCAATTTATGTTTATAGTCCACAACTTGTAGGTAGTGCTGGGTGAGGTTATGACAATGAATGTACTTTTCTGAAGGTTGAGAAAGAGGATATTCAGTGCTTTCTTGCTCAATACGCATCACCTCTTGCAATGTCACAGCAGGTTCTCCCCACAAACACTCAGTGGCTGGGTGGTCTGGCAGGATCTTTGTTGAACAGATGTGACACATTCATATTGTCTCATGTGCTCTCAGAACTAAACATATGCTAGCATACTCACTGCAAATCCAAGAGAGCAATATCTGTTTTCTTCTCTTGGAGCCATTCTACACAGGCACAAACACCCAATTTGAAGCTGGCTTGAAGTCAAGTGTCTACAAAACATACACTCCTAATATGCACTGCAACATGAATCCAGTCGGAAATAGGGTAATAAAAAACTTACTGGAAATACTGGATCAAGCCTATAAAATCCGCTGAACTTGATCAGTATATGTACTATGCAAAGCAAAAATCTGAGGCCAAAACACAGATTGCTTGTGAGAACAAGGTTAATGCTGAAACATTTGGAGAAAGAAACAGAATACACAGTTTGGCCAGAAGGCAAAAAACAAACAAAAAACAAAAACAAACAAACAAAAAACAAAACAAAACAAAAACAAAAACTTTCTTTTGGAAAGGAAACTACAGCTCTCCCATTGGGACACTTGCTTTCACTTTCTTGGTTTACCTTGCTCAGTCCAACACTGATTATTATTGATCAGGCTGCTTCTTATCTGTGCATCTCACCGGACAAGGTGGAAAAAGAAATTATTATTTGGATTACATCAATCCTCAATCAATGGATCTTTATGCCCTAGCTTGGAATTAGTTCATGGGGTGCCCATGTAGGCACTCCTCAGCAAACTGATTCTCTTTCATTCATGTCCTGACTCAGATTAAATGGCTGCAGAATTGCATCTGGATATTGTCTCTCAGTCCTTAACCTTCAGAAGCACTGGGTGGCATTGTTGACTAGCTATCTTGGGGCACATATACACTAACCATTTAGGTTGCTGTAGATATGGATCAATCCCATGGTGGCTACACATCTCACAGCACTGATTTGGGGTAATCCAGGGAAAGGCCAGCTTAATGAGGCCTTGTTTTGCTTTACCTTAAGTTGGGGGACAGTGAATCCTGATTTGGAATTTTCCCCAGTTTAGGGGCAGCAAGGACAGTTGGTCAGTTCCCAACTCATACATAAATTCTCATCAAAATAAGTAGGACTCATGCAAAAAATAAGGCAGTTAATAACAAAATTGATGTCCCCAAGCTCACCTCAAATGAATTGTTTTACTCCAGTGGCATGGATTCACCTTGTTTCCTTGCTGACTATGGACCTCGTCACACCGCCCATGTGGGTCATGCTGCTGTGCTAACAGTCACTAGTGAAAGGGAAGGCATGTGGGGAGCCTTATGGCTCCCTCCGCCCCCTTCCTCCTTCCCCATTACATGGTGGGAATGGGATAGGACGTGTTGGCATCCTGTCCCTGTCTCATCAGACGAGAGAAAGGGCGATATCATTTGGGGAAAGGGTGAGGAAAGTGCAGGTAGCGCATTTTGATGCTTCCCCTCCACTTCAGCAGGAATGTGGTGGAACCTAACATACTCGGCAGGCCTCATCCAAGCCCCAGCTAAAAGTGGTAAAACAAGCTATTTTGTCCTGTGTGAAGAGGTCCTAAATCTCAAAATCCTTAGAAAAATTGATCCTGTTAATGAATTCCTTGCTTGAAAAACAACACTTATGTAACAGTATTTATTAAACAGAAGGTATATGTAATGAAGGGAAGATAATTTCATATTTATTTGAATTAAGACAGTGGTTATTGATTGTTGGCCAAACAAAATTTCAGTTAATCATTCCTTTTGCAAAACTCTTCATGCAAAGACGGAGAGCACCAAGATTTTAACAAGAGATTAATTGGCTAGCTTTGAAAAACTGCAGTGCCATCGCATTGTCAATTCTGCAAACACCAAGAATGGATTATGCAATTCAGAGACAGGAAAACATCCCCTTTTTTGTGCATCCCATCCATCCAAGTCCCTCCCAATGTATTTCATTTATTTGTAAGTTCCATGCAATACACAATCTCAGAACTCCTTTATTTTTAAATATATATATTTCCCTCTCACTTTGATCTATACAGAAGAGCTTCTATATACATAATGAAAGTTGCAGATTATCTGCCAGGAGAGGGAAAGCTACTGAGACAGACAACCATCTCCAAATGCATGCAGAGCCACAACAGTTAAATCTCAAAGCCACTGTGAAATGGGTTGGGGGTTGTCAGCAAAAAGTGTGGTTCCAGAGTATAATCCTAGCAATACACTATGTTCTTTGGAAAAGGTTGTGAGGCCTTGGCCTAATAAGCATAATCTCATTACACTGCAAATAAAAGTTTCCTATTTATCTCCAGATTTCAAATGAATCTAATAAGGCTTATGATACAGTCACCCAATACCCTAATCATATTTCAGCCTATCTAAAAGCAATCAGTAATTGTGTTATAGCAGAACGTGCTGACAATACCTCTGACACAGAAAGGAGAATGAGAGCCCAGCTGTACTAATTAAATTAAATGCTAGGCTGATGGAATACATTTGCTGAAGCTTGGAGAGTATGGGTGCAGAATTAATAAGCATTACAGCTTAGAGCAGGAGATGATATCATAATGGATGCAAGGTTTTGATGTGGAGAGCCTCATTCAGATTCAATGTACCATAATGTACGGATGTGACAGCTGCTTAGAGAGGTGCAGAACCTTGAACAAAGTGCACAGGAACTTTCCCTTTTATTTAGTCGCTTTATTTCTCAGTTAGGAACAGTATATTTTTTAACAAGGGGCCGGCAGCTTCTGAAACGACTAGATCGAGACAGCAAGAGAGTTGCTGCAATAGGAAATTTGTTAACCTTATTTATGAGCATGGATTGCCTCCTGACTCACACCAATATCCTCTTATGTTTCAAGCTTACTGGGTGCACATGGCAATATGCCATGTTGGACTTTAAATAGTTACAAACGACCATTACCATTTCACATTGTCAGTATGGAGGAGCATCACAATATTTTCACCTTTTCCAGCTGCATGTGGTACATTTAAGCTGCAATCTATATTCTCTTCTTGGGAGGCTCACAGAACAAAATAGGATTTACTTCTGGCTAAATATGCAGATAACTGACTTGTATGCCATGTTTATTTACAAATAACCTGACCTTACACTTGCTTGTTCAGGAGGAAGTACCAATAAGTTCAAAGGCACCCCCAAGTTACTGTGCATTGCCCACAAGTGAACAGACCAGTCCAATATATGTGTATGTTTCCTTGGAATTGTCCAATGAAATAAATACAACCTGCATAGAATCACAAGCCAAACTACTCCTTGCTACATTACAAGATAAGTGAATATTTAGTCCTACAGTTATTTTGGCTCACAACTGCCACAATCCCTTGTTATTAGCCCTTCCAGGTGGGGTTGGGGTAAAACATTTGGAGGGTCAGATGTGTACTTGCTGTCATAGTGTACTTGGGCTATTCTTTCTGATTTGGAAGTGTATATTTCAGGACAGGACACATCCAACATGTCACACCACATGAACAGGTGGCTAACTGATTATGTCTGACATCAAGAAGACATGTTGAATCTTTCCCATGCCATGAAGACTCCAAGCCTGCTGCAATCTGATGTACACTTATGGGAGAACAAGTCTCATTGAAAACAGTGGGACTTACTTTTTAGCAGATAATTACATGCTTATAGAAGCTGAATGTCTTTATCCAGAATTCTGAAATCTGAAATATTCCAACATCACAAACACCCATGTCCTTATGGGGATCTGAGCTAGTGACACCTTTACTTTATGATTGTTCAAAGTACACAAGCTTGGTCTCATGCCCATTATTAAAATATTGCATGAAAAGTGTTTATGAAACACCTGTGAATTTCATGTTTAGACTTGGGTTTCATCTCCAAGAGATCTCATTATGTACATAATTATACAGACTTTCTTCAATTCTAAGATGTCATTGACTTTAAGACGTATACAAAATTTCAGTCACACCAATGGACCCACACACACATACAGCCATGATTCCAAGATGCACCCCGTTTTTAGAGATGTCTACATGGCAAAAAAGTGCCTCTTGGAATTGAAGAAGGACAGTATTTTGAAATTCCAGATACGGACTCTTGACCTTCATAAGTCTTAAATCTTCCCATGATGCCTTGTGGGCCAGAATAGCAATATTGTTTGTTTGTTTCATATTTTATCTTTCTCCCTGTATAAAACCCATGGTGGCTCATAATACAGTTCAATGATATTTATTCTCAATTTATTAGGATTCAGGATGCTGAATCCAGATGCAGCATTCCTTAAAAATATACAGCAGACCAACCAGTAATCTTCCAAGGTACATTTTGAAGTAGTGAAATATAATAAAAAAATTCTAAATTATTTTAAAAATATTGATTTAAAAATATATATAAATTATCCATGTTCATATAGGAATCAAATGAGAATTTCTAAAGTGTTAATCTGTTGGAGGAAAACCAGCACCGTAAAAACTAACAGTTTTATTAAAGCATGAGCTTTTATGCACCACAGCAAAGTACACAATAGCATTTGTTTATCATCAGCCAATGCACATTATAATTATGTTTCGAGTCCTGTGATTGCATCATCATCATCATCATCATCATCATCATCATCATCATCATCATCACCACAATTGTCATTAGACTACTAGAAAACAAAACCTAAAAAAATACCCAAGAAGGCATTATTCTCTATAATGCACTTTAAAAATAATTATATATCTAAACACATCTCTAAATGAATGACTTCTCTGCACCACCTTTGGACACAGGTATGCCTGACAGGAGAATGTCAGGCTTACTGTGCTCTCAGTCATGGTGTTTTAAGAAGCCTTTGAGGAGGGCTTTTTTGTCCTCTACCTCTTGGGAAGTCAACTTAAACTACTTCATAATATCTAGGTGCTTCCCTGCTCAGCCAGCAACTTCATACTCCAGCTCCAAAACCCAAATAAAGGACCATCAACACGCTTCTCATCTGACCAGCTCAGCTCATGCCAACGCAGCACAATTCCTTGTTTGCAAATTAGCAGTACTATCTCGTGAGCCACGGCTTCAAAGCGGCTGTGCCAACTGAGCCAAGAAGGCCAGCCAAGATTCATTATCATGAGAATTTTGACAGGATATTAAATTTACTAATCCTGAACTTTCCAGACTGACCCTTAACTCATGCACAAACAATTCTGACAGTGCCTGCTTTACTACAACGTGCTTTTTTCTGTTTTCTTTGCTCTCTGCAAAGGTTTCTACATTTCTCTGTCAAACACTCATCCACCCTATCAATTCTAGTCCTTTTCTGAGCCTGAGATTTGCACTAATGTTTTTATTTGGTATGTTTTCATGATGGGTCTTTTAGGAATGCTCCCAATTTTTCACTCCTTATGTATTCCAGTATGAACTATTGTTTTAATTGTTGCATTCTTAAACTCATTTAAGATACACAGATATCTTAAGAGATTTCATGTGGTATAGGAGTTTATTTATTTATTTATTTATTGTTTTTCTCAACCACTGGGAGGACTCAAAGTGGTTCACAACAAAGTAAATGGCAAAATTCAATGCCTCACAAAATATAAAATACAACACATAACTCAAATAGCATATGACAGTAGAGTGAAACCAGTAAACTATAAAATATCAGACACCAACAAACAGAAAACACAGAAACTTTGAAATTACACCAATCCTGAAATTCTTGACTGCATCATCTCACTCCCCAAATACTTGCTTGAAAAGCCACATTTTAAGTAGGTTTCTAAATGTCAGGACGGAGGGGACTGTTCTGATTTATTGGGGAGGGAGTTCCAAAGCTGAGGGGCCACCACTGAGAAGGCCCTGTCTCTCGTCCTGCCAGTCGCACCTGCGAGGGCAGTTGGACTGAGAGTAGGACCTCCTCTGCCAATCTTAATAGTTCATAACTAGCTCATAAAGGGAGATACATTTGGATAGGTAAGCTGGACTGGAACTGTTTAGGGATTTATAGTCTAAAGCCAGCACTTTGAATTGTTTTTGGTAACAAACCAGCAACCAGGGGGGTAGTATGCTCCCTGTGAGTCACTCTAGTTACTGCTGCCCATTGGACTACTTGAAGCTTTTGAACTGTCTTCAAAGGCAGCTCCTCATAAAGCACATTGCAATAGTCTATTTGAGATGTAACAAGAGCATGGACCACTGAGTGTGAACTCCAGTAGACCAAGGTTTTAACCCACACTTAGTTATGGAAACCTAATGGGTAACCTTGGCCAACTCACACCCTCTCAGAGGAAAGCAATGACAAAGCTCTTCTGAAAAATTGTTGACAAGCAAACCCTTCAAGTTAGAGTTGACTTAAAAGCACAGAAGAACAACATAGGCATTACTGAAGGCAGCCAGATTCTGACCTGTTAACTAATTCCACCGTGATACAGTATTTGAGAAAGTATGTTTCTTACTATGCGTAGGTTTAAGACAGGATGCTCACTACTTCCTATCCCTTCCTCAATTTCATTTTATTTTTCTCTCCACATTGGATTTGTTGATTATAGTCTACAAACAATTATATTAGTAGTCCGTTAAGGAACAAAGAATATAATGCCCAATTAAAAGGAAAAATAGAAACAGGTTTGGGTGGATGTTCAATGTGGGAAAGTGCTTTCTACTCTCTGACCACCTGCCCCACTTGTTGGGAGTGGTTGAACTGCTAACTTTTCTTGTTGTTTTCTGTTCAATATTCCCTTCTATGTCAGCTATTTACTTTTAACAACATTAGCCACTTTCCTTATTCCCATTGGACATGATGAACCCGTCACTCAAATTTTACTGTAACTAAAGTATTATGACTCTAAGAACATCTTTCAAGGAAGCAATACTCTGAGTCTATATGCCTTGTAAACCACTAATATTCTGGTCATCACTTGCCCCATAGCCCTATTCCCTGGCTCATAACAATTTCAAATGGATCTAATAAGGCTTATAGTCTCTGAATAAGTACAGGGTCCCTTCTGGAGGGACATTGCAACCAGGTCGATTTGTGCTGTGACATCCACTGCTTGGGAAAACAACCAGATTTTTGGGGCAACTACACTGCTAGATAAAAATTTGATTATCTGTTTTGAACTGTATTGTATTAGACTACATTGCCATATAATCCAGTTCAAAATAAATAAATACATAAATAAAAGCAGATAATCTGGATTTTATCTGCCAGTGTACATGGGGCTTGAGATGCATTGCTTTGGGAGTTCTCTGGCTTGCTCCAGGACCCATACAAATTGGTTTGGTTGGTGTTCCAGCTGCAGGCCTATTTTTGAGTGCTGTCTTCAGTGGTGGTTAAGGGATTCCATCTCAGTGGGGTATGAATCCACTCTGGAACTCTGAACAAACCTCTTAGGATGCTTGCCACAGATGCAGGCAAAACATCAGGGGAGAATGCTACTGGAACATGGTCATACAGCCTGAAAAACTCACAGCAACCCAATCCACTCTGGGTTTTCAAGGACTTATCTAAGGCACTGAACCCTATCCTCCCAATAGGTATAGCATCTTGAAAGAGTCCTCCTTTGAAGTTAAAACTAAAATCTGAAATAGAATCATCACTCCATCAAAATAGTATGAGCCAACATGATCTTATAACTTCTTTAGGACTAAACTTCCACCTTTAGAACGATATGCCAGAGAATTGGTTATGGAATCATTTTTGCTGTTTCCCACTTGATGGACAAACTTTCCTCTGATGGAAAGTGCTACAACTACGAGCAGTCCAATCTAAATTCTCTCCACACACAACTGCTATCCCTTTCCCACATCCAACTCCTGTAAAACTTTGCAGCCGATCTCGCGCAGTGCACAGTTTTAAATAATTCAGCATCAACAGCTAGGCAGCTCTGCTACCTAACGGGGAGGGGGAAGAAAAGTCTCCCAGAACAACCCAGTGCCAATTAAGTTGCTGAAAACAACAGATTCCCTCTGATACCATACAGATAAAGCTGACCATTAAATCACGATTTAACATCCCCAGGGCAGCGGTGGCTGCTGACAACCTCTAAAGCTTGTAATCTCATTTAACCCCCCTCCTGTCATGAGTGGGCCCAGCCCCTCTAGCATAATGCAGGCCAAATTAGACTCGACATGGCAACAAGAGAAATAAAAACCTCTTTAGCTTAAAAGTCATGCCACAGTGGGTAACCCTGACCTTCAGCTTTTCCCGCACACAGCCCCTCGGCCCCATTCTCTTCTCCAGGGACCCAGGAGGCATTTCATGGTTAGGCAGAAAGAGAAAGAGAGAGAGAGAGAAAGCTCAAAAGTATATATTATTAGGAGTATTGGCATTGCTGGCATTGCTTATACTATTTAAAAAGGGTGCGGGGGGGGGGGACTGCAAAGGGGGTGCATTTCTCTTGGGGGAAAGATAGACAATAGAAAAAGAAAGGGGGGGGGATTCACCTGAGCTGCTTTTTTGTTGCTTCCCCCAAAAGGTCTGCCTTGAATCATAAAAGGTGACCCCTGAGGGCTTTCTTCAAACCTCTTTGGCTCAATATTTCCCTCTGCTGCCTGCAGGGCTCTGGACTTAGAAGTCAGGGGGGCATCTCCGCTGGACCAGAGCATCCTCCCTCCCTCTCCCTCTCCTTCTCCCCACCTCCCCCTCCCTCCTGCTTTGAGGCTCCTTACAATTCATTCCTGCCTCCATGGCTTCAATAGCCTCCTATGGGAAGGTGGCTTTGCTGGCTTGTTGGAGCTCAGGAGGAGGGAGAGGAAGAAGAGGAAGAAGATGAAGAGGAGGAGGAGAAGAAAAAGAAGAGGAGATGGAAGAGGAGAAGAAGAAGAGGAGGAGGAGGAGGAGGAAGAAAAAGAGGAGGAGGAGGAGAAGAAAAAGAAGAGGAGGTGGGGGAGGAGGAGAAGAAGAGGAGGAGGAGGAAGAAGGAGGAGGATGAGGAGGAGGAGAAGAAAAAAAGAGGTGGAAGAGGAAAAGGAAGAGAAGGAAGAGGAAGAAGATGAAGAAGAAGAAGCGGACCGCTTGTCAGACCTTCCCTGGAAAGCGAAATCATCCAGACGCCCACCATTACCTCTACTTCCCCCTTTCCCTGATCAGCCTTTTCTTCCCCCAAATGGATGGAAATGGGTGAGAAGGGAGATGGATGGCGAGGCAAGAAGAGAGAATCCAAAGGGGGAAATCATTGCAGTTGGGAGTGGGCTTCTTACAAAGCCTTCCTGGAAGCATCAAGGGGATCTACATGGAGAAGACTTTCCCCTGTCCCCCAATAAAAACCCTTCACCCCTCTGTCTCCTTTTCTGTTACATGTATACCGGGCTCGGCTCAATAACATGCGTGGAAAAGTCGTTTTCTTTCTTGTTCCCATGCCAATCCCAACTTTGCTACAAACTGATGTGGGAGAAAAACCCCTTTGGTGCACTCGGAGAGTTCCCCTTTCCTGCGCCCCCTCCCAATCTTTGCCAACCCCATACCCATGCTCTGCTTCAAACCCAAACGCCTCCTTGCCCAATGGAGGCACATTTATTCCCACGAGAGACTTTGCCCCGCCGCCGCATTGCTTTAGGTGAGGCTCAGCCGCCTGCAGCGGCAACTCCAGACCATCTCCTTCAAAACACAGACACACAATACATCAACAAGAACCCAAGGCTTCCTCATCCTTCTCGCCTCTCGCATTCCCCCAATTTGCAATTAATTTTTCTCCCAACTAATGTGGCTGAACAGCCAATTTCCAGCCAACAAAGAACCCCGACACTCATAGCTTGAAGTGGGAGAAGGGAAGAGGAGGATGGAGGTGGAATGGGGGGGGGGGGGGGGAAGAGAAGAGGACAGGATCCAAGCGACGCTTCTTGCAGGCTTTTTCCAACCCAAGCAGACACCCCCCTCCTCCTGGTCCAACTTATCTCCCCCCTCCCAGGTTCCCAGACAGACCCTAGAGCAGGAAAGGGCTTTTTCCAGCATCTCCCCCAGGCTGAACACTTGGGAAAGAGGGAAGAGGAGAAAGGAGGGGAGGGGGAGAGAAAGAGATCAAAGCAAAACTCCAGCTCATTACCTGCACACATAGCTTTTCAAGACTCCAGATGCCAGACCTCTTGCTTCTGAAGATCAACTCAAAATTTTGTGAAGTACTCCTTTTAATATTGCAAAATAATAATAAAAAAAGAAGAAAAGAAAGGGAGAGGAAGCTTTAATGTTAGCTGATTAACCATTTTCCCCCCTGAGCTTTGAAAAAAATAAAAAATAAAGAACCCAACCGAAATGTTTAGTGCAACTTCGCCAGTGCAGTAGTGTACCAAGCCTAGCCTGTCCGTGCCTCTTTAGCAATGGAGTGGTTTATTTAATTTGTCAGTATAATAGAAGCGGCTGAATGAGAGACAGAGAATGCAGTGTGGTATAAAAGAAACAAAGGCTAAAAGTACCACTATTTTGATTCCCTTTTAAAAATTACTTCCAAAGTGTGGTATCTATTGTGAAGAATAATGCTGAACAAAGCACAGTGTCTTGGCAATATTCACAGAGCTCATTCACACAGCCGGTTCTGTCTGTACATTCAGAGGTAGAATACACTTATAAATGATGCATTGGAAGGACTATGGTTTCCATTGTGTTCCCAGTGTAAACAAAAAGACAGACAGAAGCTGAATGGCATATGGGCAACGAGGCTGCACTTTATTCAGCCATTCCAAAAGTATTGTGAAGGTAAAATGTAATGCTTTTCCCTCAACTTAAAAAAAAATAACGGGGGGAGGGAAATCAGCTCCCCCCTCCTTATTTTTCTTAAGGAAAGTTCACTCAACAAAAGGTCTCAATTTTGTACATTGAGGTGTTTCGTGAAATACACACGTATACAAAGGAGCGACATAGCGCTCTTTCAAGGAGGTGGGTGAATGGCAGAAAAATATGCAATTGCTGAAAGTTATGGAAAATCCTACAAGGGGGGAACAGGTTTTTGAAGAGAAATGATTGTCAGCACATTGTAGTGCTTGGAACTCACAGGAAATGGCTTGTGGGAACCGATGATAGCCACTCACACACTTCATCTTTCTTTCCACAGAGTTTCTTCAGTAAAACATTGAGCTTCTCATTGGAAGACACAGTATATCAATACAAGTCAACAATCATCGCTACCAGAGAAGCAAACCCTCCGCTGATTTGCCATAGCCAAATACAACATTTTAAATCTCTGTCCTGCCTCAAATGGGGTCAAATTACATCTCCTTCACTGTCTTGCTTTATTTGTCATGCAAAATATGGAAATATTTGCCTGCCTTTCTTCTACCCTACTTTGTACCTCTCTGTTGTGCCTACGTTTTCTTTGCTTAAAATGTCCCAACTTTTCAAATAATTTCAAAACCTTGACTCATGAAGCCAAACTGTGTGTACAATAAATACAATAGCACATGGAATCCCTATATTGTGAGAAAAGTGGGATCAAAATAAAGTAAATAATAAAGAAACATATATATCACCATGATTTTTTTGTGTGTGTCAGAGCAGCTTGAGAAATTGCAAGTCGCTTCTGGTGTAAGAGAATTGGCCGTCTGCACAGATGTTGCCCAGGGGATGTCCAGATGTTTTGATGTTTTACCATCCTTGTGGGAGGCTTTTCTCATGTCCCTGCACGAGGAGCTGGAGCTGACAGAGGGAGCTCATCCGTGCTATTCCTGGATTCGAACCTGTGACCTGTCAGTCTTCAGTCCTGATGATACAAGAGTTTAACTCATTGCACCACTCGGGGCATAAACCATGATGTATGCATAGAGATACCCCCAAGTTGCAATTGCATACTGTACTATTTATTGTAATCAAACATTTATGTTCCTCAGTTTGAAAATTTAGATTGGGGTAGGTGTTTTATTTTTGCATTATATTAAATATGGTCTACACTTAATAATTAACCCCTTACATGCTTGGGAGTATGTTTTGATATCAGAATCTTCACCATCCAAGCTGTTCCTCCAGCTTTCCAGCACCTAGATGTAAACACTCTGTGTGTATTGGAGGATCCTCAAAATGAAATATGTGTGAATGTTTTAATAAGGCACCCCTCTAGTTTTGCCAATGGGTACTACCAGAAAGTCAGTAATAGAACAAATCTGCATATGCCTACCAAAAGTATAGTGAGTACACCACTGGCTGGTTCAGTGCACTAGGGTTTTGCTTTTTTCAATTTTGAAGGATGACATCATCTCTCCCCACTTCCTATGTTCCTAAGCCCTCTGTGCGCAGATGCAAACTTGGCAATAGCTGAGGATGGGGATGGATTTGTGCAGCAATATCTATTGCAATGCAAGTTGGGTTGCCTTTGTTTTGAATGGAGTGTTAAGAGCCATTAGCTTCATAATTGGCCTAGTTGCCATTAAAATTATGAAAATTGATTTGTTCATATGAATCAGCATAAGTGTTTGCATTTTTGGAATCTTCTTGGGAAAGTGACTACAGTTTCTTATGGTACTGAACTATCAAAGTCGGAATTTGAAACTCAATTGCGTAAGAATGATAAACAAATTTGTAAAACTTATAAAGTTTTGTTAAGAGTTGATATGGAAGATGAGCAAGTGGAAGACTATATAATAAAGTGAGCTAGAAATTTTGTTTATACAGATGGAAAATTTGGAGAGGATATGGTCAAAGAGTCTGAAATTTACTTTGCATTATAATTTGAAGTAGAATTTGTATTAAATGATGTATCTGACAGAGAAAAAAAATTATAGGATGTATAAAGGTTCAATGAATGTACTTTGCAAAATGAAGGAGGGTTTTTTTATCATATGTGATGGATTTGTGAAACAGCTAAGAAATACTGGATTCAAAAATATTATAATGCAAAAGATGTTGATGATAAACATTTAATCCTAATCTGAACTTTCTCTTTTGGGATTGGTGGAAAATCATAAAGAAAGGAGCCATGGAAGAGTACTTCAATATAACAGCTGCCAAAATACCTTATGCACAGAAATGGAAAAGTGACATGATTCCCTCAAGAGAAGTTTGGTTATGCAAACTTTATGATTTAGCACAGATGGATAAACTGGAATCAGTATCTTTAGTAATATATGGTTCAGCTCCTACCTACTGCATCTCCCCCTATGAACCAGCACGGGCTCTAAGATCTGCCTTAGATGCAGCACGGGCTCTAAGATCTGCCTCCTCTTGGTCCCACCTCTGTCTCAAGTGTGGTTGGTGAGGACGAGGGAGAGGACCTTCTTAGTGGTGGCTCTGGAACAGCCTCCCCAGAGAAATTAGACTAGCCCTCACATTTCAAAGTTTTTGGAAAAACTTGAAAACATGGCTTTTAAAACAGGTCTTTGAACATTGAGGACCAAGTGCATTGTTGACTTGAGTATTTAATGTCACTGAAATTAATACAACCATTTTATTTGCAGCTATTGCTGCATTTTACAAAGTATTTTAATTGGTTGTTTATATGCTGTTTTTATGTACATCTGTTTTTGTTACTGATGTTATTGTTTATAATTGTTATGTGTTTTGCTGTATTTGTATATCCACTGCACTATCACATGCTTTTGTAAGTCCCTTTTAAGAGATGATGGTGGGATATAATTAAATTATTATTTTACTGACACAAAAACACAGTATGTCACAGCAAATGAGATATATATGCTGGATTCCGTATCACAAAATCACAAGTCGAACACTTCCCATGTGTCTAGGACTGTGTGATGTATTTTCGAATGATGCGTGCAGATCCAAGTAAGGTGGCCTTTTGCAGTTGACAGATCGTGATTTTGTCAATGTTTATTGTTTCCAAATGCTAGCGGAGATTTTTGGCACGGCACCCAGTGTGCCGATTATCACTGGGACCACCTGTACTGGTTTATGTCAGAGTTTGATTTTGAGGTCCTGATGGGTGCCACCTTGTCATGGGGGGGGGGGGGCTTAACTGCTCCAAGGATGCTGAGAGTAACTACTAGCAGGTCCAACCAAGCCAGAGAGGTCTTAGCTGAGGAGTGGAACTTAGAGCACCTAACCATTAGCACTGTGGAGAAACAAACCAAAACGAAGTCTATACTGGCTCAATTGATGCCCCGGATAAAAAGACTGCGGTGGATGCTGCTGATTCTGGACATTCATCGACAAGTGGACTACAGTCCACAACAACAATCAAAAAACAAATGAACAATCACAGAAGCGGCAGAAATATACAATGCCAGAAAACCACATAATTAAATTGTTGTTGTTGTTGTTTGTGAATGATTGGAAAACCCAGTTGATATTGGGGGGGGGGGGTGAGATAGTTTAATGACTGGTTTCACCAATTAGTATGAGTTAAATAATGCATAGATGAAGTATAACTAACAGATAAGGGTTATGCTATAACTGCAGAAAATATAGTTGGAAGTCATTTTTTGGTCTTTGTCCTTATTAGTTTAGTCGCACATGGGGTTAGTGTTGTATTTAATTTTTGTTTTATATATTTTGTTGACCAAATATTGTAATTCTGGTTTGTTATATGTGTTATTACTGGAAGAAACATTAACAACATTAGATATGCAGATGATACCACTTTGATGGCTGAAATCGAGGAGGAGCTAAGGAGCATTCTAATCAAGGTGAAAGAAGAAAGTGCAAAAGTTGGGTTGCAGTTAAACATAAAAAAAACCAAGATCATGGTAACCAGACTGATTGATAACTGGCAAATAGAGGGAGAAAACATGGAGACTGTGACAGACTTTGTATTTCTAGGTGCAAAGATTACTGCAGATGCAGACTGCAGCCAGGAAATCAGAAGATGCCTACTCCTTGGGAGGACAGCAATGACAAATCTCGATAAAATAGTGAAGAGTAGAGACATCACACTGGTAACAAAGATTCACATAGTTAAAGCAATGGTATTCCCCATAGTCTCCTACAGATGTAAGAGCTGGACCATAGAGAAGGCTGAACGAAGGAAGGTAGATGCTTTTGAACTGTAGTGTTGGAGGAAAATTCTTAGAGTGCCTTGGACTGCGAGAAGATCCAACCAGTCCATATTTAAGGAAATAAAGCTGGACTGCTAATTGGAGGGAAGGATATTAGAGACAAAGTTGAAGTACTTTGGCCACAGCATGAGGAGACAGGAAAGTTTAGAGAAGACAATGATGCTTGGGAAAATGGAAGGAAAAAGGAAGAGGGGTCAACCAAGGGCAAGATGGATGGATGGCATCCTTGAAGTGACAGGCTTGACCTTGAAGGAGCTGGGGGTGGTGACGGCCGACAGGAAGCTCTGGCGTGGGCTGATCCATGAGGTCACGAAGAGTCAGAAGCGACTGAACGAATGAACAACATATATGTTATTCATTTTGATTGTGTGTGTGTAGAGAGTACAGGTCTATTAGGATAATGCATGAATGTAAACATTTATCATTACACTATGAACACTTTGTTTCCTCTTGTTATTTGTTGTCAAGACATCTTTGATTTAGGGCAACCCTGTGCATTAAACAAAAGAACTTTCCAGAGACCCTGCTATTAATAATCCTGCTCAGGTCTTCTAAACCTAGGATTCTGGCTTTCTTGATTGAGTTTACAGATCTTCTTTTTCAACTGCCTTCAACTTTACTAAGTATCATCATGTTTTTAAATGAGTCATGTCATCCCACGATTTTTTCAAAATGTGATAGCCTAAGTGTGGGAAGGCAGGGTTAAGAAGGTATGTGGAGCTACAACAACAAGATCATGAATAGGTGAATTGCATGAATGGAGAGAAGTGCAATAATGAGGACCCCACTACCGGTTTGTATTGGTGATCACTAAACTGTTATAGAATAGTGGCTTTGTGCAATAAAGTCTAAGGTTTGCATTTTTGGCTTCTAGGGATAGTTCATATTTGACAGGATATAAATAAATACAATAATATATTTATTATAATATTATGATATAAATTCCATTAAGCCCAATGTGATTTAGGTAAGTAGGAATAGGATTTAGGTAAGTAGGAATAGGATTAGTTGTCATAGAACAGCATATCATGTGGACAGGCAATGTCCACCATACCAGAGCAAGTATGGACAGTCTGTTGGAAATTGTTTATGGAAGGAACAAAGTGTGTGTAGATAAAATGAGTTCTCCAGATAAGAACTGTATTGTGTGCAAAGAAATAAACAAGGTGATATAAAATGCAATGAAATTACTATGAACATCACCCATCCCCAAAGAAGACATATTGTATGACCAAGACCAAGGAGTTGAAGATGTAAAGGGAAAAACAGAGCTGCTCTCACAGGTTGTTGCAAAAGAAATGAAAGAACTGTAAAGCAATGAGCTGGAGAAGACAGTAGACTGCCAAAAAGAGAAAAAAATGGGCCCAAGAGCAAATTAGTCTGAACTGTCACGAGAAGCCAAGCTGACTAAATCCAAGCTGTTGCATTTTGGACATATCACAAACAACACAACATATTGGAATACATGGCAAAGCTTGATAATTTCTCCCTCTCTGAATAATTGAAAAACCAATTCAGTACCAGACCACTATACTGACATTTGAAGAAATAGCAGACAGCCACAGTATAAAACAGGCATGGGCAAACTTTGGTCCTCCAGGGAGTTAAAATCCAAAACACCTGGAAGGCCAAAGTTTGCCCATGCCTGGTATAAAAAAGACATCATTCCTTCCTGGCTCTTTTGCAATCTGCTGGATCTTCCACAATGAAATTCAGAATCCAGAGTATCATACCCTCTTTTTTTCCTGTGTCACGAGCGACTTGAGAAACTGCAAGTCACTTCTGGTGTGAGAGAATTGGCCGTCTGCAAGGACACTGCCCAGGGGACGCCGTGATGTTCTGATGTTTCACCATTCTTGTCGGAGGCTTCTCTCATATCCCCACATGGGGAGTTGGAGCTGACAGAGGGAGCTCAACCCACTCTCCCTGGATTCAAACCTCTGACCTATCGGTCTTCAGTCCTGCTGGCACAAGAGTTTAACCCATTGCACCATGGGGGGCTCCATCATTCCCTCTAATAGTTCAGTTATGAGTGTCTTTAGCATGTCATTAAGACATTAGTCCTAAAAAAAATTACTTTCCAGGCTCTGCTTGGGTTCTAGTCTTTACAGTAAAAGAAAATAGTTAACCACATAGCTATAAAGAATTTTCCAAATACATTTAAAAAGCAGAATTGTGTGGATTGTTTTTATTCTTCTTTCTCATTTTTCCATGTCTAAAAGTATTAGTTATTTTGAATGTTATTTTCAGTCTCGTTCTTTAAAAAATATACTTATGACCATATAAAAGAAGATATTTTAATCTATTCAGATATTTAATTAATTCAGGAACCCAGTATTGGAAGGGAATGAACAATGTTTGGCAAAACTAACTTTAGAAACAACCAGAATTTATTGTTATGTTATTAAAAAGTGCAAATGGGGAATGTAGCTATCTTTTTTCAAAATTATTTACTGTATGTAGGTTTTCCTCAGAGAAACTGGGGATGTTTTTAAATCATTAATGTATCTATTTGCAATCAGAACTCTACTTTTGTTTGCATATACGTCTCCAAATAAGTCAAGCTCAATATTTCTGCTATCTCTTCAAAGACTTCAGTTCAATTGCTACTTCTGAGAAATGGAGATTTGTCTGTTTTACATTTGACAGGTTTAGTTAAATAAATTAAAAAGTCTTCACCCCAAAAACTTTATTGAATAAAATAAATTAATATTTTATTCTAATTTAATTATTTATTAATTCATTAACCCCAAATTAAAGAATATACTTTTTATTCAATCATACACAGACAATTGATTTCATATTTAAATCATTAGTTGCTTTGAGCCCCTTACGGGAGACATAAAATGGGGTATACATAAATATAATAATAATAATCCCCCCATATAGCTTATTAACCTATCTGAAATCTCAATAATTTATCACCCTGTGACATATTTATATCATCCATTTTAAAAAAGTTAAATATAGATCCATTTTTAAAAAGTTAAATAATACTTCCAGAATAATTTGGGATACAACTATTTGGGATGCAGACAATAGAATATTTGTAATATATTTTAATTACACTTTCCCCAATATCCCTGAGTTTTAGTGCCAACGATAGGAGACCCATTGAAACAATGGAAGTTAGATGTTGACTTACCAAGTTTACATTGAGATGAATAATGTAGGTCCTATTTTCAACTCACAAGTCCTTCTCTGCTTAAAACATCCCCACCCCTTCCCCACAACCTGGGTTTAACTAATCTGAATTACATAGTTTGGAAGCCTATTTTGCAAATCAAGATGCAGTTAAAACTATTAGCAGCCTGAATAATAATAAATCACCAGGCCCATATGAATTTGAAAATTGTTTCTAGATCATTATTAAGCCAACTTTTAACAAACTATAAATTCCCAGCACAGAATTATACCAGTTTGATGCAACATTAATTGCTGAGGTTTAATGCCATGGAATCCTGGGGTCTGTAGTTTTGCAACATATTTACCCTTCTTTGTCAGGATTTCATAGGATGGAACCATGGAAGTTAAAGTGGTGCCAAACTGCCATAATTCTGCAGCGTAGATGGTCTGCGCTAGAGTGCCCTGCCTATAGTCAACCAGTAGGTTTCTCTGATTGTGAAGGAATTTGAATCCTCATCTCCTAGTGTCCTATTTTGGCATTCAAACCAATATACAATGCTCGTTTATTGCTGTTCTTTAAATAATATGCAATATTACAAGGTTTCTTCCAGTATTGTTTTATTAAAATCCATACTGCTGTGAATAAGTTCAAAACTATCTGTAAATTGGCAAGCTTGATCTTCTCTTTAACATAATACAATAAAACTATTAAAGTTATCCAGTCATTAAACTCATCTCCTAAATTAAATGTATTGACATTCTTCTAAATGATAAATACCTTTTGTGTACTGAGGAAGATGCTTGCTGCTTGTGTTTGGTTTAGTTGTGACATTTAAATAGATCATGTATTGTTTATTGTTTGCTGACATTTTCCTGTTGTTAATAGCTTCAGTCTAATCTTCAACTATGTGTGCTGCTATCAATTTTTAAAATTATTCCACATTTTGATATCCCAGTAAAGCAGTACAAGTCTAAAAGTGCTGGACTATGTTGTATATTTGCCCATTTTAGCTATGCAACAGCCATTTGGGGTTTTATTAGAGACAAGTGTTTATACATGTTAATTTGAATTCACCCATTTATATGTTGTCAAAGCCTTTCATGGCCAGAATTACTGGGTGGCTGCACATTTTCCAGGCTGTATGCCCATGTTTCAGAAGCATTCTCACCTGACATTTCAACCACATCTATGGCAGATATCCTCAGAGGTTGTGAGATCTGTTGCCAACTAGGCAAGTGAGGTTTATATATCTGTGGAATGCCCAGCATGAGAGGAAGAACTTTTGTTTGTTTGAGGCAAGTGTGAATGTTGCAATTGGAGACCTTGATTAGCATTTAATGGCCTTGCAATTTCAAAGCCTGGCTGGTTGCTGCCTGGGTGGATCCTTTGTTGGGAGGTATTAGCTGGCCATGATTGATACTTGTCTGGAATTCCCCTGTTTTTTTTAGCATTGCTCTTTATTTACTTTCCTGGTTTTAGAGTTTTTTTAATACTGGTAGCCAGATATTATTCATTGGTTTCCTCCTTTCTGTTGAAATTCTCCACATGCTTGTGGATTTCAATGGCCTACCGTATACCATGCAGCTGTGGACAAGTCTACATAGGGACCACCAAACGCAGCACCGTCCAAACATGAATCAAGGAACATGAAAGGCACTGCAGACTGATTCAACTTGAGAAGTCAGCTTTAGCAGAGCACCTTATAAACCAAACTGGACATAGCATATTATTTGAGAACACAGAAATGCTGGACCATTCTAACAACTACCATGCCAGACTACACAGACAAAATATTTTGTGGTGTGAATACAGTCCCAAGGGAAGATAAAGGCAAGCCCTCTTTGAACAAACTTTCCTGAGAAAACCTTGTGATAAGCTCACATTAGTGTCACCATAAATTAGAAACAACTGGAAGGCACACAACAACAACATAAAAAATAACAAAACAATACATTAGGGAGTAACAAAACAAGATAATAAAATTAGATAGAAACTGTTATTTGTATTCATTTCTGGAATGTGAAGATAGCCCCCAAACCTAAGCTCTCACTCCATATTCAAAATAATTTGAAAATGCCTACTTTACATCATGCTTTGCATTCCTGAATGTGAATTTTTGGAATGTACTATTAATGAATATTCTGAACATGAATTGTTTGGGGTGTGATCTGTTTTAAAGCTTGCATAATTGAGTATTGTCATAAAATTAAAATAGAAAACAATAAATGAACTTTGCAGTCACCAATGTCAAGCCCAGAAAAGTGTTGAGAGCATGATGCAACTATGCTTCTTTGTAGAAACAAACTCCAGAAGAATGTATAGATGGTCTCTTGAGAATGGTCTCTTCAGAAGGACAATAACTTCCTCCTCTTAAAAATGGCAAGAAATAATATTTTACCACTCATATTTTTATGGAATGTAATACTGAAAAGGAGCTCTCAAGCAGTTTATATACAGAAATGTTTACAACTGCCCCAGTTCAAGGCTGCAGTTTGATGCCTTAGAGTGACCTTCATTGAATATCATGGAGCTCCCTTTTACATGTCACTGTTCAAGACTTGTGACCATATAAACAACCAATATGAGAGATTGTTTCATCACAAAACAAATAACCATGTAAACGGATTCCACAGTTGTGATTTTGATTTAGTGTTGTTCGGTCCACAGCACTTGGTGTTTTCGCTATAATGGCATTTAACTCCATAACGTTTGGATATTTCCACTGACTTCGATGGAGTTTACTTTTAAGTCAATGTGCTTTTAGGTTGAAGAGTATACATTAAGGACAATAAATCCATTTCTCCTTCAGAATGACAACAAATACATCCATCTGCACAGACAATCTGGTTATTTAAAACAACTTCACATTTAAGCTCTCTTAGTTTGATCTCCCAAGGTTAATTGATTATTGTTACTACAGTAGTGCCAGAAAAGATCAAAGCCCTTACATCTTTTCATTAACCCATTGCACTTCAGTGAAAGGCTGTGAGCCTTCAGAGATGCTTTTTGCAGGTCAAATTCATTTCTGCTATTCAAGGCACATGAGAATGCACACCTACACATACACATGGTATCCTTAAATCTGACTTTTCTCATCAGTGACATGACTTTTCATAGACACAAACTAACGATGGCAACATCGTGCTTTCCACCATCATATTTCCATTAAAATAGCTAAACCTCAAACAAAAGGGAGAGCACATCAAGATTATGAAAAGTGGTTGTGGTGGCAAGCAAAAATCAGCCTGAATCTGGATGTTGGGAAGCGGAAGTCTAATAACAAACCAGAATCCCAGCTCTTTCTTAAAGCTGACATTCAGCATTTTTTGCCTCGGTAAAAGCCCGTCAGCATTCAACAATGCCTCTCAGGGGTGTTCTAGTGGAGATGAGCTTTATCAGCAATTGCATATTTGTTATTGACATCATTCTTTTCAGAGGCCTACATGGGACAATGGGGGATTAACCCGCTTGCAAGGCCGCATGACAACTCAGTTGAAAAACAGAACCTGGTCAAATGTCAGTAAAAAAATGCTGTTATAGAGAAAACTTTTTTAGCATTGCTGTGTTTGCTAAAACCTACATTTATTTTAAATGGTCACCAGGTGAAAAAAACTGAAAGTAAGAAATAATGAGATGTTTTTATCTTGCTTTCAATATTGGTTTTTCTCACCCAGAAGCTTCACATTATTATGGAAGCTTCCACCAATGTTGTTTAAAAGGTCAAATTAGCTTGTTTACCTGGTGCATCCATAACTTCCATAGAGGTTACTGCAATGTTTTAAGGCAGTCAAAGTGAGAAGCAGTGACTTAGTCAAGGCTATCTAGTGAGTAGGGAAAAAAATGAAATACAAAATTGTATTTCAAGCAAAATGGGGCTGACCTTGAAAATGATAGAAATGATATTCACTTCTTCATCCTTCTCAAGATAATCTATAGCAGCATTTCTCAACCTGGGGGTTGGGACCCATGGGGAGATCGCAAGGAGGGGTCAGAGGGCTCACCAAAGACCATCAAAAACACAGTATTTTCTGTTGGACATGGGGGTTCTATGTGGGCAGTTTGGCCCAATTTTATCATTAGTGGGGTTCAGAATGCTCTTTGATTGTAGGTGAACTATAAATCCCAGCAACTACAACTCCCAAATGTCAAGGTCTATTTTCCCCAAACTACACCAGTGTTCACATTTGGGCAAATTGAAGACTTGTGCCAAGTTCGGTCCAGATCCATCATTGTTTGAGTCCACAGTGCTCTCTAGATGTAGGTGAACTACAACTCCAAAACTCAAGTCAATGCCCAATAAGCCCTTCCAGTATTTTATGTTAGTCATGGAAGTTCTGTGTGCCAAATTTGATTCAATTCCATTGTTGGTGGAGTGCAGAATGCTGTTTGATTGTAGGTGAACTATAAATCCTAGTAGCTACAGCTCTCAAATGATAAAATCAATCCCCCTCCCCCCAACCTCACCAGTATTCAAATTTGGGCATATCGGATATTTGTGCCAAATTTGGTTCAGTGAATGAAAATACATCCTGCATATCTGATATTTACATTCCAATTCATAACAGTAGCAAAATTACAGTTATGAAGTAGCAATGAAAATAATTTTGTGGTTGGAGGTCACCACAACATGGGGGTTGTGGGTAGGTATATATTACCAACTTTCTAATAGGAAACAGCCACTAAGCAGCAACATGGATGTAGGAATCAGTTCCACAAGAATCCACATGCTTCTTCTGGGATCTTGGAAGGTACTTGAAAAGTAATTATTTTAAACTCCCGCTAATTCTGGAGATCCACAGCAACAGTTTCCCTGTCAGGTTACCAATCCATCTTTGGCTAAAAGCCATAATGAAATGGCAAGATCTAATAATGTCAGGCACAAAAGCAAATATTCAGTAATTGTTCATCTTCCAATGTGCTCAATACAACAGCTTTCATTATCAAGGAATACCTTCTCCATTGTACACAGCATCTTAGTCCCTCTCTATGCAAAAGAATACACAGGCACAGGTCTAACTTTTCAAAGGACAATATGTATGAATATGTATGAACAGGTAGGAAAATGCTCCAACTCTTTGCTCTTCTGCTGGCCTGAAAGTGGATGTTGTTGAACAAAGCAACTGGGAAGGAAAACTCAAGTGTGACATTGTCAAATTACAATCGATCAAGAATGCCCCATAACCTCTGGGTTAAGCTGATATAACGGTTTGTTATCCCACTACAGGTATTAATTAGCACAGCAACTCCATTGTGCTTATTTTTGTTAAGGATTACTGCTGTTGTAAATGAACACTGGATCTATTTGCATACATATATGCTTTGTTGTAATTCTTGCACCCATTTGCCTGAATTTAACACAGAGAGCAAAACTTTGCTCATGTAGTTGCACTGGATTTCATTGGTTTATAAATAGTATCTCAAGAAACATGAACACATGCTATCTCTTTCGCAATTTGTTGTGCAATGGAAAATTATGCTGGATTCCAGCACTGCACTATAAAAATTCATTTCCATTGAACCAATAGACCTTGAATTAGTACAATAATACCCATTTTATTTCTACCTAACCTTTGCTCCACGCAACACCTCCTTGGAAAGATAAAACTACAGGCTTCTGGTGAAATAGACTCTTATTTCATGAAATATTCTGGCATAATATATTTATTTACTATTTGCTTTGTCACCCACTTTTTCTATCAATAATCTAAATTGCTTGGTGAAGACATGAAGAAGAGCCTTCTTAGTGGGAGCACAAACTACTCCACTCTCCTTCAAGGTGTGTGGGATTCAGAACCACGGACAGCGCTTTTGACAAAAATCTGGAGCAGATTCACTGGAAGCCACCTGCTCCCACTGGCTTTCTGATCATTTCTATAGACACAAACCAATATACCAGTTTTGTAGATAACTTTTCTCTTAGCAAAGGCTCTTGAAGTATTTTGGATGACTTCCATAAGCCCCATCTATCTTATGGGAGATGCAACTTAACACATCTGGGGGGCATCAAAGTAAGGGAAGCTCAATGTGCAGAGGAAACTAGAACCATCAATTCTCTGTCAGCAGTTATATCCGGTCTTATTGTCAACAGGTTCCACTTGAACTGGCTCCTTCTTATATCTCTTCAGACAAAGATTGAGCCAGAAGGAGGGGAAAGGCCAAATCATCGGGAAAAATACAGGGCATCAAAATTAAAACGTGTGGTAAATTAAACACATGTGAAGAGCACAATAAGCAGCAAATTAGAATTAGAAAATACTGTGGGAAAAAAATGCATCTTCAGGTTTTGCCTGCATGCCATGATGTGACAGGTATCATTGCCTTTTGTACAATTATTTAAACCCTGTAGGAATTCTCAGTGTCAGGCTATGTCAGTGTACTGTTATTAGACAAGTTTAATTAGGATCTACCCTGCTGCTCCTAACAAGTATTTAATTAACTTCTAGGCAGGGTAATTAGCTTTTAGATTGTGGCTGATTTTCTGTCTCACCTTCTGTTGACACTTGGCCTCCAGTAAGACAGGCCTGCTTTACTGACAGTGTAATGGATAGTATCTTTGGGAAGCCTGATATCAAGGCTGACTGGTCTAATAAAAAAGGAAAAAAGGAAAAGAAAAGATGAAGATAAAAGACAAAATAATGACTGTCAGGTCGTGGTCTGAGAGTGCTACAAAAGGCCATAGATCAGACAGGCGGACACAAAAGCCTGCTAAAAGGGAAGGAGGAAAAGAATCATTTGACCTTACGGGCTTCAGGAAAACAGAAATAATTGGACAAGATCTGTGGGTGGGTAGGTGAGTGAGTGGGTGGGTGGGAATGAGAGGAAACTAAAAAAATATACAAAGTATTTGGTAATATATATTGAATATGGTTATTAAGAGTCTGCACTTAGCAATATTTTATAGATATATTGTGATGGTGTTTTGATGCTCTATGACTGAGCAAATAAAGGGAAATATGGTTTGGTTTTTTAAAAATGCTTTTATACTAAGAAGCAATTGCTTTCTATTTGAGAAAAAATAAAAAATCTGTGATAAAGAACATTAAGCAAAATTAGTAGAGTATATAAATTAGCCTGATCAAAGTGATTGCTGTTTAACCCTTTGAGGACCCATGAAAGTGTACAGGAATTCAGAAAGCATATCTTTTGATCTATTCTGCTCAATTCTTTCCTCCTTCTCTGACTTATCATTAAAAATAATGGCCCTGCATTCAGGAACACAGCTATGCAAAAATTTGGGGCTGGTGGGTGGGAGTGCTGAGGAGTTTGCAAAACCCTTTCCCTGTCATTAGGACAAAAGGCTGGTAATTTTCTTTCCGTTTGAAAGCAGGATATTTTTTTAAAAGTCTTAATTTTTGCAGAGTGCCCCAGGTATCTAAGTGTAGGTACGGCATGCCTCCTCTCATTACAGAATTTCAACAGCATTGGTCCAAAACATTAACAATTGACAAAACATTACCACTGAGTTTTGGCTTATTATAACACTCTCATGCGCATGCACATTATGAGGGAAAGGACTCCTTCCCGCCCAATTAAAGGCACATATGAAGGAGAAATTCCAATAATGAAATCTTAGACCTTTAATTATTTTTCCTCCTCCTTCTCTTCCTCCTTCCTTGATACAAAGTATGAAATGCCTCTTCCCCACATCATAGTTTTTATTGTTTTTGTTGTCATTACTCCCTTTTTATGAGATACTTTTCTCAAGAGCTCAGACCCTATTTAATGCTGACAGAGCAGAACATTGTCAATATTCTAAAATTAATTTCAGGGAGAGCAATGGTGGCCAGCCAAGAGATTGTAGAATTGAGGTCTCCCTGCACAGTTCTCATTTGGCCAATTAAATGTACAGCAGCCATTTTTTTGTGTTTCAAGAGTGACTTGAGAAATTGCAAGTCACTTCTGGTGTGAGAGAATTGGCTGTCTTCAAGGACATTGCCCAAGGGGACACCTAAATGTTTTACCTTCCTGTGGGAGGCTTCTCTTATGTCCCCACATGGGGAGCTGGAACTGACAGAGGGAGCTAATCTGTGCTCTCCTTGGATTCAAACCTCTGACCTGTCGGTCTTCAGTCCTGCCAGCACAAGGGTTTAAGCCATTGTACCACCAAGGGCTTCAGCAGCCATGAAACATTGGATACAGTAGAGTCTCGCTTATCCAACCTTCACTCATCCAATGTTCTGTATTATCCAAGGCAGTCTGCCTCTTGCCCAGATCCACAGCTGTTTCAATACAATTTGTAAATACACTAATTATTACATAATGTTACCATGTATTGAACTGCTTTTTCTGATTATTTGTTGTAAAATATGATGTTTTGGTGCTTAATTTGTGAAGGCTTTTCTTTAATCCCTCCTTATTATCCAACATTTTCGCTTATTCAACGTTTTGCCAGCCTGCTTATGTTGGATAAGCGAAACTTTACTGTAAAAGCAATGTGTAAGGAGCTACTGCACACTTTCTTGCTTGACAGCCAAAAATACATATACATAATATTGTTGTTGCCATGTCTCATTCAAGTCATTGACAATTTGGTAGCCCTAAGGAGAACCTATTATGAGATTTTCTTGGCAAGATTTATTAGAGGGGATTTGTCTTTGCCTTCTTCTGAGGTGGAGAGGGTGTCAATTGTCTAAGATAACCCGATGGGTTTCCGTGGCCAAGCTGGGATTCAGAATCACACCCCAATGTTCAGATCATGACACCCTGCCAGCTCGGCCATTATAAATCACCAAAATAATTGGATCCAAATTAGTTTTTAATTTTCTTTTTGAAATACCTGTAAATTAAAAGCAAAGATCCCAAATGCCCTCTCTGTAATATCAAACTCCTTCCCCTCACATCTACAATACAGTGCACTTGTCATCCTGTCAGAGCACCAAGGAGTGGGGAGAGAAATACATCAAGTCATTTAAAAATTCCAGAAACAAATATGCCCAATGGAAATTGAGGAAAAGATTTGGCATTTGTTGCTGTGGTGAATACACTTAAAAAACCATGACAGATTGCTTTAGGGGAGAGGCAGCCAAATGGAAGCAGGAGCTGTCTAAACAGATGTACAGTCGCTATTCCATGGAGGCTATTTGTGTGTGGGTGTCCCAGAGGGCTTCCTGAAATGAAATCTTATTGAGTGATCACAAGCATAAATAGGGAGCTATGCATAGTGTGGCCATAATGCTTCGGGGGGGGGGGGGGGGGGAGGAAACCAGTAAGATAAAATAGTATGGAGGACTCTTGTGACTCCTGGTCCAGTTGACCCCCCCCCCCCTGGGCAACAGCTAGAAGACTGGGGTCCTTGGCAGATGTTCACAGTAGTTCTACATTAGCCTCTTGGGAGCTGGGAGGTTTCTTATTGTGAGTTGCTTTGCACCATACCTAGTTCTTCAACATAATATTGGCTCTGTCATAGTTATACCCTGTGATCTGCAAATAATTACAAGGCATAATCTGGGGTGAATTATCAGGGAGTGTATCTATATTGCACAGTTTAAGCATTTTGATTCATTATGATTCATGGCTCCCTCCTATGGAATCCTATGGATTTGCAGTTTAGTTTGAATTTTCTGCTAGATTTTTCTAGTCTATTTCCCTGCATTAAATCACTATATCTCTCTTGAAGAGAATTCCACATTTCCAACCATGCTAGAGATTACAGGATTTTTTCATACAGAGTCATGATAGTTACAATGGATTCAAACGGCTATAAATGCAGTAGTGTAGATACACTCTGAGAGTCCACAATATGTGTATCTGCACTCGAGTTATATCTATGTTATCCTACTTGACATGGCTCCATATGAAAGAATTGTGAGATTTGTAGTCCAGGAGAGTAGATAGAGTTCAAGAGTATTTCTTCTGGCTCAATAAGTAAGTACAGTATGACTCTTCATAATAATAGGGGATACATTCCTAGGCGTACTGTGCGGATGCAAAACCACATATAATATTTATTTATTTATTTAGAGCATTTGTATCCCATACTTCTCAACTACCGAAGGGGGACTCAGGATGGCTTATAATTGGCAGTCATTAGATGCCAACAAAGAAACAGTTAGAACACAAAAATTCACATAAACAACAATAACAATACATTTAAAAAGCAATAAAAATACATGTAAGAATATTAAAAATATTGGCCCTTAAAATATTAACACAACCAAGTCTGAGTCCGCAGATACAAATCATAGTCCAGAGTTCCAGTCCAAGGTCTCTTAACTGACAATTCTTGTAAGTCATTACAGTTGTGAACTATTGAAATGAATGATTTCTGGCAGAACCATATCATAGAATTGCACTGGAGGACCCAAGCACCCCCAAAAAGACCCTAGAAAGAACACCTCGCTAGCATTTCTAGGTCCTCTGGCAAAGGCACACCATAGAATCATGTTAGAGGATCTAGAAAATGCCCAGAGAGAAAATAATCTTTCAGTCACAGGTATGTGAAATAGCAGGTACATGTCCCATAAATATGGGAATTGGATTGTAGAGTATACACTGCATTAAGAGAGCTACATTCATTTATATTTTCAAACTTAAATTGTAGTTATATAACAAAAAGGGCAATCGACATTCCTTTTAAAAGTGTATAGACTGCTTTTTCATAGCAGTCCATAAAGAAATAAATGACAATCTAGGCAAAAAATAATCCAATAAAACCAGTTAACTGTATACAACAAACAATGAAATGAGTAGTAACAAAGAACTTACATTAATGCATTTCCAAGCAGCCAAGCTAACCAACTCAAGAAATACAGGGACTATACCAATTAATTCAGATCTCCCCAGATGACTAGTGAAAAGGGAACTTAAAAAACACACAAGCCAACTACTTGTGAGTAGCCCCTGGGCTGAGAACAGCGGTATATAAGCAAAGTAAATAAATAAATAAATAAATAAATAAATTTGCAGACATATCACCTAGTGGGAATCATAAGAATTGAGATTGATAGTCTGGCAGTACTACCACAGACTGTAAACTCCAGTGAGTTTAGATATCTGAGTAGAGCCTCCTGAAAAGACTTGCATGGGATGTTCTTATTTATTTAGAAATGTGTAGATATTAAAAAGGAGCAGCTGCAAGTACAGAGGTTGTGACAATGTCAACAACATTAGCTCAACTCCTCTAAATTCCAGTCTGAACCTTGAAAATTCTCCACCAAGCTCTTGGAACCTCTTCATTCTCTTGTCACTCTACTTGCAAAAGGGGGGCATTGGAATGTGAATTGAGTCTGAAAGGAGGGAGGGAGGAAGGAAGGAAGGAAAGAGAGAGAGAAAGAAAGAAAGAAAGCTGGAAAAAAGCACGCTCTCCAATGCTGATAAACTTTTTAACAATTTAAAGCTCGAATAGATTCAGCTATAATCAAATGAATGACAGAATTAAATTGAAAGTGTTTCACCACTACTTATTTTAATGCTTTCTTCCTCCTGGTGAGAGCAATTCATAGTTTACTTCTGGTCCCTAGGGGACTGTGCATATCAGGAACACTAATCAGACTTCTTTGAGATTAGAGAGAGCTGGCTGTTTCGCCTGCCTTGTAACCCCCTAGGATTGTGATTATCTCACGGCTGCCATACACCCCTGTTGCTCACATGGCTTCCATGAAATAAATGAAGTGTTAACTTGATGGTTTTAAATAAACTTGTGCTGGCTTGTTGGTTTGATGGAGTTTTATTTATTTGTTGATTTGTTTTTTTAAAAAAGAAGCAAGATAGAAGTGCACAATAATGTTTAAAAGCCTGGTGCTGCAGGAAACCAATCTCACAGAAAGCTCGTCAGTATATGCTGCTGGGAAGCAGGGCTGAGGAGGGGGAGGAGACAAAAAAAATCTCATGTTTAAGAAGGAAGGGCTGGAAAGGGGGGAAGGTTTATGAAAAAGATCAGCACGAATCAAGAAAAAACTAAATTAAAATATGCTGCTTAATTTGTCAAGAGGATTTCCCCCCTTCCAAAGTAGCACTATTCTCAAATGTGCCCATAATCTAGATTGTTTGTTGGACTATTCAAGGCTCATAGCCTTGTGAGCAATAATTTTGCCTTTTATAGTATTACTGAGAGTCTAGCTCAGAGGTAGGCAACAAGGGCAAATCCAGGTGGCAAATAATTGCCCAACAACCCTTCTGGGAGCCACATAGCCTACACACACAAAAGAATGCAAAATACAAATGGTCAGAAGTTCACTGCCAGATATTTGTGCAATCTATTTACAAAGAGAATTGTGACTCTTTATAACCTTATCGCATGAGCCAGGTGAAGCGGGACAAAGAAAGAGGTGAATCTGTTGCTCCGCGCACTGCTCCCTCATAGTGGAGCTTCTCCCATCAAATGAGGGAAGCATTGCCTGAGTGGTGAGGATATCATAACATGGGCATGCTCACATGTTGGGTGTGGGGCCTCCTCCACAAGTCCTGTGATGTCATGCCCATCCATTGCTGGACTGGCGGAGAAGCATCCTAGGACGATTCCCAAGCCCTTTCCTCACTTCGAAGCCTTGGAGGCTTGGAGGCTTCGAAGTGAGGAAATGCATTCCTTGTCCTCTTCTTCCCTTTTCTTGCAGCAAGATCTGATCTGGTTGGAAGATTGAAGAGCTAGAGAAAATGCTAGTAATCTCACAAGGGAAATCTACAGAATGATGTAATTTTATCACCAGCACTGACTTATACACCACAGCCCAACAATCACAATCCACACATGGAAACTGTTACACTTCAACACTGAAACATCTTTTCACCCAGCACCACACCAGAGTCCAGTAATTCAATCTAAAATGTTTATTAAAGAAAGCAGATAAAAGGAGGGAAAGGGCAATTCCAAAAGGATCAGTAGAATCAACAATACAAAATAGCAATAATTCAAAAATGACAAAGAGCATAAAGTCAAGAGAACCAAAATCCACAGCGGTACTTCAGACTTAAATACATAAACCTGAAACTGGAACTTCTCCAAAGGTAAACCCTCCTAGGAAACAAAGGCAGAAACAGAACAGGAAACTTGAGAATACTTGAATCATGAACTTGAGAGCAGAGACAAGAGAGCCATCTCCTGTTGTATCCTCTGAGAGGCTTGAAACCAAACTGCCTAATTTAAGCCTATCAAGGCACCCATGAGATCATGCAGAATACAACTGGACTTCAAGGTCTTATCTTGGACTCTTTGAGAATCTCTAGTTTGTCTATTTTTCACTCCTTGCATTCTCAGGCCTAATCTAATTTCATAGGAAAACTCCCCACCTGCCTAAGGTCTTTTCTCAAGAGAATTTTCCCTTTCCCTTGTTGCCTGAGAATGAGCACAGGAATCTAAACCATTGACCTCATCTGCCTGCAGTTCTTTCAATTCACTCCTCACTTTAAAACACACCATCCCCTTCATTCTCTGAACCACCATCAGAAAAATCCTCTGATGCTTGCTGAGCTACAGCAGAAACAAGGTTCTTGTATGAAGCATCTGGCTGGACTGGGTACTCTACAGACTACATAATACTGTGTGGTTTACATGCCTAGCTCCACCCTGCACCCATAGATGTATACATGAGGATTCATGATATTTTGGGATTGTGCATGTTTTATACATACCCTAATAAATACTAGTTTCAAGGCTAAATTGTAGGCAGGTGCCACAAGGTGAAAATCAGGAACCAAATCAAGGACAAACTAGGATTCAGAGTCAAAGAAAGCACAGAAATGCACCCAAACCAGAAAGAATTAATTGCTCAATAAGGTCAGAACAAATAGTCTTTTCTTGCACTTCTAGTCCAGGAGGGTGAACCGGAGGGATGGGTTGGGAAGTGTAGTCTAGGTCCTAAGAATATATGATTGCCTCAAAAATGTTTCATTTCTGCATTTCTGAGAGAAACAATATGCCTGGCAGCCAGACTCTAAATTAAAAGGGGCTGCTGTTTGTAGTCTCAACAGATCTGGACCATCAGCTCTATTCTCTTTGCTTCCCCCTTTGAACAGGTGACCAATGTGGTTAAAGTCAACATCATTATTTGTGCAAATATTCAATACTTCCCTGAGTTTATGATCCCCATCTTCAAAATTAGCTCACCTGCCAACAAAAGGCCCAGAATACCTGACCAGAGTTGAGGACCTTCTGTTTTACTCCTGTTCTACATGATTCCCAAGATGTCTTGGAGGATAAAAAACATCTTCTTTAGCAACTGTGGGCTTTTGTGAAAGGCTAAGGGGCTAACCCACAGGACTCCTTGGAAAACCACTCCTCACTGCACCTGTTCCTGCAAAATAAAAGAAAGGTATTTGTTGCCCAAAGGTTCCCTAGATAACATGGATGCATTCCTACCATGTCTGTGACCCTTTCTTGAACCTTTGGTGCATTTTAGGCAATAATGTGTTGTTGTTGTTGTTGTTGTTGTTGTTGTTGTTGTTGTTGTCGTCGTCGTCGTCGTCGTTATTTTACAAAAATAGTTTTGACTCTTGAAAGTCCAGGGGGCTCCAAACATGGCAGAAATGCCCTTTACATCTGCTGGATGTTGACTATAGAGCTGCATTGCAGGACCTAGAGATTTCAAGAGAAGTATTCTCTCAGGTACAAAAAAAAAGTATTTTTAAAATTTGTGGTTTTCCCATTTGAGGATCTTGTGCCCTTAATCCCAGTGTATATGGAGTGCTGACTGTAGTTTTAAAATGCATTATGCAAAAAAGTTGTATATGCATGTTTTCTATTTTTCATCTTTTTCAAGCCTGCCAATATTTAAATCTTCAAGCATTTCTGGAACGATTTATAGAATTAGAAGGCTCTCTGCCAGGTTATCAATTTTAGCTAGCAAAGAGAATCCTCTTGTGATAGGGTTGGAGGCTTTCTCCCATGGAGGCAATAATCTTTCCTCCTGGCAGGGAGGACAGTTGCCAACTGGCTCATGGGACTGACAGGTAGAATTGTCCATACATCCCACCTTGCTGAACTCATAGTGTTTTATGCTGGATCTGGAATGCTGTCTGCTAGGACATCGCTCTCCTTCATTCAGGAGAAGGCAACCTGGCAGAGAAACTGTAACTGCTGCCAAACTTTATAGGGTTTTGCACTTAGCAGGAAGTAAAAAAAGTGCTCAGAATTCTTAAAAATAGAATAAAATTGGCAGCCTTTCTCAGTTTATCACAATGCAAAAATACTCCTTGATTTCCCCACTGCAAGTTTCATTTAGCACATTAAAACTGAACAAGTGCAATAAAGATATATGAGCCAATGGGGCTGTTGTTTATTCCTACAGTCTGTTCTAGGTCCACTCAAATTTTAAAAGCACTATTAAGTGTGAATTATTAAAAGTCTGGACCATTCTGAACCTCGCTCTAAGGCAATCACATGGTACTCCCGATGTTCTTTGTATGCAACTTTCATCATACAAACTTGCTCCCGCAACTTTCACTGCGAGAGAACATGCAGGTCAAGAATAGGGCTCCACAGTCAGCTACGTACCCACCGCCAGCACACCGAACTTGGAGGACAATCTTACTTGGACAACGAGGGATTGCCTAAGCAACTTTCAGCAAACCCCACATATGAATAGACTGGCTAGGTCAGCTCAGATTGCAATCCAACAACATTTGAAGAGTCTAGATTTCCATCCCTAATCTAAGGTTTCTGCTAGAATAATAGGCTATAAGGACAAGAAGTGCAAAGTGCTATATCTGAAAAGTATTCGGTATGTAAGGGCAAAGACTGATGTAATACACAACAGTGAATCTGACAACTGATAAGATTGTTATTTTAGCAAACTGAGATAAGTTGCAGGGGAAGTTACTGTGTGTTTATTGTTCATATACATGTAAGTTAAAATTGAGGGATTTTGAAAATGCATAGCAATTCTAGAGGCTAGGATGAAAGCCTCTTGATGCCATTGGCTGTGCTATCCAGTCAGCATCATAGACAACCACTTCTGCTTCAAACAAAGAGAATTTAACACATAAACTATCAGGCCAGCTTTAGAGAGGAAAGCAGACATGTTTGTATTGAATTAACTGTGGGGTGATCCTCGTAAACAGGCTCACAATTTTAAAATATGTAGTTTATCATTACTAAAGTGCTTTGGTTCACTTTCTCATTTTACTAAATGTTTGGTGTAACTTTCATCTTTAAGTTGTGTTCTGTTTTTACTGCTGTATTAAATTTTAAATTAGCACATTTTCTTGAGCATTCAGTGGTTGGATGGTCAACTTATAAAGACATTTAATAAATAAAGCCTTATCTATACCGACTGGATAAATTCAGTGCAAGACTCTTTGGAGCTGCTCTGATGCAGTTAGGGGACATATCCAGAACCCCTTAGTTAAACCCACAGCCATCTAGTCCAGGGACATATTGGGACCATTCCGGCTGTGTCATCACAATAAGCAGCTTTCTTGTCACACAGCTAAATATCTTGGTATGACGTCACCAGAAATCATCTGACAGGGAGCTGCTTGCTGTTGGTGATACAGTAGTTAGTCCTTTGAGTTATGGACAGTGGATTGAGCTGCATTCAGCCTGATCCAAAAGCCTGTGCCTTGGAAACTCTGGGATCACTTTGAAGCTTCCAGGAAGCTCTGGATTAAATCCCATGTTCCACTGACCCACATTAATGGCTGGATTCAGCAGTTCTGCTGCTAATCCAGTCTTACACTGTGTGGACCCCACACAGTAGCTAAGCAGTGTGTCCACATTATTTTGGCTATGTATACCCAAATAACACATAAAATCTCTCAACATCCTCAGTGAAGGCATTCATGTGCACTAGCAATATCACCAGACCAGACAATGGAAAAAGAACCAAGAGCATGTGGAGTTGTGTTGTTGCTGGTTTCACACTATTTAGCTTGCGTTTAGTACATTTTAAGAGTTCAAAGCACATGACATCTGTTTAGAATTCTTCCTGCATCCTTCCCAGTGTTTCTGGAGCTCCTACTGCCTTATTGCAAGGAGCTGGAAGGAAATTATACAATGGCATAGCATAGCATGATAGTGCCATTGCTGCTAAAACCTCCAAACACTTTCATATCTGACCCTGTTCGGTGATGACCCTGAACACATTAGAAAGCTTTCAGGAGGCAGTGCTCACAGTATTCCTTACTGAACACTCTCATAAAATGCAGTGCTCAAGCATACTAAAATTCAAGAGACACTGAGCCTGAGAGAATATTGTAGGGGGGCGTAACGGCTGTCCTTATGTTCTCTCTTTCTCTCATGCACATGTGTAACTCTGCAGGTGATGATTCCAAAGGGAATAAACCTGCGTGTGATGGGTACAGATCCTCTGCTATAGATATTGCAGCCCCCAAGGAAAATTAAACCACAATCAGACAGCTACATTTCTATAACCAGTCATTTCAAATCTTGCATCCCAAATTAATGTATTCTGCATCAATAAAAGAACCTGATTTTGGGCTTTGAAACCAGTCCTTTGCCGTCTGTTTGCTACACAATGCCATCTGACTCCTTTAAAAAATTGCTGCAACCCCCATCCAGCTGCACCTGCATTGCTTCAGAAATATCACTCAGTGTATGTCTCGGACTTTTTCTGTCTGCTCCAATTTTCATGCTACCATTGGTTGGGAAAAGCAAAGATAGTGTAGCATGAAAAGAGGGCAAGGTATATTCAAAGACTGGTTGAATATACATTTTAACATCAGGGGAAAACATGAATAAAGTCCCTCATGTACAAATAATTAGGTATGGGAGGGGGCAGTGGCAGAAAGAAACTGTTAGAGAGTTTTGAGAGAGAGTTAGCATCAAAAGGCGGACAAATGTATGGAAGTTATGCACTGGAGGAAGCACAACTGTCAATCCCAATTGTCTTCATTTACCCTTGGTGACCTCATTACACAGTGAAATAGTTTTGGCTATGTAGTGTCAAAACACTGCAGTGTTTACCATGTGATTGCTAATTGACTTGGATCACATGCTCCACCAATACATATTTCAAGGCAAGGCATTTTAAGAGATCACCTTTGTGTGTCAGTTCAGGTTCATGCAATACTATACTATTCTATACGCTATATCCCAATACTAACTGATAAGTACCCAGTGCTTCTTGGGGTCATGTCCAATTTGGTATTCATATATATATATAATTGTGGTAATGCTACTAAGGAGGCTGTTCAGGTCCTGAACCGATGCTTGGCCGCTGTGATGGTCTGGTTGAGGGCAAATAAATTGAAATTGAATGTAGACAAGACAGAGGTATTCCTGGTCAGTGGAAAGGCTGAACAGGGCATAGGGTTGCAGCCTGTGTTTGATGGGGTTACACTCCCCCTGAAGACGCAGATTCGCAGTTTGGGTGTGATCCTGGACTCATCGCTGTGTCTGGAACCCCAAGTTTCAGCGGTGACCAGGAGAGCATTTGCACAGTTGTGTGCCATGGTAGTCCACGCTCTGGTTACATCACGTATAGACTACTGCAACATGCTCTACGTGGGGTTGCTTTTGAAGACTGGTCAGAAGCTTCAGGCGATCCAGCAGGCAGCAGCCAGGTTGCTAACAGGAGCAGCACTCAGGGAGCATACAACTCCTCTGTTGCGCCAGCTCCACTGGCTGCCAGTTTGCTACCGAGCACAATTCAAAGTGCTGGCTTTAGCCTATAAAGCCCTAAATAGTTCTGGCCCAGCTTACCTGTCCGAACGTATCTCTCCTTATGAACCATCCAGGAATGTAAGATCATCTAGGGAGACCCTGCTCTCGATCCCGCCTTCCTCGCAAGTGCACTTGGAGGGGACGAGGAACAGGGCCTTCTCAGCAGTGACCCCTCGGCCGTGGAACCCCCTTCCTAGGGATATTAGATCAGCCCCCTCCCTTCTGACCTTTTGGAAAAGAGCAAAGACCTGGCTCTTTGAGCAAGCTTTTGGTAACACAGTGTAATTGGATAAATACAGTATGATGAAATAACGAACAAGGAACAGCTTAGATGATGCAAATGGATAAGGAGTCGAACTGGTAGACATGAATTATTATAGTTTTAATTGGTTTTTATATGGATTTTTATTATGTGATATTAAATGTTTTTAATTGATATGTATGTATGTATGTATGTTTATGGCATCTAATTGCTGCCAATCTGTACACTGCCGTGAGTTGCCTTTGGGCTGAAAAGAGTGGGATAAAAATGCTGTAAATAATAATAATAATAATAATAATAATAATGATAATGATAATTTTATACACACACACATCTTCATAAGTATGAAATTATGTTCAATTACAGAGCTGGTGCAAATGAGTGTAATCAGATAATTGAAATGGATAATGACATATTTACAACTCGAAATGATGTTATTATGATACTGTATCAGATTCCTAAATTCTGAACAGTAGTTTCCTTGAACTCCAAGACACTGCAGCTGAGAAATGTTTTATGTTCTCACGGGAAGCCCTGAGGTCACCTGCAACCTTTCTCTCTCTCATAGGAGATGGGTATGTTTCTTTCCCTTCAGCATAGTGACTACTCATTCCTTTGATCCAAGATCACATTTGCTCACTTCCAATTTCCTTCTATCCAACAGATGGGATCTAAGACAGATCAGAGATGAGTTTAGAGCTGGCAGATAAGGTATGAGGTGTCAGCAACTAAGTGCCACTGAATGGCATCTATTGAGATTTATCAGACTTAGCTAGCTTAGATTACTTTTTCTGAAACATCACTCACTGATTGCTATAACACAGTCCTTATGGAAAACTTATAAAACCAAAGGATTTCTCCAATTTGGGGCCCAAAGTCTTCTTTAGGGCCACCTGATAGACCAGGTAGTTATAACAACCTTCTCCCAACATTCATCCAGAATTGATAGAATCTGAGATGTAGGAAAGTTACATTTCTTTGGTCTCCATCACACATTTATGACAATTCCTTTTCCTATAACAGACACTCTTTAAACTTCTAAGTATTCTTGCCTAAGAAACTCTGTGAAATTAATGGGGTTACCATAAGCGAATAGGTGAGTCAATGACACATAAACACACATTCTTTTCCATTCTGATTCCTTTCTCTATTCTTGAACTGTATGCTACTCTGATCCCAAAAGAATGTATTTTTCCTCATAATTAAGCACACAAGATATTATAGATATGATGATAATTATTAATTATGGCAATGTTGATATGCTGGGGAAAAAAACCCACAACAAACCCAAGGGAATAAAAACACTCTTGGTTGAAACCTATAAGTTTTCCTCTCTCATTGAAGAGAAAAAGAGCTTATCAGTTTCCCATTCCTCCCAGGTAAAACTTTCCATGGGAATGGCAGGGAGGGGAGTCATTCATCAAATGTTTTCTCCCCTGACAGCTGTAGGTTTTGTTTCTCTGCTCCTTTAGTAGCAGCAAGATTTTCCTCCCAACACAGTTTTAGTTTCAACAGGTTCCAAGATTTGAACTGATCCAAGTACAAAGATGTATTCATTCCCATATTGCCACTATCACAGCCATAACTATCAAAGTGTTGCCAAGCCACTTCCTAGGTCAATTTGTGGCATAAATACCCTGTCAGGGGCACAATGATTTATTCATTCCCCTCAAAGATTAGTATCATATGGAGGGGCTCATTATATGATTGATTTCACCTTATTTGAATGATTGCACTGCTGATGGTGGGTACAAGGGGAGGCTTCTAAGCTCTGGGAAATAGACATACAACACCAGCAAGAGTTTTTTTTTTTTAACAGAAAAACTGTATTCACCCCCCCCCCCTCCATTTAAACAAGAGTTAGCAGTGATATAACCTGCGCTGCTATTATTTGAGTCTTATGTTCTAATACAGGATGAGCAAACCTTCTAACTTGGCAGCCGAATGCTAGCACTCCCTGCTAAGAGGACTGGCTGCTTGGTGATGGAAGGAAAGAAAGGGAGAAGGAAGGAGGAAAGGGAGGAAGGGAGGGATGGAAGGAGAAAGAGGGAGGAAGGAAAGAGAAGGAAGGAAAGACAAAAGGGAGGGAAGGAAGGATGAAAGGGTGGAAGGGAAGGAGGAAGTGAGGGAGAAAGAGGGAGGTAAGGAAGGGATGGGGAGAAGGAGGAAGGAAAGAGAGAAAGAAGGAAAGATAAACAGGAAGGACAAAGGATAAAAGGGTGCAAGGAAAGGAGGGAAGGGAAGGAAAAAGAAAATGAAAAAAGAAAGGGGGGAAGAGAAGAATGGAAGGAAGGAAGGAAGGAAGGAAGGAAGGAAGGAAGGAAGGAAGGAAGGAAGGAAAGAGAGAAGGAAGACAAAAGGGTGGAAGGGAATGGAGGGAGGGAGAAAGAGGGAGGGAAGGAATGGAGGGAGGGAGGAAAGAGATGGAAGAAAAGACAAAAGGGAAGGAAGGAAGGAGAAAGAGGGGAAAAGGGAAGGCGAGAGGGAAGAGGGAATGAAGGGCAAAGGGTGGGTGGGAAGGAAGGAGGGATGGAGAAAGAGGAAGGTAAGGGAGGGAGTGAAGAACGAAGGAAGGAAAAAGAGAAGGAAGGATAGGATGGTGAGAGAGAGGAGGGCCTGGGTTTGCCCATACCTGTTACCTGTTCTAATAGCTCGCAATATGTCTTATATTGTTACAGTTCATAATAATGTAGTTATCTCAGGACTACTTGCTTTATTCTGTCAATGAGCTCCAGGAATGTCTTACTGGAACATCCTTCCAGAACTTTAACAAACTATCTATATAGCCTGCATGGCCTTCTAGCACCCCCCCCCCCCCACACACACACACTTCATTCTCAAGGAATTCGTCCTACTACAGAATTATAGCATGATCCAGATTGATGATTAGTGTAGTGGTTTGAATTTTAAACGAGGCTTTTAGGAAACCTATTCTGGAGGGGGTTCCTATTCATCTATGGAAACCCACTGGGTGACTTGGGACATGTCTCACTTTCTTAGCTTCAGATCCAATCTTGCCATCATAGATTGGCCTTAGGGCTACTGTAAATCAGAAATGAATTCTGTAACCTTCAATTTTACATGTCATTTACCTTTCCCCCTTTATATTAATGGAATGATATACTTCATGTCATATCTTCTCACTCACAGTGACAACTAATAACATAAAGCACATTGAGAAACACATGCTGCAAATATATAGACGTGTCTGCCTTATCTGAAATGCTTGGGACTAGAAGTATTCGGGATTTCAGATTTTCTGAATTTTGAAATATGCATATTTGCAAATTAGTACATAATGAAATAACTTGGAGACTGCATAAAGTCTAAACACATTTCATATGCACCCTATACACATAGCCTGAAAGAAATTGTATACAATTTTAAAAATAATTTTGTGGATGAAACAAGTTTGTGTACATGAACCATCAGAAAACAAAGGTGTCTCCTCTTGGTTAGCAAGCATCTTGAACTGAATTACAAGACATCTGACGATAGCAAGCTGGCTGGCAGTTTACTGCATCTTTCTTGTTCTTAGCATATTATCATCAGCTATGTACGTGTTTCCCCATGACTTGGTAAAACTGACGTTCCTCTTTCACTCAAATATATACATATGCAGTATTGATGTGTTTTGCCTTGAGGGCCACACAGATATAGCGCTGTGGCATTATCTCTTCGATCTTGAACCATTTATTATAGTTCCAGAGAACCCTGGTATTAAGCTGCTCTTTGAGTCTTATCCAGGCATAATGTGCTGTTCCACTGAAAGGCTGGCACTGTGAAGAAGATGCAGAGGGTGTAATCACAGCCATTACAGAGAGCCATCAATGTAGCCAAACCTACACTTTCCACAGTCAGCAGTAGGCAGTTTGATGAAAAGGAACTATTAGAAACCAAACCTTGCACTCAATGTGTAATAAATGACAAAGAGAAAATCTATTTGAGAACCGTTTCGGCTTAGAAAGTAAGCACAAAACGCTGTCATAGAGGGGGGAAAGAGAAAAGATTCGGTGTTAGTTTTAAAAGGTCAACTTTTCCAGCATATACTGTGCTTGAATTGGAAAGCTGCAACCTTAGATTTTCACAGGCTGCTTTACACCGTTCCTTTTGGACAGTGCTGTGTACTACTGATAAACTTGGAATGCGTCCTCATCTCTTTTTGTTACTTAATGCATTAATCCCCAGGGCCATTTCCATTAGAAATTAAATGGAGCCAAACATCTTTTCCAGGGCCTGCAGTAGCAGTGTAAATACTGAATAAAAACACGAGCATACATAGACACACATATATTCTGGTAGGCCAATCAAGCTGGTTGTGTGCTAATACTGGCAACAAAAGGAAGTCCATTCCCTTGGATTTAACTATGAGAACTTTAGAGATACCACCAGAAAACAGGGGTGCCAAAGAACATCTTGCAATCTGAGTCAAAGGAAAAATAAAAATGCTGGGATAAAATTTCATACAAAAATTCTAAATCATGGTTTAAATATATATAATCATAACTACTACTACTACTACTACTACTACTACTACTTTATTTTTGTTTCCTGCTACCATCTCCCCAAAGGGACTCGGGACAGTTTACATGGAGACAAGCCTGATCAAACACAGGTTAAAACATAAAAGTATCACACAATAAAGTTATAAAACAACATCATAAACAACATAAAATAACATCAACAACAGCCAGTAGCCAGACATGGTAGTCAAATACTAACTCGGGCAGACAGGGTCTTGTGCAATAAAGTTGTAAGGACAGGGCAATTGGAAAAAGTGCAGGAGCCATTTGATAAACCAGGGTTAGTGCCCCATATCAGTTAGAATACTATATTTATAGGACAGGGAATAGTGGTAAAGTGAAGGAGCCAGCGATTGAGTTATAGTTGAGGGAGCAAAATTATCTGGTGAACATCCATGTTTGGTTATTTAGATCATTTGCTGGACAATTGACTTCAACTATCTTTAAAGAGCAGCATTTTGTTTCCACAGAAGACAGGATTGCTGTTGATGGATCAGCATGTTAGTACATTTAATTCAAAACTCATCATGTTTATATTAAACTAGCTGTGCCCTGCCACGCGTTGCTGTGGCCTATAGTAAAACTTATCAAAGTTGAGGTAGATATCTGGACTATTATGAAAGAGAGGTACCTACCTATTCCTTCCCCCTTTTCCTCCCCCTTTCTCTCCTTTCTTCCTGCTCTACCTCTTTCTTTCTTTCTTTCTTTCTTTCTTTCTTTCTTTCCTTCTTTCACTACTTGGTTTCATCCTTCTCTTTTTCCTTCATTCCCTCCCCCTTTCTTCCTTTGCCTTTCTTCCCTCCCTGTTTGCTTCCTTCTTTCACTTTTTATTTCCTTTTATTTCACCACCATCATAACAATAACAATAATGCAATGCATTGCCTCTGGGACCTGACACCTCTCCCATTCCCCCAGGGTCTAATAGGAATAATAGCATAATAATAATAGAAATAACAACCTTTACCCGCCACGTGTTGCTGTGGCCAACCTTCCCTCTTTCTCTCCTTCCTTCCCTCCCATCTTTCCTTCTCCTCTTCCTTCTCTATCTCTTTCCTTCCTTCCCCCTTTTTCTTTCTCTTCTGGTCTCTTTTCTTCCTTCTCTCTTTCCTTCTTTCCTTCCTTCCCTCTTTCTCTACATCTTCCTCCTTCCTTCACTCCCTCTTTCCTTCCTTCATTCACTTTTTTCTTTCCTTCTCTCCTTCCTTCCTTCCCCTTTTTTCTTTCTCTTCTGGTCTCTTTTCTTCCTTCTCTCTTTCCTTCTTTCCTTCCCTCCCTCTTTCTCTACATCTTCGCCCTTCCTTCACTCCCTCTTTCCTTCCTTCATTCCCTTTTTTCTTTCCTTCTCTCCTTCTTTCCTTCCCCCTTTTTCTTTCCCTCCCTCTGTCTCTCATTTCTTCCTTCTCTACCTCTTTCCTTCCTTCCCCTTTTTCTTTCTCTTCTGCTGTCTCTCTTTTCTTTCCTTCCATCTTTCCTTTTCTTTCCTTTTCTTCTTCCTTCTTTCTCTAACTTTCCTTCCTTCCCCCTTTTTCTTTACCTCCCTTTCTCTTTGTTCCTTCTTTCCTTCCTTCCTGTCTTTCCTGGATTTTGACAGGGCGGGAAGGGGCGGGGTGGGGTTTGGAGGTGGCGTGAAGTAAAAGGAGGTAAGATTGAGGCAAGGGAGTGATGGAGCGTGGGGTTGTGTGTGTGTGTGCGGCGGCAGGGGGAGTGATGGAGCGTGGGGTTGCATGTGTGTGTGCGGTGGCAGGGGGAGTGGGCTTGCGTGTGTGTGTGCGGCGGCGGGGTGAGTGATGGAGCGTGGGGTTGTGTGTGTGTGTGCAGCGGCAGGGGGAGTGGGGTTGCGTGTGTGTGTGCGGCGGTGGGGGGAGTGATGGAGTGTGGGGTTGCGTGTGTGTGTGTGGCGGCGGGGGGGAGTGATGGAGCGTGGGGTTGCATGTGTGTGTGCGGCGGCGGGGGGAGTGATGGAGCGTGGGGTTGCATGTGTGTGTGCGGCGGCGGGGGGAGTGATGGAGCGTGGGGTTGCGTGTGTGTGTGTGCGGCGGCGGGGGGAGCGATGGAACGTGGGGTTGCGTGTGTGTGTGCTGTATTATCCAACACACTCTGTCTCCCACCCAGATCCACAGCTGTTTCAATACATTGCGATGTTTTGGTGCTAAACATAACACAGAGGTAAGGGTAGGAAGGAGGAAGAGGAGGAGAAATAATACAATATGTTTTAATAATTATTTTGCAGTAATATTATCTGAAATCAGTACAAATTGTCCTCTTAAAGCAGTTCTACACAGAAAATATAATGCAGTTCAAAGCTGGCTTGAGGGTGGGGTGTCGACAAAATGACACACCCCCAATGTGTTCAGCAGCATTCATTAAGCCTTGAAAAATCTCACCAGAAAGTCAGGAATAAGCCAGATGATGCACTATAATAGGTCAGAGTATATCCCATGCAAGGTTTGAAATCAGGACAGAAAATGCAGAGCACTTGTCAGGGCATCGCTAACACTGAAGGCCTTTTAAAAATGCTGAAACACACCTGGCCAGAAGGCAAACAATTACAGTACTCCCCCGGTGTGAAAACTATAGTAGAGTCTTGCTTATCCAACACAAATGGACTGGTAAGAAAAAATGTTACCTAAGAGAAAATGTTAGATAATAAGAAGGGATTAAGGAAAAGCCTATTAAACATCAAATTATGTTATGATTTGACAAATTAAGCACCAAAACATCATGTTTTACAACAAATTGACAGAAAAAGTAGTTCAATACACGGTAACATTATGTAGTAATTACTGTATTTATGAATTTAGCACCAAAACATCGCAATGTATTGAAACAGCTGTGGATCTGGTTGGAAGGCAGATTGTTTTGGATAATACAGAATGTTGGATGAGCGAAAATTGGATAAGTGAGACTCTACTGTTCATCATTCCCATGTGAACTCTAATTTTCTGCCCCTTTGTTTTCATTTCCTGTGGCCTTCCATAGTCCAGTGCTGATCCTAAAAGACATTTATATATGCATAAGTGTATCTCAGTGAACTGTTAAGAAAAAAAGCTTGCATTTTCTGCTGGCTGTCTAGACGTGGATACTGCAGTTCCTGGATTCAGTTTCAATCCACATTCAGTGGGTGCTTTGTCCACTGTCCCAGTATTGAACTGGTTCCTTAAGTGTTTGTGTAGATGCTGCACAGCCAAACCAATTCATTTTAATCAATGATGAAACTGGATTATAGTGTCTGTGTGGAAATACCCCTAGTGACTGCTCTCTGTGTGCTAAATCATAACATCCAGGATATTTAATGAAACATTTCTACTTGATTTCTCATTATTGGTAAGCTTCATTTACTTTGGAGCTGTGAGCATCTTTCTCAAACAATTCCAAATAGTTTGTTGAGGCACTAGCAAAGAAGGTTAAAGACCTTGTGAAATAACAACTCTAATAATTCCAGAATATTGAACCATGGCAGTTAAAGTGATATCAAACTGCATATATTCTACAGCAGGTATGGGCAAACCCAAGCCCAGGGGCAGATGTGGCCCCTTGGGTTCTTTTCTGAGGCCCTCCTCTCTCTCACTGCTATCTTTCCTTCCTTCTCTTTTCTTCATCTTTCCCTTTCTCTTTCTCCTTCACTTCCACCCTTTCGTCCTTCTTTCCTCATTTCCTCCCTCCCTCCATTACATCCCTCTTTCTCCCTCCCTCCCTCCTTCCTTCCCTTCCATTCTTTCATCCTTCTTCCTTCCCTCTCTCCCTTTCTCCTCCCCTTCCACCCTTCCCTCCCTCCCTTTCTTACCTCCCTCTTTCACCCTCCCTCATTCCTTCCCTTCCACCCTTTCATCCTTGCTTCCATCCGTCCCTTTCTTCCACTTTCTCCTTCCTCCCTTCATTCCTCCCTTCCCTTTTGTCTTTCCTTCCCTCTTTCCTTTATCCTTCCTTCCTTCCCTTTTGTCTTTCCTTCCTTTCCTCTTTTCTCCCTTCCTTCTCTCTCTCCCTCTTTCTCCTTCCATCCTTTTGTCCTTCCTTCCTTCCTTCCTTCCATCACTGGGCAGCCAGTCCTCCTAGCAGGGAGTGCTAGCATGTGACCCACCCAAGTTAGAAAGTTTGCCCATGCCTGGTCTACAGTGTGAATCTGATCTCTATGCATTTGGATTGGAATTATATTACCAAAATAACTAAGCCATTTGAGTAGAGTTTTAACATTTGTCACACCTGTTATGTTGTGAATTTGTGAATCATGATAAAAAAAAAGAAAGAAAATAAGAATGTGAAACCCGAAAGGGTTGAAAGCAGTCAATTTTGAATTGGATCAGGAAGTCTCTGTTTCAATAAAGTCTTGCAAAAATTAAGTTAACTAATGCAAAAAAAAAAAACCGCACACACACACACAAAAACAAACAAGAAGAAGCAGGAGCACATAACATGTTTACCTTGTGTTTCAGACTGGATCCATCTTCAGAGACAGGGTGGTATAATAAAAAACCTTTCATGCAAATTATAATAATGAAACAAAATGATAGAATGTCACTCTCATGTTTGCTATCAATGCAATAAAATAAATTATGGAAAAGCACAAGCAAAATATATATCTGATGAAGTTAGTCTGTACTCCAGAAGAGCTAATGATATAATAAAAATGCTAGCCCTTAAGGCTGGAGTAAAATGTTGAAGACCACATATCTTTCATATTTGTGAAAAAGTACCACACTGCACTAATGCCTTCAGATAACATTATTAATTAAAAACCTCTTGGAACACTGAGCAACTTTAAAAAATGGAAATTTAAGGGAACACAAAATGTAACTGCCAAGGCCCAGGATAGTCCTATCCTCTGAGTAGGAGGTGTATATCTCAGTTTATCCAATTAGATTCTGCCACAAAATGAAAAATGCCTTTCTCTTCCTTGTACTTCCTTCCTAGTCATGTGGACACCTCTGCTGATGTTAGCTCCTGCTATGGCCAGGAGCTCTCATCAAGCTCTGTGACCATCTGGCAGTGATGACAGAGAAATGGTTGGAGAGAGAATGGCCCAGCAGGTTCAAAGCACTCTTAAGATAGCTGGATTGGCTAGACTCCCACCAGAGGTTGGAAACTGATTGTGTGGCAGCTTCCGGGGCCAGTTCAGAGCATTACTACTCCGGATTGGCTGTGCATTAGGCAATCAGTGTAGACCGAGTCTTGTCTCTGTCCTCGCTATCTCTCTGTCCCCCCTCCCTTTTCCCCTACTAAGTGGGCTACTATAAAGGATGCTAGTTACTCTTGCAGCTAACTGAACTGCTACTTGTGGTGTTTTTTGTTTGTTTTTTGTTTCATGTAAGCAATAGATTGCATGAGGCCAAGCAATCTTGGGCCATAGATTGCATGTGCTTTAAGGGGCTACAAAATTCTTGCCTATCTACTGAAAATCACCCAGACAACTCCAGAATATCACAGTGTATTGGACTACTCACAGTTGTCCTACAATACTGTCAACAGCAATAGTTTTTGTTGTTGTTCATTGCCTGTCAAGTAAACCTCAACCTATGGCAACTCTATGAATGAGAGTCTCCAAATCACTTTATCATCAACTGTCCTGCTTGGATTTGCAAACTTTGGGCCATGGCTACATTGGTTGAGTCTATCAGTGTGGCTGTCAAAATCCATGCCAGCTTTTAGTCTGATCTTTACAGGAACTGTTAAACATCAGGGATAACCTTCCTTACTTTAGATATGTCCTTTAAAGTTCAGGTGAAAACCAGGAGCGTATTTGCTAATCCATCAACATAGAGAGTTAGACCCCTTCTACACTGCCATATAATCCAGGTTATCAAAGAAGATAATCCACATTATCGGCTTTGAACTGGATTATATGAGTCTTCATTGCAATATAATCTGGTTCAAATCATATAATTTGGATATATAATATATGGCAGTGTAGATGGGGCCTTAGTCTCTATTGGCTTTGCCTCTGTCCTAACCCACCTTTTAAAAAAAGTAACTGCAAGTCATGTTCTCATTGCTGCTTTACAATAACGTATTTACCTAGCAGGCAACTACACCGACTATCTGCAGTTCACATAGTATATACAACACTAATCTATTGGACTTGAAGACTGTTAGGTAATTTAATTCCTTAATTGGCTTAGATCTATCACCCAGGTATTTGCTTTACCTCTTAGGGTGATTCATAATATAGCGGCAGGATGAAAAGAGAGCTCTGGAGTATGACACAGATGTGTTTCAGTCTAGAAATGAAAACTAATCTGACCTCATTAAGTCTGATAGTCTGTATGTGATGGTTCATTATCCACTGGAAATGTTTGAATTTGGTATGTGATCTATGCCACCCAGGCGCTTGATTTACTTCCAGCGTACGATGGCAGATAGAGTAAGTTCAGCATTAGGAGGCGGAACAGATTGGATGGATCAGTCATTCCCCAATGGAGATGATAAACAACCTTTCACGACAATTATCTAGTTAGAACACCATTAACAATTAATGACATACATCACTAAACTTATTGAACCCATTAAAGACTAATTTACTGGCTATAAAAATATGGCATTAAGAATTTATGGATCATTAGCTTTTATTCCAGCATGAAATATAGCTGACTGAAAATCCTAGAAATTGTTGAAAACAATCACTCATTTAAAAAAGCCACATGAAATTAAATGATATCCACATTGGAAGAAAAGGAAACAGGGCTAAGTTTGTAAACGTTTGCACAGAAGACGCTAATGTTGTATGCTGTTGAATGGGTGAAGATTGCATTTTCAGAAAAGACAGAAATCTACAATTAAATGATTTACGCATCTTTTAATGTACAGTTTTTTTAAAAAAAAGACTCCTTTTAATGGGAAAAATAGAAGATGACTGATCAAAATTCTGATCATGATCTATTAATCACAGTAAGTGATTTTGGAACACTGTTAAGGAATTCAGAACAAAGTTAAAATGAGTTAACCGATTTTTCCGTTTATCTGATACTTTTAAGTTGGATGCTACTGTATATGTAGCATTGGCGTTAGCTCACTGAATTGATTGTTTTCAATCTGCATACATTTGCCTTTATTTAGAGGAAGGGTAGGCTGTCATTTAGAAAAAGGGATGATCTTTATTTAGAGCAAGGTAATTTCTGTTCATACTTTCCCAGGGATATTCAAGGCTGCAATATCCTAATATGCATCTCAGAAATCCCTTTACCAAGCCTGGCCCCAAAACACCAAATTATAGGAATCCTACCACTTACCCTGCCTTGTTTCCACAATTATTCCCTTATACAATAAAATCCAAAATCCATAAAACAGTGACACCTTTTTTGGGCCAATTAAAAAAAAACAAAATACATCATTTTGGAGCTTCACGGGTTTCTTCATTAGGTAAAGATCTTAAAATAGCAAAATAAAAAAATGACAATATTACAGGTCTATATTAGAACCGTGGTGTGCCAGCTGACCTGCTGATCTGACGGTTGGCAGTTTGAATCCATGAGAAGGGGTGAGCTCCCATCTGTCAGCCCCAGCTTACCTTGCAGGGATATGAAAGAAGCCTCCCACAGGATGGTAACACATCCAGGTGTCCTCTGGGCAATGTCCAATTCTCTCACACCAGAAGCAACTTGCAGTTTTTAAAGTCACTTCTGACACAATAAAAAAGTTCTACATTTGCTCTTGAGGTGGTATTTCTGTCATCAGTTAAGATGGTCTAGACTGAGGAATATCAATGCAGGCAGAGCACTCCTCCCCCTTTTATTTGGCAATGTGGGGACTGGGCAAAAAGAGCCACTATGCTGTTATATCTAGAAAAGATAGGTATATGCTGTGTATGTAGAACTTGCCAATTGTTGTCCAAATGGAAGAGTTTAACCTTTGTTAGTAGAAACCTCAAGGAGTAAAGTGCTAGTCCTTTGGTTCTGTCTTGTATAAACCTCAGAGTTGGCTTCTGATTCAAATGTTGTCATAAAGAAGAACTTTTGACTCTAAATGTAGTCCTGTGACTCAAACATCATCATCTTGTCTTCTCCTGTTTACTTTTTAACCCCTTTTGCCTGATGAAGAAACCAATGAAGCTTCAAAAGCTTGCATGATATATTTTGTGCCCTGTAAGTTGGCCCTAATACACTTTGTGGACTTTGGATTCTGTTGGTCATTCAACAAAATATATGGTACACATAAGGTATGGTAGGATAAATCCAATTGTGTGTGTCTGTGGAATATAGCCATTCAGTCAATGGGACATATGGAAGAATGGATCTGCCATTCAATAATTGATTTGTCAGATCTATTCTGGTTGGGACTAGAAATTGGCTGTTATTTCCCTTGATTTCTTTGAGATACAGACTCAATATCACATCAGAACCCCCCCCCTTTCAATGAATTATCATTTACAATACTTATATTTTGCTGTTCATGATATTATTTATTTATTTATTTATTTAATCGCTGTATTGGTATACCACCTTTCTCAGCCCACAGGCAACTCAAGGCGGTTTACAGGGCAAAATTCAATGCCCACAATACCATAAATACAATTAAAAACTTTAACATATAATAAAAACCATAACAACATCAATAAAAGCATAAGTCATTAGTGTCTCCTATTAGATTGTCTTTGTGGTCACTGAGAAAGAACTTTTGACAGTCCAATAGACCCCTAACCCTAACCCCATCCCCAATTGGAACAGACATACAACATGCACACCTACCATTAAAATTACCTGCAGGAAAAATATCCTTAATGGAGAGTGGAGACCACTGTGACACAGCTCCTGAAAATTTGTAAGCTTTAGATCAGCATTAACTTGTAACATTTTGGTTTCAAGTTAATGTTTTGATTCAACCGTCATCCTCCTAAAGGCACTATTAATCAAAAATTATTGGCAATAAAGCAAGGGATGCCTCAAAAAGGGACAGGAAACGTAGGAGGATCAAGGGGTCCCAAATCCCTGCTGTGTTTACAAAGGAAAAAACATCTCCCACACTAAATACAGAGATGGGATGGGGGAGTGTGTGTTTTCCTTGCTTTTATTTGTTAGCGTGCTAAATGTTACTAATTGCTTCTAGTATGAAGAGCCCAAGCCATGTGAAAAGACTGGCGTTTTTATGGCAAATGCTCTCGCAAAAAATCATAATGTAAACTTGATGCATTTAGCCACTTAGGCAAGATGCAAAACAACATCCTTGAAGAGCCATTAGCGGAAGCTAATGTGAGAGCATCCCTCGTGCTTAAAAGGATCTTAAAAGGAAAACCCAACCTTTTTGAAAAGGGCAGTCAAGGTTTCTGGAGAAGGGGATGTATCTATCTGGATTTCCCTTCTGGGGCCTCTGGCTTTTCCGTCCTTCATGGGACTAAATTTGGCTTGTTTTTGAGTTTACCCTGTTGAACCCATTACAAAGTATGCAAATGAGTTGGATATTTGGTGCAATTTCTCTGTATATAATAAAACATTATATTTTAAAAAATCTTTCTAGGTGTAGTGAACTTTGTCAAAAGAATTAAGAAATATGTTGAAGAGATGTAGTATGTTTATGTTATAGATTCATGTCAAGTCATTTTGGGAGCTAAAAGAACAAATAATATTATTGCTATCTAGCTGGTATGATACCAAAATACCAAGAGAATGCTTGGTGGTTGTAACAACAGTTCCAGCACTATGGATCTCTTCACACGTCCCTCTCCACTGTGATGTTTCGCTGTCAGCTGCTGGTGAAACAGCAGGCCTGCGGGGCACCTTCAGGCACCCCACACGCCCTCCCTCTTTCTCCCATCACATTGGGAGAAAGGGACAAGGCACATTGGCGCCCTGTCCCCATCAAACGGGGGATGGGCAGCAAGGCGCGTTGCCACATTGCCCTTTCCTCCATCAGGTGGGGAAAATAGGTTAAAAAAATGCAGAAGATCTTAACAACTGTCCTGGTTCATAAGTGGAGATGCATTTGGACAGGTAAGCTGGACCAGAACTGTTCAGGGCTTTATAGGCTAAAGCCAGCACTTTGAATTGTTCTCAGTAGCAAATTGGCAGCCAGAGCAGCTGACATAACAGGTGGGTTGTATGCTCCCTGTATGCCACTCCAGTTAGCACTCTATTGAAGTTGGACTGTCAACTTTGTTGATGGATGCTATTACACAACACTGTGAGAATCCCCCTGACAATTTGCCTCCTTCACATGATTATCTCATCCCTTGATATCCCCTGATATTCACATATATTTGCCTTTAAATGTTTTTTAATTTCTGAAATTGCAAAAGTGCTCTAAAATAAATATTATATTTCACCAATTCTAAGCCCTCCCCCACCCAAATTGAGGAAGTATGATCACTGGACCATAAATTGCTGAATCAGTGCAATTGTACAATTGAAGAAAGGTGACATATCAATAATGCTAATCCCAGTATGTATCTGCTATCTGTGATAGCATGACCGCACGTGGAATAGTATCTGTGTAATGAAGTCCTTATACTGGGGGTAGAAACTGCTTCTTTTCTCTGTGTTCAAAAGAAGCCAGAATGGTCTCTGGTATGTACTTGCAGGCAAGTGGTAGCCTCAGAGATAATCTGTGCCCAGTAGTCCTCTAGCTGTTGTTTTATATTGAGAGGAAACAGCCATCCTTCAATGCCTTCCATAATTATGTAAGTGACTGGTAGATATGAAGATTAGTTATGATTTATTTAGAGTACTCAAAGAGAAACTCTAATCAAACTATAGATACCAGGATTTCATAGAATTTTTGTGTGTATGTCAGGAGGGACTTGAGAAACTTCTGGTGTGAGAGAATTGGCTGTCTGCAAGGACGTTGCCTGGGGGACACCCAGATGTTTTGATGTTTTATCATCCTTGTAGGAGGCTTTTTTCATGTCCCTGCATGTGGAGCTGGAGCTGACAGAGGGAGCTCATCCGCGCCCTCCCCAGATTCGAACCTGCAACCTGTCAGTCTTTGGTCCTGCTGGCACAAGAGTTTAACCCACTGTGCCACCAAGGGCTCCATTCCATAGGATGCTGCCATTGCAATTAAAGAGGAATCATGGCACTATGATTATTTAGTGTGGCTGTCTTAGTATTACTGGAGAGGCTCAGAGATGGCTGCCGAAGAAGGAGGGGGGCAATCCCCTTGTGAATGTCCTTGTAAAGGTACAACATTGGCTTGCCACCCATTATAAGGCTATTTGCATTGACCTGCACTGCAGGTCACTGCTGAGAGAGCATTCAAGACTCTACATTCAACTACACTGAAATGATATGGCTTTTTTATTATTATTATTTCAAGGGAAATTACTGGTGCACTACATTTTCCCCTCCTCCTTTGGCTTCTTTGAAAGACAAAGTACTTGTGATCTCATAACAGCTTATTCTTATAGAATTTCACAGAGCAAAGTGCTTTGGATAAGTATATCACCTTGTGGATGTTTAGCCAAATCAAATTGGACCCCTGAACCTTTTAGCGTTGGCTGGCTCAGCAAAATGGAATTCAAGATGCCTGTGAAAGGCTGAGATGTGGGCTTTGTGTCTTCCACCTCTAGCCTACATTTGTAGTTCATGCTACTTTGCCGCAAAGTAAATTGACAACAATCAACTGAACACAATGAAATCTGACCCCTGGGCATTAAATTAAGGTCTTTTGGTATTGGATGGATTCACCCATGGGGTTGGGGTTGGCTGTGAGGCCAGGGCTGAACATTTTGCTGATGGCCTGGACCTCTTAGTGTCTGTAGGTCCATTGGACTCTCTTTTCTAGGGCAATTTTGTTTTAATTCTCTTCCATCAGGGAGTGATGTCAGTGGGTAGCACATTGCCATCCACCACCCTTTTTCAGAAGTTCACCAATCCAGCAATGTATTTATTCCAACAGGAAAAATTAAATGCCAATGACTGCTCTTGGAGACTTTTAGGGATGACAATGGTTCTAACAACAACAAAAACATTTTTTCTAAGCACGACAAAAAAGGCTGAAAGATTAAACTGAGCTGGGTCTGATTTTCACCAAAATGTGTCATCGTGGTCCCTGCTCTATCTCATTTGTCCATGCCTGCATTAACATTTTGTGATTTGGGTGGTATTTTCTGACTCCAATGAGAATTCCAATGTACTGCAGGGTAAAAAAATACTCCATATCTGAACATGAATTTGTATCTGCAGAATCAAGCATCTGGGAGAAATATATGCAAACAAACAACAAATAAATGTTGAAATAAAAGTAATAAAACATGAAATAAAACCAAAATGTATTGTTTGTATTGTGTCATATTTCCATAAAAATAAATAAATGAATGCCTCAAAATGGCATAGGACTTTCCCCCCAAAACATTCCATTATCTGGGGCAAAAAGATAAAAGGGAAGGCACAAAAATAAGAAAAATAATTTGTGGGATTTTTTAGCCCCAGCTTTTTTTATTTGTTTATTGGGAGGAACTGCACATGGCAAGTGGCTGTAATTGGAGGTGACTCTTTACAACTCTCTAAGTAGGTCTGCTTCTGTGTAGACTCTGCCCTGGCCCCACATTCAACTCTAACCTCATGAGTGAATCCATCAAATACTGAAGGGCCTTGATTTAATGTACAAGGGTCAGATTTCATTGTTTTCAGCTGATTGTTGTCAATTTACTTTGCAGCAAAGCATCATGAACTACAAAATAAATTGCTTCATAGTGAGTACATTAAAAGCATACAAGGAAAAACTGCGAAGGAGAACATCTGGCAATGGTTACACAAACATAGACACTGATAAAGAAACTGAAGCACTTATGTTTGCAGCTCAAGAACAACCACTTCAGGAAAATAGCATCAAGCTATGATGAAAAAAGAATTACAGATAGTAAATATAATCTATGTAAAGAAAATATTAAACTTTTGACCAGCATATGAGTTTATACAGCAAAATTGCACAGGCTAAATGTAAGGAACCAAGTGGCTGCAATGAAACACTGGAAGTTATCAAAATATGATTTACCATCTGCAAAGAACTGGTGTGAACATCAACCTGAAAAAGTGGTCAAAATGGTGAACCAAGAGAGCCAATGTGGTGTAGAAGTTTGAGTGCTGGACCAGGGTTCAAATCTTGCTCGGCCATGGAAACCTACTGGGTAGCCTTGGGCAAGTCACGCTCTCTCTTGCCAAGAAAACCTCATGATAGGTTCACTTTAGGGTTGCCAAATGTCAGGAATGACTTGAATGCATACGGTGACAACAAAAATCTTATGGGGATTTAATATTTAAACTGACAAACAGAGCATAATGATGAGGCAATCCTAGTAGAATAAAAAGGGACCATTTAAACCTGGAAAAAAGGTCCAGACAGGCCCTTAAAATGCCTTATGCACACTGTGTTTTCCCAATATGCATAAACCCCCAACCCGTTTACCTCATTAGCATCACACACACAATGTGGTGGATTCACCTTCAGTGGCCACACATTTCTCCTGGGAGAACTTATCTCAGCTTCCAGAAAACTCCTCTCATTTGCACAACTGGTTGACCAATTTGCTTTGCTGCACTGGGTGGAATTCAGCAGGAATCTGTGCGATCCCATAGTTACAGGCAGACCTATCATCACTCTAGAGAAAAAATCCACTTAAAATCTGCTTCCTGAAGAATTCTGGGGTTTGTAGTTTAGTGAGGCTGCGAAAGGCATGATGAGGTCTAGATTTAGAATTCTCTGTGTGAGAAGTCAAGTCCCAGGACATCAAAAACCCCAAGGCCTTTTCTGGATCAACCTGGTTCGCAGGCACTAAAGTTCTCTATTATTAGGTTCTTGTGGATTTTTTCGGGCTATAGAGCCATGTTCTAGAGGCATTTCTCCTGACGTTTCGCCTGCATCTATGGCAAGCATCCTCAGAGGTTGTGAGGTCTGTTGGAAGTAGGAAAAATGGGTTTATATATCTGTGGAATGGCTGGGGTGGGGCAAGGAGCTCTTCCCTGCTGCAGTTAGGTGTGAATGTTTAGCTGATCACCTTCATTAGCATTTGAAGGCCTGCCTGAGCCTGGGAAAAACTGTTGCTGGGAGGTGTTAATCTGTGCCTGGTTTTTTCCTCTCTGTTGTTTAGCTGTTATAATTTTAGAGTTTTTTAATACTGGTAGCCAGATTTTGTTCATTTTCATGGTCTCTTCCTTTCTGTTGAAATTGTCCACATGCTTGTGGATTTCAATGGCTTCTCTGTGTAGTCTGACATGGTGGTTGTTGGTGTGGTCCAGCATTTCTGTGTTCTCAAATAATATGCTGTGTCCAGGCTGGTTCATCAGGTGCTCTGCTATGGCTGACTTCTCTGGTTGAAGTAGTCTGCAGTGCCTTTCATGTTCCTTGATGCGTGTCTGGGCGCTGCATTTGGTGGTCCCTATGTAGACTTGTCCACAGCTGCATGGTATGCGGTAGACTCCTGCAGAGGTGAGAGGATCCCTCTTGTCCTTTGCTGAACGGAGCATTTGTTGGATTTTCTTGGTGGGTTTGTAGATTGTTTGTATGTTGTGTTTCCTCATCAGCTTCCCTATGCGATCAGTGGTTCCCTTGATGTATGGCAGGAACACTTTTCCTCTGGGTGGATCTTCATCTTTACTCTCGTGGCTTGTTCTTGGTCTTGCAGCTCTTCTGATGTCTGAGGTGGAGTATCCATTGGCCTGGCGAGCCCAGTTGAGGTGGTTCAGTTCATCTTGGAGGAGGTGGGGTTCGCAGATTCTTTTTGCACGGTCTGCCAAGGCTTTAATGGTGCTTCTTTTTTGACTTGGGTGATGTTTGGAGTTTTTATGTAGATATCTATCTGTGTGTGTGGGTTTTCTGTAGACGGTGTGACCCAATTGTTGATCTGGTTTGCGGATGACTAGGACATCTAGTAAAGGCAGTCTTCCTTCATTTTCTTTTTCCATGGTGAACTGGATGTTTGGGTGGATGCTGTTAAGATGGTCCAGGAACCTGTTGAGTTCTTCTTCTCCATGGCTCCAAATGGTGAAGGTGTCATCCACATATCTGAACCATATCGTGGGCTTTTTGGTTGCTGTCTCCAGGGCTTGTTCTTCAAAGTGTTCCATGTAGAAGTTAGCTATGACCGGGCTGAGAGGGCCCCCCATAGCTACTCCATCTTTCTGTTCGTAGAATTCACTGTCCCACTGAAAGTAACTGGTGGTAAGGCAATGGTGAAACAGAGCCGTGATGTCTTCTGGGAACCTCTGGTTGATGAGTGCCATGGTGTCTGCTACCGGGACCATGGTAAATAGAGATACCACGTCGAAGCTGATCAGTTTGTCGTTTGTATTTAGCTTGAGATTGCTGATTTTTTTCTATGAAGTGGGCTGAGTCCTTGATGTAGTGTGTAGTGAGACCAATATGGCTTTGTAACTGTGCAGCAAGAAATTTTGCTAGGTCATATGTGGGGGACACAATGGCACTCACGATGGGTCTGAGTGGGGTGGAGTCCTTATAGATTTTTGGGAGTCCATAAAGCCTGGGTGGATGGGCTTCCGATTTACATAGCTGTTGTCGTATGTCAAAGTTTATGGAGGAGTTCTTAATCAGGGTGTTGGTTTTCTTGGTTATTTTGGCAGTTGGGTCTTGCTTGAGTTTTTTGTATATAGTAGGGTCCAGGAGTTTTCTGATCTTCTCCTTGTATTGTTCTGTATGCATGATAACTGTGGCATTCCCCTTGTCTGCTGGCATAACGAGGATATCAGGATCTGAATTCAGTTCTCTGATGGCTTGTCTTTCCTTCTACGCTGCAGAGACACAGATACCATCCCACAATTTCTCGCAGCCAAAAGGACTTTCAAAACACCACAGGCTCATCGGATCTATGACCGCCTAGAACGCAACCTCTTACAAGAGAGAATTCACACCATCCGCAAAGAACTCGCAAGCACAGACAAGGAATTGCTGCACCTCCATATCAACATCAGCCAGAAGATGAATTCCCAGGACTGGGACAAAATAGACAACCTCACTTACAGGAAAATGGAGAAAAACATGGCTGTCCACACCAACAGACAAAAACAAAAATTCCACAAACGCCAAAAGCAACAGCCGAAACCAGAACTGGATACATCACGGACCATCATCAACCTGACAGACAGACAACTCTCTGAAGACCAAGTATCCATACTAGCGAAAGGAGGAAACGTTGCTGTAACCGCCACCAGGATCCCAGTAGAAAACATCATTGCCAATGTTGAATCAGCAATTTATCGCCTCCCCGAGGAGGAAGCAGAAGAAGTACAAGCAGAAACAGCAAGGATCCTGAAAAGGGCAAAACTTCCCTCCAGTAACATCACTAGGAAGGAAAGACAAGCCATCAGAGAACTGAATTCAGATCCTGATATCCTCGTTATGCCAGCAGACAAGGGGAATGCCACAGTTATCATGCATACAGAACAATACAAGGAGAAGATCAGAAAACTCCTGGACCCTACTATATACAAAAAACTCAAGCAAGACCCAACTGCCAAAATAACCAAGAAAACCAACACCCTGATTAAGAACTCCTCCATAAACTTTGACATACGACAACAGCTATGTAAATCAGAAGCCCATCCACCCAGGCTTTATGGACTCCCAAAAATCCATAAGGACTCCACCCCACTCAGACCCATCGTGAGTGCCATTGTGTCCCCCACATATGACCTAGCAAAATTTCTTGCTGCACAGTTACAAAGCCATATTGGTCTCACTACACACTACATCAAGGACTCAGCCCACTTCATAGAAAAAATCAGCAATCTCAAGCTAAATACAAACGACAAACTGATCAGCTTCGACGTGGTATCTCTATTTACCATGGTCCCGGTAGCAGACACCATGGCACTCATCAACCAGAGGTTCCCAGAAGACATCACGGCTCTGTTTCACCATTGCCTTACCACCAGTTACTTTCAGTGGGACAGTGAATTCTACGAACAGAAAGATGGAGTAGCTATGGGGAGACCTCTCAGCCCGGTCATAGCTAACTTCTACATGGAACACTTTGAAGAACAAGCCCTGGAGACAGCAACCAAAAAGCCCACGATATGGTTCAGATATGTGGATGACACCTTCACCATTTGGAGCCATGGAGAAGAAGAACTCAACAGGTTCCTGGACCATCTTAACAGCATCCACCCAAACATCCAGTTCACCATGGAAAAAGAAAATGAAGGAAGACTGCCTTTTCTAGATGTCCTAGTCATCCGCAAACCAGATCAACAATTGGGTCACACCGTCTACAGAAAACCCACACACACAGATAGATATCTACATAAAAACTCCAACCATCACCCAAGTCAAAAAAGAAGCACCATTAAAGCCTTGGCAGACCGTGCAAAAAGAATCTGCGAACCCCACCTCCTCCAAGATGAACTGAACCACCTCAACTGGGCTCTCCAGGCCAATGGATACTCCACCTCAGACATCAGAAGAGCTGCAAGACCAAGAACAAGCCACGAGAGTAAAGATGAAGATCCACCCAGAGGAAAAGTGTTCCTGCCATACATCAAGGGAACCACTGACCGCATAGGGAAGCTGATGAGGAAACACAACATACAAACAATCTACAAACTCACCAAGAAAATCCAACAAATGCTCCGTTCAGCAAAGGACAAGAGGGATCCTCTCACCTCTGCAGGAGTCTACCGTATACCATGCAGCTGTGGACAAGTCTACATAGGGACCACCAAACGCAGCGCCCAGACATGCATCAAGGAACATGAAAGGCACTGCAGACTACTTCAACCAGAGAAGTCAGCCATAGCAGAGCACCTGATGAACCAGCCTGGACACAGCATATTATTTGAGAACACAGAAATGCTGGACCACACCAACAACCACCATGTCAGACTACACAGAGAAGCCATTGAAATCCACAAGCATGTGGACAATTTCAACAGAAAGGAAGAGACCATGAAAATGAACAAAATCTGGCTACCAGTATTAAAAAACTCTAAAATTATAACAGCTAAACAACAGAGAGGGAAAAAACCAGGCACAGATTAACACCTCCCAGCAACAGATTTTCCCAGGCTCAGGCAGGCCTTCAAATGCTAATGAAGGTGATCAGCTAAACATTCACACCTAACTGCAGCAGGGAAGAGCTCCTTGCCCCACCCCAGCCATTCCACAGATATATAAACCCATTTTTCCTACTTCCAACAGACCTCACAACCTCTGAGGATGCTTGCCATAGATGCAGGCGAAACGTCAGGAGAAATGCCTCTAGAACATGGCTCTATAGCCCGAAAAAATCCACAAGAACCTAGTGATTCCAGCCATGAAAGCCTTCGACAATACATGCTCTATTATTGTTATTAGGTTTCTGACCAGTATCAAGAGGAACACTTATTCATTTATAAAACACACTTTATGGATAGCAATCCCCAGGTAACTGCAAAGCCCTGCAGCCTGAGCTGGATCACGAAACAAGTTTATTTATTTATTATTTATTTACTTTGCTTATATACCGCTGTATCTCAAGCCCGAAGGCGACTCACAGCGGTTCACAAACAGTAAAAAGAGTAGAAACAGCAGTGGTTCCATACAACATATAGCAATTGACTTAACACATTATCCATAAATTACCAATAAGCAATTACAATGCACAATTATTACAAAAAACAACCGTACCCAATCTTCTCATCATCCAAGCGTAGTCCAGGTTCATCGTCCATTGTTCCATTCCTATGTTCCATTACCAGATTGCACTAAATTACTCAAACGCCTGCACAAACATCCAGGTCTTCACCTTTTTGCAGAATACCATTAGAGATGGTGCTAGTCTAATGTCCGTAGGAAGGGCGTTCCACAGCCGAGGAGCCACCACCGAGAAGGCCCTATCTCTCGTCCCCGCCAGCCGAGCTTGAGAAGCAGGCGGGATCGAGAGCAGGGTCTCCCCGGAAGATCTCAAACTCCTGGTGGGTTCATAGGCAGAGATGACACACACATGCCTTAAGGACTCTAAACTGGGATAAGAAAAGTTGGGGAATACTCCAGAATCGAACTCACAGTGCACACCAGCGCACCTAAGTGTACACCATATTGCATGGGTGCTCTGGCAATCCTCACATGTGCATTGCAGCAAGGGGAAATTGAAAAACAAAAGATTCCTCCACAGCTGAGAAGCCATGGATACAAATGGATCCTGGGATTGGGTTGAACTATCCTCTGATGTGTATATAAGCACAACTCAGGCCTTGACCCAGTTCCCCATATTGAAATCACTTCCTCTGCAATGGTCAGTGTAGGTCAGTGGTCAGTGTAGATGCGCCCAATTGCCCATTTGCTTTTGAGCTTTTTAACCATAAACAAAAGCCTGTCCCAGACTTCCTCCAGATCCCCTTGTGTTCTGTCCAGGGTCCTGATACCCATCCCCACCCAAGAGTTGTGGATATACATTGCTGTTGCACCATCCTTATAAACCACATAATTTCTTTTATTTACAGCAGCGTTGGGGAGGGGGTCATGAGGGGGTGTCAGAGGACTCACCAAACACCATAAGAAAACACAGTATTTTCTGTTAGTCATGGGTTCTGTGTGGGAAGTTTGGCCCAATTCTATCAGTGGTGGTGTTCGGAATACTCCAAATGTCAAGGTCTATTTCCCCCAAACTACACCAGTGTTCATATTTGGGCATATTGAGTATTCATGCCAAGTTTGGTTCAGCTGAGCTCCATCATTGTTTGAGACCACAGTTCTCTCTGGATGTAGGCGAACTACAACTCCAAAACTCAAGGTCAGTGCCCAGCAAACCCTTCCAGTATTTTCTGCTGGTTATGGGAGTTCTGTGTGCCAAGTTTGGTTCAATTCCATCATTAGCGGAGTCCAGAATGCTCTCAGATTGTAGGTTAACTATAAATCCCAGCAACTACAACTCCCAAATGACAAAATTAATCCCCCCAACCCCACCAGTATTCAAATTTGAGCGTATCAGGTATTTGTGCCAAATTTGGTCCAGTGAATGAAAATACATCCTGCAAATCAGATATTTACATTACAATTCCTAACAGTAGCGTAATCACAGTTATGAAATAGCAACAAAAATAATTTTATGTCTGGGAGTCAGAGCAACATGAGGAAGGGGTTGTGGCAAGAGAAAGTTTTCTTTTTGGTCATGTCAGGAGTGACTTGAGAAACTGCAAGTTGCTTCTGGTGTGAGAAAATTGGCCGTCTGCAAGGAAGTTGCACAGGGGATGCCCGGATGTGTTTTTTTTATGTTTTACCATCGTTGTGGGAGGCTTCTCTCATGTCCCTGCATGAGGAGCTGGAGCTGACGGGGGGAGCTCATCTGCGCGCTCCCCGGATTCGAACCTGTGACCTGTCGGTCTTCAGTCCTGCCAGCACAGGGGTTTAACCCACTGCACCACCGGGGGCTACATATTAGAAAAGTACATATTAGAAACCACTGATTTATAGAATCATAGAGTTGAAAGCAACCACAAGGGCCATCGAATCCAACCCCTTGCTATGCAGGATACCCAATCAAAACACTCCTAACAGGGGCTCATCCAACCTCTTTTTAAAACCCTAAAAAAAGACCCTCCATTCTGACACAGCATATTCCATTGTCAAACAGTTCTTACCAGCAAGAAACTTATCCTAATGTTTAGTTAGAATCTCTTTTCCAGTGGTTTGATACTTCCTCATACAGAAACCACCACTTGAAACAGTCATGGCTTTGCCAGGAGACAAGTACCCATTCTTTATTCACCAAATTGGGTGAGAGTTGTAGTCACTCTTGCCATACTTCTTGAGGTTACATTTTTATTTCCAGCTTCTTTTAATAGTGACAACCCATTCATCAAAGCACTTGGACAAAGTTAGCCAACATTAGTTTAGCATTATTTGGAGATGGTATTTGAGACCCAGAGCCAGGAAAATGTTTCTCTGATTTCAGCTTTAAAACAAAGCCAAGCATGCTGTCCTAATGTGAAGCAATGTTTTAATAATAGCTGTTTCTCTTTTATTGCTGATCAGCTATTAAAAGAAGCAGGCTAAATTAATTGCACAACTATTGGAGCCCTGAGTGGCGCAGTGGGTTAAAGTGCTGAGCTGCTGAATTTGCTGTTCAAAAGGTCACAGGTTTGTCTTTGGGGAGATGGGTGAGCTCTGCCAACCTAGCTGTTCAAAAATATGCAAATGTGAGTAGATCAATAGGTACCGCTCTGGTGGAAAGGTAACGGCACTCCATGCAGTCATGCTGGCCACATGACCTTGGAGGTGTCTATGGACAATGCTGGCTCTTCAGCTTAGAAATGGAGATGACCACCAACCCCCAGAGTCGGACACGACTGGACTTAATGCCAGAGGAAAATCTTTACCTTTTATCTAAAGATGACTTCCCTGCACACACTTTTCCTCTCTCCCTCCAGCTCTCACACACAATGTTTGTTTTCACAATGCTGTCCCCTCCCTTTAGAGATAAAGGCACTGAAGTAGTGAACATGAAAATAGTTTTTACCACAGTCTGATTCTCCATCCTATATAGTTTTGTGTAAGAAAACATCAATTTAAATTCAATTTATAGCTTTCTTGGACCTTTTTCACATAATGTGGTTTTTGTGCTGAGGACCAAATGGCATATTCAGAAGCGTCAAAATTGTGTGCGTCTCTATGTGGGAGGGGGTATGTTTAGAAAAGCTGTTATTTGTTATTGTAAAATAACCTTGGGAAAACTACTTGATTGCATTATACATGTCTTCTTGTTTAAAAATGTTCTTATGCATAGAATTTTAATCCACAGGGAATAAAGAAAAAAAAAGAAGCCAAAAATGTTTATTGTATTTCTTTGTTTTTTCCATGGGCATGAAGGAAAACATGGACAAGAAGAAAGAGTGATAATTAGAGTGATGGTGGAGGAAAATGTGGGACAAGTATGATGAGAAGTGGGCTAGAGCAACACCTTCTGAAGGCAACACAAGAAGTATAGTTTTCCAACATAGGCATCCATATAGAGAACTATTCCAAATTATCAAAGGTTTCTTACATTGAAAAGGACAATTCACTTGCCTGTAAGAAAAAAATGAAGGTAGCTCACATTAGTGCAATTTATTGGTCATGCTGACTAAGGCTGATAGGAGTGATGGCACAAAACATCTGGAAATACCAAGTAGCTCTCCTTTCTGTACTTCCTGTGAAGAAGAGAAAATCTATTAAAATATTAAAACCAGAAACTATTAACCTTTCTGGCCAGTGTTTGTTAAATTGTCAAATATGGCCAATTAGAAACAGAGAGAGGAACATGGACTTGATCAAAATGGATTAAATTTTGAGAGGGCCAGTTAGAGACAGGGCCAGTCAGGGACTAGCTTGATGGCAGGTCAAGGTGACAAAAGAGTTCAGAGAAAAATATTGCTTTTGTTTATCTAAAGTGTTATAGTGGTGTCTGTGTGTAGCCAGCATAATACTATGAACTAGGAGTTTTGAGCACTTGCTGAGCTTGCAGAAAATCCATGAACAAGCATTCAGAAAGGCCTGCAATCAATCTGCTCTTGTCCTGAATGAAACATTTAACTAGTAGGTTTGGAAGAGGATAATGAAAACAACAACTGAGTCTGAATTCATTCCAACATTTTCATTTGAGACCTTGGGGAGAGAGAAGTTCCTGTGTCATGCCATGTAATTTGTAAATACCACAACCAGGAATGTAGCCGGGGGGGGGGGGGGGGTTGAGGGGCTTCAGCCCCCCCCCCTTTAAATTCTCATTGTGGTCCGCGAGAAGGCCTTGCTGGTACATTGCTTAAACTGTTATGTTTATTCATATCATGATCTGATCACCATGCTTTGTATCATTGGGGTAACGATACAAAAGGTTTGCTAGGTTAGACCGTCTTTCACTCAGGCTCAGCCCCCCCGAATCAAACTCAGCCCCCCCCCCCCCCCGAAACAAAATCCTGGCTATGGCCTTGACCACAACTAGGTTGAACAATCTCATGATTTCTGGGGAACAAGCATAATCATATTTTATGTTTGCTGGAAGCCCTAACACCTATGACAAAAGAAAGAGTTTGAAGTCTTAGTCAGCTGCAATATGGCTGCGATATTTATTTATTATTTATTTATTCATTTACGGTATTTCTATGCAGCCTTTCTCATCCCTAAGGTGACTCAATATAACTCACTGATTGCAGTAGGAAGCAGAAGTCAGGAGATAAATACCAATGTTGGACATATGAAACATTACATTTCAAGTAGGACTAAGATAACATTAGTGTCATTGCAGTAGTGAGCATGCTAGATTTTCACAACCTAAATGCAGCAGATCTTTGAAGTGAAAAGGAGAGAGAAAGCAATTTCAATTCCTGCAAAAGAAGAGAGGTGAAAAGGAGAATACTATCTACAAAAATATTTATTTATGTATTTATTTATGTATTTATTTATTTACAGTATCTATATACTGCTTTTCACACCCCTGGGGGGACTCAAAGTGGTTTACACAGAAATAATGTAATAATAATTTATTTATTTGACCAGTCATATGACCATTTCGAAATACAACATGAGTAAAAGACAAGGCAAAAAGGAGAGGACAGCAGCTGACCTTCTATTTACAGTCAGAATCTTATTTTCCTGGTTCTTCTTTCAGAAAATGTGCTCTTTTCTTGATAGAAATAGTGGCAAAATTCAATGCCTTACAAAAGTACACCAAATTACAATCAACACCATAACAAAGTATAAAATCAATGGGACAATTCATTATAAGATACAATAAAAAGACATTTAAAACATGAAATATAAGAATTAAAACACCTAATAAAAACATTAAAATCACGTGATCCAAGTACATAGAACAGGCCATTCCCAAAAATGTGTGTGTGACTATTTCATTTTATAAATACACCACTGAGGTCAACAGAAGAAGAGAGTTCTTATTATGGTCAAAGAAGAAATTTTCAGGTTGAAGATCTTATGAGTACAGTATATTTATCCTGGATACCAGAAGCCTGAAATTCCAAATAGCTGGTCCAATATAGTCCAGACCAAAGACTCTCACTGTTTCCCAAGACTCAATTCAATACAATAAATAGTTATTGCACATGAAGCTTAGTTCTGGTCTACTAGTTTAAAGGAAAGCCTTCCTTTGTTGATCTAATTGTTTTTCATGTTTGAAGAACACAGGTCTTAGATGTTGGGTGTTGTGGAAAATAATTTCTGTGGAACTAATGGGAAATAGCACTGAGTGTCTTATAACTGTGTTGATGAACAGTTGATGATATTATGAGCAGTAAAAAAATAATCCCATTGATATCCAAGGAAAGAGTGTGTGTGCTTTTTTAAAAAACCAAGGAAAGAGTGTGTGTGCTTTTAAAAAAATAGTTCTCTCTTGCATTGTTTCTGTAAGCAAGAGAGGGAATCCCAGCTGACAAAACATCAAGATAATAAGAAGTTAAGGAGACAGGCAAGTTGAATAACCACGTGAATGCTACCCATTTATTTTATTCAGTGAAATCATCATTTAATAATCATAAGATGAAGCTGAAACAAAGGCAGAGCCAGGGGAGCTAAATCCCAGGAGGATAATCCTTTGGCAATTTACAATTCAGGAGCTAAATCTTAGGGGAAGAAATACTAATGAAACCACACACTTCCTATAGCTCTGCTGTTCCAGAGAAACCTTAAGGAGCTGCAGCAAAGCTCAACCAGATGTAACTAGACTAGAGCAAAGCTTGGAGGAAGGTGAATGCCCGGATAAAAAGCTAAGCTATAGCTTTATATTGGCAAGGTAGAATTGGATAGATCTAGTTAGTGACACAGTATGTTTCTAAATGAGAAATTATAGTCTTAGCAGTCAGCTCAAGATCAATGAAGTATCTGTTGGGTTCAGTTCAACAAATAGTACAGGCTTCAAGAGTTCAGTTCTTCATCCAGGTATTTATAAATGTGTCTAGCAAGTACACACTGAGCAGACTTACAATAGGTCACCCACTGCCATGCCCAGAAAAATTCAACAACATCATGTCCTGAGAACACCACAATTGTCCCGCAACTGCTAGTTGCTTCGGTGCCACTGAGGCAATGGATTCATTTTGGGATTTAGTCTATGCTTATTATGTATTGTTCTTTTTATTATTTAATTACTTTATTGTTATCCCAACATTTTTCCTGATAAAGGAACTCCTGATATTTATCAAGGTGGCTAACAATACATTCCAAAAAATGCAACTTAAAAATGTAAATGCACTAAAATATAAAAACAATTTTTTAAAAAGCAATGAGACCATTTGTGTTATTAAAATAAGTAACATTAAAATATGAAAATGCATTAAAACTCCACACCCAACCTAAAATCACAATCATACTTACTCCAACATCCTGCCTCTCATCAGCCCATACATGCCCAATGGCAGAGGAAGATTTCACCTACCTACAAAAGGCAAAAGGGCCATCCTAGGGTCCTTCCATACAGCCCTATGTCTCAGAATATTAAGGCAGAAAATCCCACTATATCTGCTTTGAACTGGGTTATCTGAGTCCACACTCAGATAATGTGGGATTTTCTGCTTTGATATTCTGGGATATAGGGCTATGTGGAAGGGTCCCCAGTCTCTCTATGGAGGGCGTTCAAGAGTTTGGGAACAGCCACGAAAAAGGCTCCCTCTCTTGTTTCCACCCAATCAACTTGAGAGAGTAGTGGGAATAAGTGAAGGCCCCTCTCCAGATGATCACAGTGTTCTAACAGGCTCATAAAAGAGATATAAATCTTTAAAGAAGCTAAACAAGGTGCCAAACCTATTGGAGTGGTGGCATTTTGGCATTTTTGATAGCTCTTTTAAACTGCAAACTGAAGGGGTGGTGTTTCATCACCTTGGATAGCTCCTAGGCTTGTTTGATAAGAAATGGTTCAAAACTAGCTTCGGATGTAGGGGGCGCTGGTGGTTTGATTCGGAATTGAATTCTGATTTGGGGGGGGGGGGATCAAAACTTTCCAAGATTTCCGAAACTTCAGAATACTTCGTTAATGGCAGACATGCATGCACAGTAGGAAAAAATGCAGAGAAGGTGATATACTCGCTGGAGGGCCTGTCGCCTTCTCCTCTTCCTTCTCCATATTAACCGCTGAGGAAAGCCTGGAGTGGAAGAGCCCCTCAGCCTAACAAGTCCACTCCAGTCCTGCCTCGGCTGTCAATGAAACTCCGCAATGTGAGCCCACACAAGGACAGACTTCTCCCATTGTGATCCACCTTAAATCCAGCCCCATTTGATCCCCCAAGACATCTTACTGTTAGGTTTTCTGGAGACATTTCCAGCCCCAAAATTATACATGGAGGAGTAACCAAAAGGCAGCCTAATTCTTTAACAAAGTTGGAGACAAACTTGACTGAAAAGGCGGAGAGAAAGTGGGGACTGACTGGGGCCAGGCTTTGGGTGCCTTTTCACCTATCTTTGGCAACTTTGGCTCAAGGTGGCATTTTCCAAAACTGGGGAAGGAAGGGAGAAAAGGAAAGGAAAAGAAAGGAAAGGAAAGGGAGGGAAGGAGGGAGGGAATGTAAAGAAAGGAAAGGAAAGAGTAAGGGAAATAAGAAGGGAAGAAGGTAAAGGAGGAAGGGAAGGAAAGGAAAGGAGGTGAAGGAAGGAAAGAAGGAAAAGAAAGACAAGGATAAGGGGAGGGAAAAGAAGGGAAAGAAAGTGAAGGAAGGCAGGAACTGCCAGGTTTCAGCCTTCTTCAACTCTCCTCCTCCTCCTCCTCCTCCTCCTCCTCCTCCTCCTCCTCCTCCTCCTCCTCGGCTGTTAGTGTATCGCCTCCTCCACAGCTGAGGCAGGCCTGGAGTGGAAGAGCCCCTCAGTCAGGCTGAAGCCTGGCCGTTCCTTTTGCTAATGTTAAGTGCCTTTAATAGATGCTTTTACCACATCTTCTTGAGGTAGTGTGGCTCATAGCACGTTTATTTTGTTTTTCATAGGGCCCTTCCACACAGCCATATAATCCATAATATCAAGAGAGAAAATCCCACAATATCTGCTTTGAACTGGGATATCTGAGTCCACATTGTCATATATTCCAGTTCAAATCAGAAAATGTGGGATTTTATGTTTCCCCAAGGAAATTATTAGATTAGGAGATTTCGTGTTTCCAAAAGTACAAATTGAAACCCCAAGCAGAGAAAGGGTGCTCCAAAGTGAAGTTTTGTTTTTCCCCAAGGAAATGATTAGCAGATTATAGATTTCTTGTTCCCAAAAGTACAACTTGTAACTAGGGCCATAGCCAGAAAAAAATTTCGGGGAGGGTTGAAAATTTAAGGGGGGGGGGAGTTTTGAAAATTTCGGGGGGGATTGAAAATTTCAGGGGGGGGGGTTGAAACCTGCCTCTTAGCTCATGCTGAAGCAAAGAGCACAGCAGGGGGCAGAGAAGCCTTCAATCGCCTGCAGCTCCGCCCCTGTCAACCACCTCCACCAAGTCTGGCCTCCTTAATGAGAGCATTCAACACACACACACCCAACTTTGTTGCTTCGCCATATCGGCTATTGCTGCAAGTAATGGCAGTGTGAATAAATTGTCGATATTTGCTTGAGATAGTGTTTGCAGTTCTGGAGGGACTCTTAATTTTTTGCGTCTCATAGACTTAGCATGGGGATTTGGTCAACCAGTTAAAATTCATGAGTAAACCAGGTTTATTTTTTTAACCTGAAAAATGGGGGGGGGGGGTTGAACCCCTACCCCCCCCCTCGCTACAGGCCTGCGTGTAACCCATACAAACAAAGGGGACTCCTTAGTGGTATTTTGTGTGGTTCCCCAAGGACATTATTTGTTTGCAACCCTGTCCTTTCCTTGCTAAGCGGTGGCGTGGCACCTTTCCCACCCAAGCAACCTGCCCTAGTCCCTTTCCCTTTGCATCCCCGGCTCGCCCTCCCCACATGGTTCTCCTCATTGGTTGGAGGCAAGCATCCCAGCATGCAAGCTGCTGATTGCCTCCAAATGCTGAGTTTTTCCCGATTCACTTCCCGAGTCAGAACAAAGATGGCGACAGTGGCTTTGAAATGGCAAGGATACTTCTGGGTTCCCAAATTGCTTCGAAATCACTTCAAAAAAGAATTTGATCTTAATTTAATCCAAATTACGAAGATTCTGACTGGACGTAACCACGCCTAATAGCTCCTCTTAACAGGGTGTGTTTCAGTAATTTGATTAGTTCCTTAAACCTTAGACTATTTCAGAACCTTGGGGCACTTCCACACAGTCATATAACCCAGTTCAAAACAGATAATGGGGGATATTACACAGCTGTGTGGAAGGGGCCTTGGATTGATCCTTTAAAACCAGATTTAACTGCAGAGTGGATTACTCAGATCCACACCGGAGCCTCCATTTGCCATTTCCACTGATTCTGTTCCACAGTCTCTCATCTAAGAGCACTGAAGTTATATTTTAATGTGGATGGGTGGCCATTACATACTCCTAGGCTGAAATGTGTTGGGCTAATTACTAGGATAAAATCCGCTTTCTCCACACCTCAAGACATTGCCTCTTCTCTCTAACCCTTAGATATAAGGAGGCCTTAAATTTAGAACAAGTCTTTTTTTCCCTATGTTCCAAAATGACCAATGACATTCCCTGTGGGCAATATTTAGGCCAGAAAATTGGAATATAGGGACTTGTGCCCATCAGTGTACCAAAGATTGGGCCCATATTTTCCCCATCAATTATGACTCTTTCTTTTTTGGAAATTCGCCATAGACAGGCAACTACTATATTTCTTCGATTCTATTATGCCATCAATTGTAAGACTCATCCTAATTTCAGTACCACCTGCATGACAAAATACATAAAATGTACCTGCAATTCTAAGATGCATCCCATTTTATAGATATTTATATCTGTGTGTGTGTGTGTGGGGGGGGGGGGGGGCGGGATGAGCCTTAGAATTGAAGAAATACAAACAATGTTTTGGCTTTGCACTTGTCCATGAATCACTACATCAAGAAGGGCACTATTAGTAGGGACTGCCAGTTGATGCATGCAGCAAATTGTTGGATCAGAGCCATGGTTTAAAAAGTTACCATGTTTGGACAACAGCCCCAATGACGGTAACAAGTAACAAGCCAAACTGCTCTGAAACTGGGAATAAACACTGTGTCCAAGTCTAGGAATCAGAAAAATATGCTAATCTCAATGGCAGAGCTTGGAAAAGTTTCTTTTTAAGGTTGTAATTCCCAGACTGTATCGGTCAGTTTGGCCAAATTCTAGGATGTAGTTCCACAAAATAGATTTTCCAAGTTCTGATCTGGACTACTGTCTTTAACCTAATCCATTATGTGCAACTAATTAAAAAATACAATAAGAAAATGTTGGAGACATCAGTCTATTGAAGCGTTCTTGCCAAGCATTCCATGTGAATGGATTTCAAATCAGTGTCAAACTATTGATCTTGTCACATGCTGGATAGAAGAAATCTATGAAGTAGAAACCCTTCTGATGTCTCACTTTACAGCCTCCTTCATCTGACAGGAAATGGTGCACTGCGTAAACTCTGACACTGGCAGCTGAAGCACCCTTCAATTCCAAACACCTTCTTCTACATTCACTGGGCCTTTGAACTACTCCTTTTAAATGGGCTTCTTGAATTAATGAATAATTTTTGCCAGGTGTTAGAGCTACCAGCTACAGACGTATGTTGATCCATGCTCATTTTTTATCTGAGTAGATATTTATTAGTGAAAGATAAAAGCTCTGGCTTGTTCCCATGCCTTTAATATGAGTTTGAAATGATGGTGGCAGCCTAAAAACTTTGAACAAATGCCCTATGTGATGTTCCTAAGAGCCTAGCAAAACAAATTGCTGCTCTGAAAATTGCACTAATTAAGCATGTTGCTTGGGTAAAAAGCACTAACCTCACAGTAGTAATAGGATGTACTAAGAATTGCCAAATGTCATTGTTTATGATACCAGATATTAAAAGTACTGTGTTTTCTGGCGTTTAAGGCTTCTTTCTAACCCAGGAAATCTTCTCAAAAGTTGGGGGTTGTCTTATACATTGGGGTGGGTGCTGAAACTCTGAGCCGGACTGGAGAATCTGCAGTCACCACATATGGTGGTGGTGGTGGGGGGGGGGGGCGCTAAAAAATGGACGCAGCTGCATCCTCGCCATATGCGGCAACCGTATGAAAGCAGCAAGGGTGGCGTTGTACAAGCACAGTAGAAGAAAATCCACTCACCAGGATGTGTGGAAAGAAGTGACTTAATGTGGTCCCGATAATGAGGTGAGGGGGCGCCTCACCGGGAAAGTGTAAGTGAAGGGAGGAGCAAGCTGCAGGCGTTTGGGACGCCCGGGATATGGAAAGAAGAGATAGAACAGTGCTGTGCCCAGAAAAACACACCTCTTTCACCTGTCTGGCCCGCCCTTGTATCATATTACTCTACCTCCTTCTCTGTCCCTCAGATCTCGCTCCTGAGGACTGCAGTGAAGTGGCACAGGCGTGCATGTACGAGATCTGACAGGCAGAGAAGGAGATACAGTAATAGGAAAATTACCATATTGAAATCAAACCTGATGTTTTCTAAATTTTTATTTTGTGTGTGTTGGAAGAGGGGTAGTCTTATACAGCCAGTATATCCCAAACTCTATATTTTAACTGGAAAAGTTGGGGGTTGTCTTATACACCCAGTCATCTTATACACCGGAAAATATGGTAAGTACATTCAAGATACATGCCAACCTGGGTTTTGAGGTCAGCTCTATTCACCTATGTTTCTTGGCTGCCAGACTGTTTTTATTTTTCTTTTAAAAACCCAACAAATTTAACTACTAATCCCCCTAAATAGAAGTACAAACTGCAAAAAAAGGAACATACAGGAAATACACAAAAGCAACTTAATACCAGGTATGTTGAGTGGACAAGTGCTAGCTTGTTTTGTTTATTTCAATTTTGTGCCAAAAGAGTAATATTTTGGACCTTCACTATGTTGAGTGTCTTGGGTACATCTATTAGAAGCGATGCCAAATCTATTTCATTTCTAGAAAAATCCAAAGTGAGTGACTATTCTTGCAAAGCATTGGGTCATACAATTCTGGAACTGGGAATGGATTATTGCTCTGCTCTAGGAAATAGCAACTGTATTGCTCTTAATAAGATGATAGGAAAAGTCACTCTTCTGGTGTAGAAGTCCCAGAAATCACCATCCAATTTGACCAATGTTTATACTTCCTGGGGAATTCTGGGTGCTATAAAAGAGCTCTGTGGTCCCTTTGTTTCTTTGGTACCTGAAGCTACTTTGAATTGAAGGAATGCTGAACTTCCAGAAGTCAATTGGGCCACTGGTAAGGAAAGGTGTGGGCTTGACTTCATATAAGTTTGTACAGAACATGTTACATCAACATTATTCATTTCATAGCAAGTAAAACACGTATAATGCAGACCGACTATTAAGTTGAGCTGCTGTCACACAAAAGAAATACTAAGGGACAATGTAGTGGGTGGGACTGTAGATGGGCTCTTCTTCAGCAGTGACTGACCCATGTGCTATTCCAGTGGTGATCACTGAATGCATAAATAAAGCTCAGCCAACCCTTCATAGGAATAAACTATATTTAAAAACACGCTCTCTTCTCTTTGGTAAACATGGTGTCTACTAATATATATTGAGAAAATTAGTGTTTTCATGCAATGTTTTATGGTACATTACCTAAATTGAATAAGAAACTTACACTCTGTGTTTCATTGCTAACAGTGGATCACAGTGTTTCACTACCAACTATGGGTGTCACAGCAATAATTTGACAGGCGATAAAAAGGGAATAAAGCTCTTTGGTGCGATTTTTACAGTCCTGTTCTCTACAGTTCTATTCACTGAAGTGGAAGAAATGAAGATGTGCTGCCTAAACAGTATATTTATATGCATCTAACTAGATATTTTCCCCCTCAAAGATTAATTAAATTACTTGTGTAAATAAATAAAAATACCTCCATTGTAGTAATCAGTTGGAACGAATTCTTGAAATGCAGCCACACTATTTGCAGAAAAAGACTTGTATCGTGGAGGTTCGTTTGAATGATTGAAAACATCAAAGACAAGTACACAGGGAAGGCAATGTTCTCCTTTTTACTGCCATTTCTAGCACTGAGATAACTTTCTTTGCAGTTATCAATATGTACAGAAAGGCTTGATTCCTATTATTAGTCCCAACTGCAAACACATTGAATCAATAGGATTTGCCTATATGTTTACTCATCATGCAACAATTCAATTTTTTATCATGTCAGAAGCTTCTAGAGAAACTGGAAGTCGCTTCTGGTGTGAGAGAATTGACTGTCTGCAGAGATGTTGCCCAGGGGACACCTGGATGTGGTACCATCCCGTGGGAGGCTTCTCTCATGTCTTGCATGGGAAGCTGGAGCTGACAGATAGGTGCTCACCCATCTTGTGGATATGAATCACCGACCTTCAGGTCAGCAATTCAGCCGGCACAAGGGGTCAACACATTGTGCCACCGTGGCTCCTTAATAATTCAGTGAGTTAACTGTAGTTGGAATTAATCCATAGGATTCAAGCCATTGAATTTAATATTTTTAGATCTTATAGCTTAAAATTAATGATTTCTGACCCAAAAGCACATATTCAACATATACAATCGGAACAGTGATTGTGGGGCAATACAAGAAGAAACCAAAGGCAGTTGTGAGTAAATGGCAGGGCTGTGGAAAACTTCATTTATAATTCATTTGTCATATCTATTTTGTAAGATTCGTACATATGGCAATATTAAGAAATATTAAGACATGGGAGGGACAGCCATGCAAAAAATTAAGATTCAAAACACTGGCCTATGACTTTTTGAAGAGTTATGTAAGTCTCGTAAATGGTTCCAGGTCTCCATCACAGGTACTGCTTCTCCCCTAAAAGGGCTGGGTTTGGTTCCTCAAAAGGATCCCAAGGAGGATTGTGAGGCAAGAGTGGAGAGAGAAGCCTTGCTCTTTCCACAAAGGGTGTGGTGAGGAAGGGAAAGATGTCTGGTTGGATGGCCACACAAAGAAGAAGTCCCTCCAGTACATGGCTGGGACAGAGAGAGATATGCAAACACCACAATTCTATTATGGCTTTAACACAGGAAGCAAGAAGAAGTCTAGGAAATAAAGTCTAGGGTGTGGCCATTTGAATCATCTGCCACAGGGATCCTTGCCTTCCCAAACCTGTTGTTTTTCATTCATTCAGTCACTTCTGACTCTTCGTGACCTCATGAACCGGCACACGCCAGAGCTCCCTGTCAGCCGTCACCACCCCCAGCTCCTTCAAGGTCAAGCTAGTCACTTCAAGGAGGCCATCCATCCATCTTGCCCTTGGTCAGCTCCTCTTCCTTTTTCCTTCCATTTTCCCCAGCATAATTGTCTTCTCTAACCTTTCCTATCTTCTCATTATGTGGCCAAAATACTTCATCTTTGCCTCTAATATCCTCCAGTGAGCAGTCGTGCTTTATTTCCTGAAGTATGGACTGGTTGGATCTTCTCATGGTCCAAGGCACTCTGAGAACTTTTCCCCAACACCACAATTCAAAAGCATCTATTTTCCTTCACTCAGCCTTCCCTATGGTCCAGCTCTCACATCCATAGGTGACTACAGGGAATACCATTGCTTCCCAAACTACATTTCCCAAAATTCTGCTTACCACCTTGTGCTGCCTCCTCCTCCCTGACTGTTTTGCTGGGGGAAGATCCATGTTCATTCTCTCAAAGGATTTTGAGATAAAAAGGGGATTGTTGGAAGTTGAATCAACTCTGTGAGGTAGACAAAGTTGACGCAATAACACCAAAGTTTACCTAGTAGCAGGCCTTTAGCCAGGATTTTGATTTGGGGGGAGGGGGGCTGAGTTTGATTCATGGGGGGGGGGGCTGATTCTGAACGAAAGAGGGTCTACCCTAGCAAACCTTTTGTATCGTTACCCCAATACCCCCATGCATATGGGATATATTGAGCATGGTGATCAGATCATGATATGAATAAACATAACAGTTTAAATAATGTACCAGTAAGGCTTTCTTGCGAACCACCATCAGAATTTCGGGGGGGGGGGAAGGCTGAAGCCCCTCAAGCCCCCCCCCCCCCCCGGCTACATGCCTGCCTAGTAGGTTTCCTGTTGTTATTATTATTTCAAAGGCTGAATGGGCATCTGCTGAGGTGGCTTGACTGTGCCTTTTCTGCTTGGCAGAAGGGGGTTGGAGTGGATGGCCCTTGGGGTCTTCCAGTGAAACAGGACTGTTAAGCTTTTGTTGGTTAAAATTCCCTTAATAAACAGTAGGTGTGCACATCTTTCTGAAAATTGAAGGGGAATGATGCCCTGGTTATGGTATATCATTGAAAATGGAAATAAAAAATGGCTTGTGGATGAGTGAAACATTCTGAAACATTCTGAAACTTGGAGGGGTGGGGCAGTGGTACTATTGTGTTCTACTATGGTTTTATCTCAATAGCTCTAAAAATGAGAGAGAAAATAGCCTCGAAAACTCCCCCCTCCCTTGTGCAATTACTTAATTAGAAAGCAACGAAAATTTTGTTCTATTACAGTTATGATACCGATCCCTAATGATATTTTAAAAATGATTGCCCCCCCCCCCCCAAATTTAGTAATGAGCATTGAAACATTGTTTTCATTGATCGCACTGGCCTTGGAGCAGGCCCTTGAAGAACCACTTGCTCCTTTACAAAGCCTGTTTGGCAGAAACGTTTCTCCAAAAGCTTCCAGCTGTAGATCTATACACCTGGCTATCAGCAAAAGGGTCTTTTCTCTGGAATGTATTTCCCAAGAAAATAGAGCAGCCATGTGTAGCTCTCAAGGCTAATTTCATGGCCCTGAACCATAACTCCCTTGGGCTGTATCTAATCTGGGAGAGAGTCAATTAACAATTCATTTTTTAAAAGGCTTCAGTAAAATTTGGGCATTTAAGTTTGCTTTGTTTGCCGGTGGGTTTTCATTAAGTTCTTTCGGACCCCATCTACTCTGCCATATAAAATCCAGATAATTTGCTTTAAACTGATTATATGGCAGTGTAGACATCCAGCCTCTGAACAATGGTCTTTAATTCAAAATCATTATTTTAATTAATTATTTTATCCTTTTAATTTTTATTTGATTATAAATTATTTAATTTGATTTTGCTTGTATATCAGCCTGAGACTCTGTGGCAAGAAATATAAATATTTTATTCAGTAAAATAAAGTAAAATGCTTTGGGACAGGGTTTTTGGATACCTTTAGAGTTTGTCCTACTGACAATAAACCATCAAACTCGATTGGGTAATGATCCAAAACACGAAGAGTTTGGTTATATGCACTCCAAACACTCTTAAGAATTAACTTTCCAAAAGTATTGGGAAATTGGTAAAATAACTTTTCCTTAATATATTATTTATTTATTTATTTGCTACATCTATTCCCCACCCTCTCTCACCTCAAAGGGGACTCAGAGCGGCTTACAAGTTATATGTACATACAATATATTATATTACTAGCATAGCACAATATTAGCATTACATATTACTATATTGTACTATGCCACTATACTGTAATATTATTAGTAATATTACATGTAATCTATAATATATAATTAATATTATTACATTGTATTATTATTATTAGTAGTAGTAGTATTATATTGTATTACATTATAATATTATTAACAATATTATATGTATATACAATATATTATATTATTATCATAGCACAATATTAGTATTATTTAGTACTATATTGTTGCTGGGGGGAAGCCCCCCCAACTCATGGCACAGTTGACAAGGTGGAACTGTCTTCCTGGCTTGAAATGCTTGAAATTATTACCCTTGAAATGCCTTGACTTTTCCTTAATATATTACCCTTGACATGCCTATCATACACAAGCAACTAGTAAGCAGTTTCTCAAGTTGCTCCTGACATGACAAAAAAACAACAACTAGTAAGAGAGTAACTGAAAGGTTCATAGCATAAAGTTTTATATACTTAGTCTAGATCTGATGAAATCAACTGAGCATACAAAAGCTTGCACTACACACTTCAGTTTTTCTCAAAGGGACAAGATCTCTTTGTATACTTATACAGATTGAATGGGTCATGTTTCACTACTTCTAAGCCCTGACTGTGCCACTATGTATTTTCCCCTCCTTGTATTTTAAAGAACACACACAAGCATATATAGAAGAAGCAGTGGGAGACATGAGGGTTATAGATGGAAGACAATATTGTCTCGATCACTGGCAAAGTTGTGTGAATGAAGCAGGTCCACTGCACAACAAAGGCTTCATGTTGAAATCCCTTACAATTCAGACAAAAATCCCAACTATGCATAATTTTGCACTTATTCGTTTATGTTATTCCTCTTTCATCTTTTCCCTGATGTGGTAGCTTGGAAAGCTAACACCGATTTAAACAAAATACAGCCATAGCCGAGCATGTGATGAACCAACCTGGATACAGCGTATTATTGGAGAACACAGAAATACTGGACCACTCTAACAACTACCATGTCAGGCTACACAGAAAAGCCATTGAAATCCACAAGCATTTGGACAATTTCAAGAGAAAGGAGGAAACCATGAAAATGAACAAAATCGGGCTACCAGTATTTAAAAAAACCTCTAACATCAGGACAGTAAATAAAGAACAACATCCAAAAAACTGGGGAATTCCAGACAAGAATCAATCAGGGCTAGCTACCACCTCCCAACAAAGGATTCCCTCAGGCAGCAACCAGCCAGGCTTTGAAGCTGCAAAACCGTTAAATGCTAATCAAGGTGGCTATTTGCAGTATCTGCTCTTGCCTCAAGCAGACAAGAGTTTTTTCTTCCACACTGGGCATTCCACAGATATATAAACCCCACTTGCCTAGTTTCCTACAAACCCCTCAATCTCTGAGGATGCCTGCCATAGATGTGGATGAAACATCAGGAGTGAATGCTTCTGGAACATGGCCATACAGCCCAGATAACTCACAGCTACCTAGTGATTCCATCCTTGAAAGTCTTCAACAACACATTTAATGATATATAGCTTTAAAAACTAGAATTATTTAAAGATGATTAATAAATCAGTTAAATGAGCCAACCATTAAAATGGTACTAATCTAAAACAATTGAAAGGCATTAAAAACATAATACTATGAATAAAAGTAGAACATACACCTTCTCTTCCCTTAATCAAAAAAGGCTCTCCATTAGCAGCCAGTTTTTAGCTAAAGCCCTGGCTAAAGAAAAGCAGTATTTACCTACTGGGATAAGTAAACAGAGAGGAGGAAAACCTAGTTTCATGTGGAAGGCTCCCTCTCATGTCCTCACCAGCCTGTGACCATGTTAGGAGCTCCTCTTAAACATGTCTTTACCTCTCATCCTAACCTATCTTACAGAACTGTTATGAGTATAAAATGATAAAGGGAACATGAATATCTATGGGGGAAAGCGTAACAAAAAAGTAATAACTAGATATTCAGAAGGAAGGCCAGTTGAGCTACATGGTACTTGCTGTCAAAATCATCATCATCATCATCATCATCATCATCATCATCATCATCAATGTGTGAAACACAAAAAGGAAAAGACGAATAACAACCATAAAACTATACAATACAATTGCAAAACAAATCATCCAGATAAAGTGCTAAAAAGAGATAAACTAAATACAAAAAATCCCCATACAAACCAATACAAGCAAACTGACAATGCATATAATCAAAATATTCAACACTCCAAACTGATATCAAACTAAAATCCTAGATACGCAAGGAATTTCAACATACATAAAATATCCAGAGGGTGAATACGTAAGAGGGATTCACATAATAAAGAACTCTGTTCTTATGTATTAAAATTATCTTCTAATTAAAAAAGCATCTGAAACTTCTGAATGGGAACTTGAATGTATACTTGAATGTATAACGCAGTGTCTATAATCTAACCTTTTTCTTAGTCTATGATCTCTTCCCTCTAAGGTTAAATAAATATTTTCAAGGTGACGAAGAGTAATTTTGTCATGGAAAATGTCCTGCACGACAGTGTGGGTTTTGTACAAATAATGTATGATTAGCTTGGCAAATAAATGCTTTGCCTATCAACATTTCCACTAAATGTTAGGAAATTGATACAGGCATCAATGAAAATGAACACTCAGATGCATATGGGAGAACAGTGAAAGCGCTTGCTTTGAAAGACAGCTTAGATGCATGGTGGCAGTGTGTGTGCATCAGACTTGGAAGTACTTTAAAAGGATCAGCAGAGAGCAAAGGGGAGTCAAAACCACAGCATGACATACAGAAGATAAGCTTCTTGACAAGGAAGAAAGCCATCTCCAAATCATTAGCAGTGAAGGGGCTGTGAAAATGAAAAAAAAAAAAGAAGTGCTGGAGGAGAGTGAACCAGTGATGTGACTTATCAGTAAGGGATACCGAAGCTAACAGTTCAGAAAATGATACTGGAAATTATATTGTATAATGCCTGCTGTATGGATTCTGTGCAATGCGAATGAAAGTAACAGTCACTTGATTGTCGCATTCATGTCGTTACGTTTTCGAAGAAAAAGTGAGAAAGAGGCAGACAAGGAGATAATACTTTCAGCACTACCATTAGCTAGAATTATTACCCAATCTGCACACAAGTTAAGGAAACTGGACTTTAGAGTCTCAGGTTATATATGTCTCTGTGTATGTGTGTTTCCAGTTGCCTGCTGCTTTCGGGCAATCTGATAAATTTCATGGCATTTCCTTAGACAAGGAATAGTCAGAGATGATTTTCCTAGTTCTTTCCTCTGAAATATAGTCTACGGCACTTGATATTCATTGTTGGTGTCCCATCCAAGTATTACCAGGACTGGCCGTGCTTAGTTTCCAGCATCAGACAGAATTTGGGGCCTTATGTGGGGATAATTTTATCTCCTTATAAGTTTACCTGTCCAAATGTTTCTCCCTCTATGAACCATCAAGGACCTTAAGATCATCTGGGGAGACCCTGCTCTCGGTCCCACCGCCATCGCAGTCACGTTTGGTGGGGACGAGAGACAGGGCCTTCTCCGTGGTGGCCCCTCGGCTGTGGAACTCCCTCCTTAATGAGATTAGATCTGCCCCCTCCCTCATGACCTTCTGGAAGAAACTTAAATCCTGGTTATGGGATCAAGCGTTTGCAGAATAAACTGATTTTACTGGTGAAGATAAGATTACAATTGAGGCAGCTGTTTCTGCTGGCAGGTGCTGAAAGTAAAAATGGAGTGATGTAGTCAGGGGACGGAACTGCACATGTCACATCCTGAGCCCTCCAAGCTGGTCGACTGCCTCCAAGTGCTATGCAGGAATTTATGCTCTTGCTAATGCTCAAGTGAGGTTCAGATCAGCCAGTTTCCATGCACAGAATACAAATCATCTTGTCTTTTCCTTTCTATGAAGATCTAAATGTAGTTAGGAAAATGGCAAACAGTTCATAAAAGTAAGAAATGGCCAGCAGACCCAACGTCCCACCTATTATGTAGTAGGAGAATGGTGATAGGACAATTGAATGAAAGAAAGCCAGAAATTAACCTGGTTATTGATGGCTGTGATAATTTTAATTTGTTTTTAGAGATGCTGGGTGCTATTATGTTTATTGAAGAAGTGAGATAAAATTGCAACAAATAAACAATAAACTGAATATGACCAGTCATCACCTTTAGCGATGATGTCCTTTACCATGGCATTTGCCTTATAAGCTCATGGCAGATATCATGTCTCAACCCAAGAGTTCACTGCCCATTGGTACAATGTGGCTGCACCTTGTAGTACTAGGCAGATATTTACAGTCTGGCGAGATTGCCTATTTTATTTTATTTTATTTTATGCCACAATGCCATAGATGGGTTTGCTATTTCAAGTCCCAATATGGCTTTTCTTTCCCAGAGTGGTTATTAGCTCCGCTCCAGCTGAGCCTCGCAGTTCCTCTTACATGCTGGCAGCTGGCTCAGGAGGCAGCTATGCTGCTACAACTTCAAGGAGTTGGAAAGGATAAGACACCTGCTCAACCTATTATTAAATGTATGGAGGCAGTATGTTAGGGGTGGAAAACCCTGAGATTGCAATTGGCCTCTACAGGCTGTCTTTGTCAGTCCTTCCAAACTTTCCAGACTTCTTTATTTGGACATTAAAAAGGATGAACTGAATCTCCTGAAATTCACTCCTTAAAATTAACTTATATTAAAGCAAACGTCTATTTTTAAAAACTAGAAATTGATTTCTGGTAATTTGCATGTGTGGTTGTATTCTAGGCAGTCCATTCTAGCCCCGAAGGGTCTCAGAAACAGAAAACTGGCCATGAAGAAGGAAAAGGAACTGGCACATCCACCTTATTTCCATTGGTGATGGCAATAAAAATAAATAAGATAATACACAAAAAAGTATAGACTTCCTACATAAGAGACGAGACTTCAGCTCTTGAGTATACTAAAGCTATCAACGTTAGAAGAATTGGGGAAGGCAAACTCTTGCAGTACAAGATTTAAGGATATTTTCTTTCCACACATTGCTTTCCTCTTCCTCCATACACTGCTGGATTCTGGGCATAGTTTTTTTTACATTGCATAGTAAGAAAAAACTGATAACCCAATCTGAAAGAACCAAATAAAAGTAATTGAAATGTAATCCCTTTCTGAATCTGCCTAATGTGCCCAAAACAGGGGATCACAACATCCCATTGTCAAACAACTTTGTGATAACAATGTTCTTCCAATCTCTCTTGAAAGTCAATTATAGGAAAGAAATAAAAAATGAGGGGGATATGATAGTAACTGAAGAGTAATTATAATTTTATGCTATAATTTTGTGCATGAGCAAAAGAAAAGCTTTATGGAAACTGTCTATGCTATTGATTTGCAATGAAAAGGCATCTTCTGCTTTTGTTTACACTGGCTGAAAACAATAGGGCTAAGCTTCATTTTGGCTGCAACAAAATTGGACCACAAATGAAGATCCGTGGGTATTTGGTGAAATGCAAGAAAAAAATGTTCTTTTTTACTGTAGTCTAGCTGACCAGCACAAAAACAAGAAAGCATGAAATACTTTTTTTCCCTTAACCATGGCATTTGATTGGACAAATGCACCCTGCAACAAAGGGTTACCATATGGAGTATTATGTCTTTCAAGTGTTCCTATTTGGCAAGGGCAGTTCCAATTAATTTTTTACCATTACACCATTCTGTTTACATTTAAAATGTACCAGTTTTTCTTTGTGACACCCATTTTCTCCCTTTGTCTTCTGCCAATACTGATTAAAAACATACAGAAACATATTGTGAGAGTTGTTCAGCAGTGGAACTCTCTGCCCCGGAGTATGGTGGAGGCTTTTAAATAGAGGCTAGATGGCCATCTGTCAGAGGTGCTTTGAATGTGATTTTCCTGCTTCTTGGCAGGGGGTTGAACTGGATGACCCACAAGGTCTCTTCCAATTCTATAATTCTATGATTCTATTCAATATATTTTTAAAAATCAATCAATCTATAAAATTAAACCTATTTTTTAAAAATCAATAAAGGACAAAATAAATGAGAACAGTAGCTGTGTTTGTTATTTTAGCTTCTCCCAATGACTGGTTGCACTGTATGGAGTATGTTTTACTCCGTGTAATAACATCCCAGATTGTGGTTTGTTTATTTGTTTATTTTAATTAACACAGACAAGAAAAAATCTTTAAAATCTACAAGAAACTATTAGAATGGGCCATGGAGCAGGAACAAGTTAAAGCATGCATGGTTATATGAGCATCCAATATAGATCAGATAGTAAAAAGAATGGGTACACATTTGGAACCATAAATTGAAATTCACCTATGCATACAACCTCAAAGAAAACTAGTATAAGATCATGTGCCAATGGTATATCACTCCACAAAAATTGGGCAAAATGTATAAGATATACAAAATAAATGCTGGAAATATGAGAAAGAAGATGGTACTTTCTATCACATGTGGTGGATATGTGGAAAAGCTAAAAAGTATTGGAAAGAAATTCAAGAAATATCCCAGAAAATACTTAAAATAACTGTACAAAAGAAACTGTGATATTTTTACTGGGAATTCTAGATATGGTGATGGACACAAAAAAGACATACTTTTTAATTATTTAGTTAGGGTAGCAAGGATAGTATATGCAAGAAGTTGGGGACTCAAAGAAATCCCCTCAACAGAACAATGGCTGATAAAAATAATGGATATTAAGAACATGGGCACTCTCACACAATTTTTGAAAGATGGCCATGGAAGACCCAAGAAAAGAACAGACTGGCAACACTTTAAGGACTACATCATTCAAGAGAAAAGGAAGATGTTAAAATAATACTATCGAGCCAGCTATATGTAGAGATGGTTCTGAAAGTAAGAAGAACGAAAGGCGGAAGCATGTAAAAGAAGATAAAAAGGGGCAAAGTATTTGCCTTTAATGGGGAAGATTGGAAGCCCATAAATCCTCCCCCCATATCCTTCCCTTTTTTCCTCTCCCCATTTCCCTCGTCAACCCCTAATTTTCCTTACCTGAATTTTAGACCAATATGTAATATAAACTTTCAATAAAAGGTACTTAAAATATTTTTTAAATCAATAAAATTAAATTAAAACTGGGTTGTTGTAGGTTTTTCCGCGTTATATGCTCAACACAGCTACTCTTCTCATTTATTTTGTTCTTTATTAATTTTTTAAAATAGTTTTAATTTATTGTCGAAGGCTTTCATGACAGGAATCACTGGGTTGTTGTAGGTTTTTCCGCGTTATGTGGCCATGTTCTAGAGGCATTTTCTCCTGACATTTCGCCTGCATCTATGGCAAGCATCCTCAGAGGTAGTGAGGATGTAGTGGTGAAGCATTTTCACTTCCTCTGAGGATGCTTGCCATAGATGCAGGAAAAATGTCAGGAGAAAATGCCTCTAGAACATGGCCATATAACCCGGAAAAACCTACAACAACCCAGTGATTCCTGTCATGAAAGCCTTCGACAATAAATTAAAACTATTTTAAAAAATTAATAAAGAACAAAATAAATGAGAAGAGTAGCTGTGTTGAGTATTTTATCCTCTCCCAGTGACTGGCTGCAGAGCATGGAGCATGTTTTACTCCATGTAATAACATCCCGGATTGTGGTTTGCTTATTTTGTCTTGTAACAGAAGGCAATTGTCTTTGTCCCTTTCATGGTCCTAACTAGTAGTCTGGCTTCATTTTTTGTTTGTTTGTTTGTTGGTTAAGATAGCTAGTTTGTTTAGTATTTTGGACATTATGGTCATATAAGGTGATAGACTCTTGGAAGCTGGCTTTTATATGCATGGATTCTTGCAGATTAATTCTGGATTTAGCTAGGGCAATGAGGGAGCCCTTAATAGCCTTAATAGCCAAACGTCCCCACTGCTCGCACCCTGTGCGATTCTTCCCTTGCCTTTTCCATTCTGATTGCACTGTGTCCTGCATCCCAAGGAGGTTTGTGCACCATTGAACTTGTTATACACCGATTGACTGGGCATGTCCTTCAGGTTTACTATGAAGTCTACAGCTGCAGATATCCGTTGGCCTTGCTTATGACCCCTGGCTCTGCTATTGATTTATGAGTGCATTTCAGTCACAAAGGTCCCAGCTAGATTTGGAATCCAGCAAGTGAAGTGAAAGCTTCTTGCACTGATGTGGAATGCTAATCCCACCCAACCCTCTCTCCTCCGCCTCCATCTAACACACGCACACCTCCCTGGCTCTTCTTCCACCACCCTTGCCTTGAGCTCTTCATCTCAAATAATTATGCTGCACATGAATCATTTTTTAATGTTTGGTTTAATACACACAGATTCTTTAAACAATAAAAAAAATCAGCAAACATCATTGCGATCTGGAAATCTCTTTTTTAGCATAGAAAATGGTTTCCTTAATGGCACAGGGGGAGAACACGACAGCAAGCTTGACAACATAATTAGAAGATTGTTATGGGGAAAGGGAAAAGCATTCTTTATACAGCTCTTACTACTTTCAATAAGATTATTCCCCCTGAATAGCTAATCAGCTTTTCTAGCTTCCCAAATCCATGCGCTTTAAGCTGCTCTCACAGTTCTTCTTAGTTACTAAATGGCAAACAGTGACACCTCCAAAAGGGAAATTTAAAGTGTTAACCAAATGTGAGCAAACAGCATGATGGAGACTGCAGATAAAAGAGATTTTTGGCAGATTAGCAGCAATTTAAGAAGATCACACTGTTACACCTGGGTTGACAAGAGCTGACAGGGTTTGCTGATCTCTGCTCTTACCTCCAATTTGAGTGTCATGTTTCAACAGAAATAAGAGAAATACCAAAAAAATTAAATAAAAAAACATAAAAGGGAGGGGGGTTCTTTTAGAACTGAACATTGGCTTCACAGCAAGTGTTTATGGCAGCTGAAACAAAAAAGGAGCTAAAGTGGGAGATGAAAGGATTAAAAAGACCACATGTTTGTCATTATGTGCCCAGTTTATTCTTCTAATGCATGGTGTCCTTATTTTGTATGAGATTGGCCTGTTTCATCCAGTCATTTTTCCTCCTTTTCACTTAAGCTGGCAAAAAAAGCACAACACAATGGAAAGGGTGGAAACAGACAGGAAAACCAAGCGTGCATGGACTTTACTTTGCTATGCAAGTGGGGCAACAATTTCAAAATAGGATGTGGAGGTGGGCTATTTTCCCAAGCGCTTTCCATTTTTCTGTGTGGCTTGACCCTGTGTGTTTTCAATAACTGCTATTACATCACTGTGAGCAATTACAAAACACTCTTCAGTTTTAAACTTTCTTAGCTGTCGATCTTTTACCTATAGCAAGAGTAATAGGCTTGTTCATCAGACTACTGAACTTACCATGTGAAATAAAACAAAATACAGTAGAGGTATTTCATACATTTTTACTAATGAAACACAGACTGACCACCTATAGCCTTTGTTTTAATGAGACTTTAGTAGACTATATGGGTGATATGTGTAAGATGTGCAGGATACCTCTTCCAAGAGATATTGTACTAATACTGACACATTATTTAAAATTTATGGGAATCTGAAGTGGCTCATGCTTGGATGAAAGAAGACTGAGGAGCAAAAAGTAATTTACCTGAAATATTGTAATTATTTATGTTTTTAATATCTTACAGTAACTTCCACCCTGTTATTGGAATTGGTCAAATAGTGATCATTTCATAATTCAGGTGATATTTTGAGTTTATTATGCCTCCTAAGCACAACAGGATGTACAGAACCAGTTAACCTATTCTGATCCCAACAATGAACAAGAAAACAAAATAAAAATTTATTTGCATGCACACACACACAGAATTCAGAATGCCGACGACAGCAGTCATAGAGCTGCAGAAATCCAATGTCAAAACAATCCAGGGTCAAGAAAGCTGTAAATCACAGACAGGCTCCAAGGACATTGCAATAGCAAAGTCTGAGTCATAAATTTATGAAACTCACTTGTAAAAACCTAGACTTTATGTGGAGAATTGAGAAAGAACTCAGTAACTTGTGGTGGCAGAGATAGGGTTCTTTTTATAAAGGTATTTATTTATTTATTTATTTATTACTTGCATTTATTGACCGCCCCTCTCAGCCCGGAGGCGACTCGGGGCGGTGAACAACAACAACAAGAAGACAATGTACAGTAAATAAAGACAATACAAACCAGACGGATACAACATAACATACACTTATACTAAAAATCCGCTTCGTCAAGTCCTGGGGTCATAGCCGAAATTCGTAGTCCTAGTTCATTCCATTGTCAATTTAACTACACTCAATTGAAGGCCTGTTCAAAGAGCCATGTTTTTAGGCCCCTACGAAAGGCCATCAAGGAGGGCGCCTGTCTAACTTCAGCAGGGAGAGTGTTCCACAGCCGGGGGGCCACCACCGAGAAGGCCCGCTCCCTCGTCCCCGCCAGACGTGCCTGTGAGGCAGGCGGGACCGAGAGAAGGGCCTCCCCGGATGATCTCAAGGCCCTCGTGGGCTCGTAGGCCGAGATGCGGTCTGCAAGGTATTTTGGGCCGGAACCGTTTAGGGCTTTGTAGGATAACACCAGCACCTTAAATTGGGCCCGGTAGCAAATCGGCAGCCAGTGGAGCTGGGACAGCAGAGGCGTTGTATGCTCTCTGCGTCCAGCCCCCGTTAACAACATGGCTGCCGCGCGCTGAACTAGCTGAAGCTTCCGGGCCGTCTTCAAGGGCAGCCCCACGTAGAGAGCGTTGCAGTAGTCGAGGCGGGATGTGACCAAAGCGTGTACCACCGTGGCCAAGTCAGACTTCCCAAGATACGGGCGCAGCTGGCGCACGAGCCGAAGCTGTGCAAATGCTCCCCTGGTCACCGCTGAAACCTGGGGCTCCAGGCTCAGCGATGAGTCCAGGGTCACACCCAAGCTGCGAACCTGCGCCTTCAAGGGGAGTGCGACCCCGTCCAGCACAGGCTGTAACCCTATACCCTGTTCGGCCTTGCGACTGACCAGGAGTACCTCTGTCTTGTCTGGATTTAATTTCAGTTTGTTCGCCCTCATCCAGACCATTACAGCGGCCAGGCACCGGTTCAGGACTTCGACGGCCTCCTTAGTAGCAGGTGGGAAGGAGTGACAGATATCTGTCACTCCTGTTTAGGTATCTGTTTAGTCAACACTTTGATTCCATGCATTATTTAGGGAGAGCTGTGCTCCCCTCTCTATCTGGAGCTGGCATGTAGCTGGGGGGGGGGGGGAGGGCTTGAGGGGCTTCAGCCCCCCGCTGAAATTCTCATGGTGGTTCGCGAGAAGGCCTTACAGGTACATTATTTAAACTGTTATGTTTATTCATATCGTGATCTGATCACCATGCTCAATATATCCCATATGCATGGGGGTATTGGGGTAATGATACAAAAGGTTTGCTAGGGTAGACCCTCTTTCACTCAGACTCACCCCCCCCCCCCCCCGAATAAAATTCCTGGCTAACGGCTTGATCTGGAGCATACACTGTGCCTTTCTCTGGGACTATAGGTGTTTTCCTCCAGTTCTCTAAATCTGACCTGACTTGATAACCAAAAGAGGAGTTGACTGGATATCAGGCACCTGCTCCCCACTGGAATGTCTGCTTCATCTTCCAAGGAAGGTGAACTCTCAGGGGCATCGGGAGGAGGCAGAACTGACCAATGGTTAGCATCCTGCTGGTCTTTCATGCACATGCACTTTCTTTTACATATAACATGGATACTCAGTTTACAGCTGCAAGAGGGGTTTTATAATATAACTGTTACTCCTGTACCTATGGATTCCTAAATGGCATGTAATTCATGACAGCCTTTAATGTCATCATCATCATCAGAGATCACTCGTGTCCAAGTATGATTGTCTTCCAAGTGTGATGTCTTGGCAATGGGTCCATGGGTGACTGTGGAGACCTATTCTTGATCTGCATGTTCTTCCACAGTGAGAACATTCATTTCCAGGTGGAAGGCAGTCCCAGTCAGGGTTAGTTTGATGCACCTTCCTCTTGACACATTTCTCCCTTTTGCCCTCCATTCGTGCTTCTTCAAATTCCACATCACCATTGGTAACAGCTGACCTCCAGTGAAAATGCTCAAGGACCAGGATTTCTCAGTTCTCAGTGCCTATGCCACAGTTTTTAAGGTTGTCTTTAAGCCCATATTTAAACTTTTTTTCTTCTCCATCAACATTCTATTTCCATTCTTGAGTTGGGGGTAGAGTAATTGTTTTGGGAGATGGTGATCGGGCATTCGGACAATGTGGCCAGTTCAGCAAAGTTGATGGTGAAGGATCATTGTTTCAGTGCTGGTTGTCTTTGTTTCTTCCAGCATGCTGACATTTGTCCACCTATCTTCCCAAGAGATTTGCAGGATTTCTTGGAGGCAACACTGATATTATCATTCCAGAAGTTGGGTGCAATATCTGTAAATGGTCCACATTTCACAGGTGTCTAACAGGGTTGGGTTATATACCTTCAATATATAATTTAATTCACAAAGGACCCTTCCACACTTTCTTTTTCTCTCAGGATCAAATCCCTGATTGTCTGCTTTAAACTGGAATATATAAGCCTCCACTGTCAAATACCCTGGAATAAGCAGATAATTTGGGATCCGATCCTGGGATAAAGGGGCAATCTGGAAGGGCCCTGAGAGTGTAGAAACAACAAGCACAATTGTAGACATACAGTTGGTTGTACAAAGTTTCATCCAGTGGAAGAGTGATATAGAGCAACTACCAGTTAACTATGCAACTATGAAGTTGGATCTTGGCTCATGCTTTAAAATACAGATATGAAAGGTCTATTCTCCCTTCCGTAAAAAATGCCCTTGTTTTAATAAAAGCTACTAGGCCACCTATTTGGTTTCTTTAGGACTGCTACAACATGCCATGGTTGCCAGATTAATGGAGCTGAGACCATAAACACATTATTACTGCTGAAAAAATAGAATATTGTTAACTGTATCAACAGCCCCCTGTAGCATAACTCTGATTTGTATGGTGTGTATTCACCGTAAGTAAGATAAAAATTGACATATTTAGCTTTTCCATTTTATCTTCCATATCCTTGCAATTTCATATAGACTTACCTCAGAGAAGCAATATTTTGATACGGAGCATAGAATTGAAGATAGTAGATTGATATCTAAGAATATAATGGTGCTATGGCTTAAAACAGATGCTTCTTTGGTGAGCCAGCTCAAAGCCAGATAGAAGATAGGTCACACAGGGAGACAGAGTTTCTAAATGTTTTTGGCTTAATGATACAACTAAAAAACCCTAGATTTAGAACAGACCCCACTCCTTTGCCCATTGTCATTTGGTACATTGCTGAACCCTTCTGTAAAAGAGAAGGCATTGCAAAAGGTTTTGCAAAGATTTTTTTTAATGTCTCACTCTGTTCTTTTAGCATCTCAGTAAATCCTGCAGAGACATTACAGTTCCTCATGATGCGAGCATACAATGTGAAATGTAGTCATGCAGTTTAAATGGGGAATTAATCAGCATTCAGAGCTCTAGGAGATTGACAGGGAGCTGGCTCTGTCAGTCATCTGCAGCAGGACTCTAAGGCCTAATTTTCCTAAGTGAAAATGTGCTTTTCAAAATTGCATTGCAATTTTCAAAAATGGGAGCTGAATATTTAAATACTCATTCTTTCAACAAGACTGTTTGCTGTCCAGCTGCTGCTTATGTCTATGTCTGTGTCTATTGGGATCTGGGATGGGTTTTTTTTTTTCATGCATTCTGTAGTTTATACACCAGTAACCCCAAGGTGATGTTCAAGTCAACTCAGTTGCAACTATTACAGTATTTTACTATAAGTCTTTCCCCCAGATTGTACTGCTATCTTCTTACCCTTTCTCCTATAAATGAATGGCTGCCATGTAGTTTAAGACTGTGTGGAACACCCAATGCAATGGTAGAAACCTATTGCATTGGGTGGCTCAGTATTTACTGGGAGGGATCTTATGGTGGGATGTGCCAATGTGTTTTTATGGACAAAGTTGCTCCACTCCACAGCTTCTAACAATAAAAAGCCCCATCTTTTTAACCTTCCCCTGCTCTTCCTATTGACAACCATTTCCTAACCCTAGTACTAACATTGTATGGACAACACATGTAAAAGAAAAGGACACTGTGTGAAGTATCATATAATAAAGAATGTGACATGCTGGAAACAAAGACATACATGTATTACATGATCTGACATTGACTTCACATTCTTGATACTGTTCAAGTTCACTTCTGGCAGGCTTGTCATCCAAATTTGAGCAGCGTCTTGTACAAATTCTTCTACAAAGTAGCATGACAGAGATATGTCTGTTTTTCATGCCAGCTGGCATTCTACCAAATGTCCAAGCCATGTCTCAACTTTCACCAAGTTGAAAAGACAATCAGGGACCTCTCAAAGTATTCCTGTTTTGCCTCTTTGGTTCTCATAAATGAACCACTTCCAGGGTACACAGAAGCTTTCTAATCATATGCTGAAGATACAACTTTAGGAGGGAGTTGGATCAGATGACCCCCAAAGCTTATTCAGCAATATGATTCTAAAAATAAATGAGAAATTGAAGATACCATTATTGCTTGCTCTATTTACTATTTAAATCTTCACAAGAATCCCCATGTGATAAGGCTGTTTCTTTTCATAGGCCTTGTTCAGACAGACATAGCAAGTTTATGTCTGGGTTTTGCCACTTCAAGAGGCCCATGGGGTCACCATGATTGACAGGTCCTCCATTTAAGAAAGAAAGCAAATAATTTCTCAATGAGGAACACCATAAGTCAAAAAGATCTGATCCCACTATGCCAGTTTTCTGTGTAGAAAAAAGTGTTCTCAATGAAGACACGCTACACTGTCATATAGTGCAGTATCAGAATGTTGTTTAACTGCATTCTGAAACTGCATTATATGGCAGTGTAGATGGGGCCCCAGTCATGTGAATCCCATGCATTCCGAAGTAGAATAACTCAACATAAGGAACTTGAAAAAAATAAAGCCACTTTTGAACTAGTTCATATATTTCAAACTTCGAGCATTGACTCTATTCGTAATTTATCCACCCGTGTTGAAAAATATTTCCTCGAAGGCTCCATTTGGTTACAAGTGAGTCCCTCAGCAATTGTGCATAATAAACCACAAAAAAGTAATCGTGCCTTTCTTTAGCTTAAAAACAGAATAAAACAATTATTTTATAATTTTCCTGCATATCATCCAATTCCTCTGGAGCAAATAAAGTTATAGGGAGCACACAATTCCCTTGTTTAAACAGCTATATTGACTACTGGTTCATTTCTGCGTACAAATCAACGTATTCATCATGACCTATATAAAGGTTAGGTCCAAGCTCTCTAAAAGACTGCCAGAATCCCATAAGCTACATGGGAAGATTTTTTTCTTGACCCTGCCACCATTGCAGGCTTACTTGGTGAAGACAAAAGGAGGACAAAGGTAAAGACTTTTCCAAGGGTGCTCCCAGCCTCCCAGTCTCTGGGAGAAAAAGGTCCAGCTTGGCTGGACCCTTTTCTGCTTCCTTTTGCCAGCAGGTGAAGATAGTCCTGTTCAATCAAGCTTATAACATGTAAGCAGGAGAGTTTTTGATGCTGTTGTTTTATTTTTTTTCTAAACCTGTGTATATTTTCAAAAACACTTTTATAGTATTTCATCTACTTTTAATGGTTTTTTAAAGATCATAGTGAATTTTTTAATTGTTATGGAAGCTGCTTTAGGTCCCACTCTTGGGGAAAGACAGCATACAAATGTAATAAATCAATAAACAAATAAGCAAATAAATAAATAAATGCAGAAATGTGGTGTTAGGTTCCCAGTAAAACAAATCTCAAAATGATGGTATGCATAATGGGGATGGACTTTCATTTGTATTGTAGTTTTCAAATCAGCGAGCACAAATTGTGTTAGTGAAGCTCTTAACGACACTATTTCAAAGAACTCACGGCATCATATGACCCTCTAACGCTATATCAGCCAACTACTTGGAAGAGGTATTATTAAACATTGTTCTTGTTAGTATAATTATAATGCTGATTTAAGGTAATTAGAAACTGGGGCATAAAGGTTGCTTTAGGAGAGATGAAGAGTGAGGATAGATGTACATAATGATGAACATAATGAGTTCTTAAGTGGAATTTGTAGCACTTTGCAGGGTAGAGGTTACATGAATTACACTCATGATATTCAGTTCTAAGTTGTCGTAATATGGTTCTGGTTGGGAATTACACTTTTTGTTTATTTTCTATATAGGAAATCTCTGGATAGACAGAATGAAGCTACTTAGTATTACCACGGACCCCTATTCCCCACCACAGCTTTGAGGTATGCAGCAACCATTCTAGTTCCAAGCTTTTGTCGGGATAGGATTGAGTACTGGCTGCCCCCTTCATCCCGTGAATTGAAGGAACTGTGTAAAGAATCAAGAGTGAATTTGCTGCCCCTATGGCTTCAGACCCACTAGATGCCTTTGGTAAATTTAACACATTGGGCTTTTGGCTTTTTGAGGCAAAAGTTGCATGCAAACTTTTTTTCTGTAAAGTTGCTCAATCATGTGGTAGATGTGATGTAGATTTATAAGAGTAGTGCCTGCAACATACCTTAGTAATATTCTATGGCTTGTCGTTGTTGTTTTAATTATAATTCTGCATCAACATTTGGATAAGTATCACAACTTTTGGTGACATATGAAGAAGAGAATATACACTCAGGTAATGAAATCTGCAGCTTGTATGTACTTGGAAGCAGCAATCAATAAGAAGAAGGGCAAAATGACAGACTGGCTCAGATTGGATGGACCCAAAGGAACACAAGTGCCTTATGCAATTAAATGTAGAGAAATCCAAGATAATGAGATGAGGGACACAAAACAAGTAAAAGGATGCTCTTTACTAAACACTCGCATGATAGAAAATGCAGAGCAAAAAAGAGAGCTGGAGGTATAGCTCAAATAAAAATTGTACAGTGGGCTACAAGGATAATAAAAATGGTAGCACAGATTCAAAGAGGAGAACAATATTGTGGGGGTTAAAGTTATTCTTGCCAAACTGAAGACGTTTATCAATGTGACCACTCTTAGTACAGCAGCAAAGAGTTCTGCACACCTTATTATGAAGAAGGGCAAAAGGAAAAAAGTGTGGAAGAGAGAAGGAGAGAGATTGGGAGCTTAATTATTCATAAATGTCAGACAACAGAAGGGAATGGTCTGTGGTCTTTTGAAAAGAGAAGAATGGAAGTCCTCCTGTCAATGAGAAATTTGAAATTCTGAAGCCAACAGAGAGGACAGATGTTGCAAATACATGCTGCAGTCCGTCCACCCCCACCCCCACCCCCCCACACACACACACTCACAAACACAGTGAGAGTAAAAAAAATCATAATTAAGATAGGAGATCAATAACTGGCTTTCGTGACATTCCTAAAACAGGCACTTGGTGTGCAGGAGGGGGTATGGGGATGAAAACATGCCATTCTCCAGAGCAATAGCTCTGGTCATATTTGGAGTCCTCAGTGGCACAAATGGTACTCTAAAAGTGGGAGGTCCAGCCCTTGGAAATCCAATGTGGTGTCTATTGTGTGGCTCAGATTTTTCAAATTCTGAGCTTGGAAAATCCCACCCACTTCCTTTTAAAAACCATCATACTGACCATGTTGTTTGGGTGTGTTGTAGATCAGCCAGAGGCTAATGGTTTAAATGATTATTTAGAGAGGATTGTGGCTTTTTCTATGGCACAAAGTGATAGGGGTTCAAATCTGGGGATTCATGTCTCAGAAATTATGTTTCTCTCTGTTAGAAAACTGGCTTGAAAAGTGCAGGGCTTTAAGGCCAGTGCAAGAAGTTAGAAGTAGCAACAGCAGATAAGGAATTGAGTGACAAGGAAGGTTCCCAGGAGAAACCACCTGTGGCTACGGAAATCAACAAAAGTCTTTGTTTACAAATCACAGCCGAAAATAGATTATGCCAGTCTGAGAGATCATGTGGGAAAGTTGGGAGAAAATTCACAGAAGATGTAATGCTTTCCTGGGTGTCTATTAAACAACAAGTTGTTTACTTTAAAGGTAGTTCAGGCAACACTGTGTTAGAGTGAGAAGATAAGTCTCAGTTCTCTTGTTCTTGGTTCACGTCAAGCCTTGGTTTTGGATTTTAATCCTAGAAGTTTTACATGTTCCTGTTCATGACTCCTGATCAAATTTTACTAGCTATACCTTTTTGCTTGTGGAATTATGCCGTACCTGTAATTTCTGGCTTGTCACATCTAGAACTTTATGAGACATTTGGATTACTGTTTGGTTATCACCTGTTGCTAAAACTTTTTGGATTATATATCTTCCTTTTCTTTTTCCTGGTTTTTTATATGCTTTTATATGTTTTACACTAAACTGTTTGCTTATGCTCCTGGACTCTTGTGCGGTGGTCATAGGTGTTTCCAGGCCTGGGATGCAACAGGGTGATTCTAAGAACTCTACTCCCAAAAGTGTATTTTACAAACTCTGTATTTTAATAAGAATGTCTGAATTTACTCTTGACTTGACACTACACACATATAGAGTTCCCTTGATAATGCATGTATGGTGACTAAGCATATTATTTAACTGTATACCTGCTATTTGATAGAGGCTTCTTCAGCCGAAGTTTATGCCATCAGGGGTTGTGCTTGGATGAATGCATGCACTCAAGGCCTTACTTCCTGGTCCTTTAGTTGCAGAGGATTGTAATCTTTGCTAATACCATCTCTTGGCTTATCATCCATCACATTATAAATTCTGACTTTCCCCCTCTGCTTGCAGCTTGAGCATTTTGGTGCATCTGTTCATTCTTCACAGCCAAGGAAGAGCCATATGTTTCAAATCTGTGTTTTAAAGCATATTTTGATACAACAGGTGGCAAATCTATTTCAGCTATTATTAATTTGCCATCTCTATTTTGCTCTTCCTGAGCTTTAGCATTGTATTTATTCTAACTCCTAATGCAATTTTTTTTTTCAAGTATTGCAACCAGTAAAGTTGCAGGAAGTTATTTAAGGGGGAAAAAAGTATGCCCCTTATTTCCATGGCCTCACACCATTCTTTCTCAATGGTTGTCTGCTTTAAAAGATTGCACCTATTCAAAAAAAAATATGGGCATCAATCTAAATACATAACATTGAAAGGACTGAGCTGAATATAACTTCAAACAGATTAACAAAATCTTATGTATTTCTTAATTCAAGTGCATCCTACTTAGTACTAAGTAGGATGCACTAAAATTATCATATTGTGATCCCTTCTGAGTCAATTTGGATGGTGTTTGGAGAGGCGCATGGGTGAGTGATAACTAAATTGTTAGATAAAAAGTGTTGGAAGAAACTAAGACAAATAACAATAAATGGAGTATTTACACAATACTTCTCCCTCCACCCCATCCCTCAAAGCACCTCCAAGATGTATAGTAAAAATATTCCACATGCCTCATATAGAGGTGCAAGTAGGAATTCTGTCATCTTCTTCTCCAGAATGTTTTTAGTTCAGAATAATTGTTGTTCATTCATTCAGTCGTGACCTCGTGGACCAGCCCACGCCAGAGCTCCCTGTCAGCTGTCACCACCCCCAGCTCCTTCAAGGTCAGTCCAGTCACTTCAAGGATCCCATCCATCCACCTTGCCCTTGGTTGGCCCCTCTTCCTTTTTCCTTCCTTTTCCCCCAGCATCATTGTCTTCTTTAAACTTTCCTTTCTTCTCATGATGTGGCCGAAGTACTTCATCTTGGCCTCTACTAATCTTCCCTCCAATGAGCAGTCAGGCTTTATTTCCTGAAGTATGGACTGGTTGGATCTTCTCGCAGTCCAAGGCACTCTCAGAACAACACCACAGTTCAAAAGCATCTATCTACCATTGCTCAGCATTCCCTATGGTCCAGCTCAGAACAAGCCTTCTTCCAAACCAGGAAACAAGCCTTATTTTCTAGTTTTTAAAAAGGGCATCTACTGGGCCTATAAGAACCCAAAATGCATGGTAAAAGTGTCACCACACCCACCTTGAAGTCATTGATGCATTTTGAATGTTTAAAATTTCAGAATAAAAACAGTTACTCAGCTGGGTGTGGGCACGGACAGAGAAGGAATGTGGCCTTTCTAAATTCTACGAGTGAGTAATCCAAACTTTTGGGCATTTCCGCTTTAATTCACCATGATTCTAATAATAGAAACTACTATAAGTACTAATGCATAAAGTCTGGAGGGTTTAGCAAAAAAAAAAAAATGAGCCCTAAAACTTAGGTCAACTTATCCATGAGTCAGTGTAAATATTGTACCTTAACTTTTCTCTCCCAAAAAACCATCTTGTTCTCTGAGAAGTTATGGCTTAGTCCATCCTGGATAAATATAAAAGAAGCACTCTTATTGTTGTTTTAATACCTGGGCAAGAAAATAGTGGCAGCCAGTGTGTAAAGCCAGCACTTTTTCTGTTGTTGGGTTGTTGTAGGTTTTTTCAGGCTATATGGCTGTGTTCTAGAGGCATTCTCTCCTGATGTTTCGCCTGCATCTATGGCAAGCATCCTCAGAGGTTGTGAGGTCTGTTAGAACTAGGAAAATTGGGTTTATATATCTGTGGAATGATCAGGGTGGGACAAAGAACTCTTGTCTGTTGGAGCTAGGTGTGAATGTTTCAACTGACCACCTTGATTAGCATTTGATGGCCTGGCAGTTTTTTGGTGTGGCTTGTTAGTGCGTGGAGGAATCTTTTGTTTAGAGGTGATTAGCTGTCCCTGATTGTTTCCTCTACAACAACCCAGTGATTCTGGCCATGAAAGCCTTCGACAATACTTTTTCTGTTGTTTGGGTTGACCTTTGACTCATCCTTAAGTCATTTCAAACTCCATATGTTTTCCCTCAAAATATGCCCTTGGTCAAATTATACATATGTGGTATGTGATAGGTATTGATTAGGATGGAAAGATTATTTACTGCTATTAATCTTCTTGGTGAACAGGGATTTCCCAGCACTCTGAAAACCCAGGCAGGAAGAATAACACAGTGGAGATAAATTTCAGTGCCAGGTACCTTCAATTCTTTGATGTTTATTCAGTGCTCCAAACTGTCTTTGGATAACACTATCTAGCTACGGCAAGGCAACCTGCAACTCTTCAGAGGTTGTTGGACTGCAGTTTCCATAATCAACCACAGGCTGTCTGGAGCTGACAAATAAATAAAAATAAATAATAGATAAAACTTGATTTATATACTGCCCTATCTCCCCAAGAAGACTCGGGGTGGTTTCCAACATAAGGCAAAACATTCAATTGCCAGAAAGGAAAACCATGCAACAAAATTAAACATCATAAAACATAAAGATAAAATCCTACCAAAATCCAGTTTCAGTTTTACTGCATCAGATGGGTTCAAAATTCCAATGGCCAGAATTACAGAATGGACATGGCAAACTATGAAAGGGTTAGGCAAGGGCTAGTGCAACAGAGTCTTATAGAGCTGGGGAAGTAGATAAAGTGCAGACCAGGGTCCTAGCTAACGACCAAGAGAAGGACTAGGGACTAATCATTCTCATAAACCTGCTGCAACAACCAGGTTTTCAGGTTCCTACAGAAGGAGGACCGTGTAGGGGCTTGCCTTATCTCTCTGAGGAGGACATTCCAAAGTTGGGAGGCCACAACCAAGAAGGTGGGAGACACAGTCCAATATCATCAACTCAGCCTTGGTAAATAGCAATGCCTAGACTTCGTTGTACCTCACATTATTATTCAAAGTTTTCCTATCATTGATTAAGGTGCCCGACAGTCTGATCTAGAGACCTGACAGATACTCAATTGTATATGTGGACAGAGGTGGCCCTAGGTAATTTTCAACGGTAAGCAAACAGTATTTTGCCCCCCCCCCCCCCACCAACCAATCACTGATATATATTTTCTGTTCATCATGGGAGTTCTGTGTGCCAGATTTGGTTCAATTCCTTCATTGGTGGAGTTCAGAATGCTCTTTGATTGTAGGTGAACTATACATCCCAGTAACTACAACTCGCATATGTCAAGGTCTGTTTTCTCCCAAGAGTGCCTCAAGAGCGCCCCTGGGCAAAATCAACTATACTGCAAATGCTTACTTTGCGTAATGGGTTGAGCCGCCCCTATATGTGGAGCTCTCGCATATGCTGGATTATTAATGGATCAAATCACATTATTTACATATCGATTTGTATGAATTCCGTTTTTTCCCCCTCATGGAAATAAATTGGGATGTCTCCAGAGAATGCATTGGAATACTATATTATACTATACTATAATATGTGCTTATTTATTGCTCAGTGTAAGAAGTTATTTTCAAGGCATGTTCTTCTGGAACAGCAGGCAAATTTATTTGATGTGAAATAAATATATTTGAATATATTTCAGCTGTGGGGATATGTTCCCATTCCTGATGCATATATACCATTTGTACCACCAGCAGTTAGGTTTCAGTGTAAAATGGTTAGCCTTAATTTGAATTCTACTGTCTGTCATTTGCTCATTTAAAGGAAGCCATTGATTGACATGTGGATATGGAAAAAACATATTTGCAGATGGAACAACTATAGCAGAATACCCATGATGGAAGAAACGTTAATCTTAAGAAGACAGCACTTACAGAACAATGTCAAAGAAGTGAGAGGCATAAAACTAAACAATATTCTAAAACTGTATCAGTATTGAAAAAAGGAGATCAAACTTTGTCTCAGCCATGAAACTTTAAAAAGAAATCAAGCTTGGCATTCAAGAATCCTGTTTGTAAGAGGCATGCCAAATGATCTGGAAGGAAGTAAAATGTTTTATGAAACAGCTCCTCTTGGAATAGCTTGACAGCATCTCATTCTGATCTTAAACACATTTATCTGGAAGTAACTTGAACTGGTTTCTGTCAGTGATTAGCTGAATCTATTTGTAATTTTTCTAAAAAGGTTTGGCAATGCTGAAACAAAGACTTCCTGTTTGCATCATTTTGGCACACTGGGAACACGTTTGCAGATTTGTTTTACTTGTTTCTACTTGACCTCATTCTCATTTGCCTTAATGTGGCCACGAATCAAATGTCCTTGGTTATGCTATGCTGTGCTGCCTTCCAATGCACAGCCTAATGCCTTACTAAGTAAAAACAAGAAGTGTGAGAACCAGTGTGGCATAGTCAATTGAGCGTTGGGCTATAACTCTGTAGATGCAGATTTGACTCCTCACTCAGCCATAGCAACCCACTGGGTGACCTTAGGCAAGTCACAAACTCCCAGCCCCAGAAAAACCCCTATTATAGGATTGCCTTGTTGGAAATCACAACAGTAGGAGCTATAGGCTATGATGTGGATTTTTCAGATTAAGGTCTCAGGTCTGGTGTGAATTCATTAGGAGCCTTTGACCACTGTCTCTTGAAGATAGAACAGGTATTCCTATTTAACATGAATGCAGGGGCACTTTGGCCTATATCAATAAAGGCACTCTCAATGGCCTGGAACTCAAATGGAGCTCCATGGCCAGCTAGCAGCAGCAATGTCAGTGACATAAGGTAAAGGTTTTCCCCTGACATTAAGTCCAGTCATGTCTGACTCTGGGGGTTGGTGCTCATCTCCATTTCTAAGCAATTTCTAAGCCATTTCTAAGCCATTGTCCACAGCCACCTCTAAGGTCATGTGGCCGGCATGACTGCATGGAGCTTTGTTACCTTACCACCAGAGTGGTACCTATTGATCTACTCACATTTGTGTGTTTTTTAAACTGCTAGGTTGGCAGAAGCTGGAGCTAACAGTGGGAGCTCATGCTGCTCCCCAGATTCGAAACTGCAACCTTTCAGACAACAAGTTCAGCAGCTCAGTGGTTTAACCCACTGTGCCACTGGAGGCTGCTGTCAGTGACATAGGGAAGGTAATTATGTGTCACTGCAATGGAGCATCTGCATTTGCCAGCCACATGAACAACTACCCTGGATTCAGCATGAACATGCCAGATTTGGTGCTGCCCTGGGACACATTTACAGCAAGCTAAACAGCCCAGTGTAAATGAGCCCTGGGTCAACCACTAGAATAACTAAATGGTTGTAAGCATAGGCAGTGAAAGGGAAAATGTGGTGACAGCGAAGAAAGGAGGAAAAGGGCAGCAGCAGCAGCAGTAGTGAGAAAAGAATATAGTATTTTTCTTTAACGCCTGGCTTTTTTGTGGGGACGAGAATCCACAGAACTAGGGCAGTATAGGATGTTATGGCTTGGACCTGCTTAATCAGTTGGTACATTATCCAAGTAACACTGCTGCTCCTTGCACTCTCTCCAAACACCCCAGAAACTAGTCTTTCAAGTAATTTGGCTGCACAGCATTGTAGCTATCTTCTGATGCCATTGCCAATTCCTCCTTGCATCACTACACAGAAAATGGAAACACTACATATCAGACTGTTATGCTAGCATTTCTTGTTGCTGTGTGCTCTCATGTTTAACTTATGATGACTCTAAGGCAGTGGTTCCCAATCTTCTTTTTTTTTTTTTTTACCAGGGACCCCTTGACCAGGGACCACTTTGACCAGGGACATTACCAAAGGGGTTATGAATCAGTTTTTGGTCATCTTTAGATTTAGTTTGGAGTGCTGATTCAGAACATTGTATTGGATAGGCCACACCAGCTCTAGTTTCTGATACAGAACCTATGCCATGGTCAGTGACAGGGAAAGAGTGGCAGGCAGCATGAAAAGAGCGGTAATAAATAAAATAAAATAAAATAAAGAGGAAGGATGCTTGTAGACCAGATTTTCATCCTCACAGCCCACTAGTGGTCCATGGCCCACAGCGTAAGAACCACTGCTCTAAAGTGAACTCAATTGAGGCTGAGTGTGTATGACTTCTCCAGAGTCACTCAGTGGGTGTTCAAGGCTGAGTAGAATTTCAAACCTTGGTCTGAGTCATTGTCCAGCACCTAACCCACTACACATGTTGGCTCTTTTTTACACTAGCATAACAATCCTATAAGATCCCAGTGTTAGGCTGCAATTCTATACACACTTACACTGGAGTAAGGCTTATTGAGCGCACCACTGTAACAACACACTGTCTAGCAAGTTGTTTGCTGTAGGAATTCCCAAACCATGCCTGTTAATGCCTATAAACAATAGACTGGAAAGACATTTTGCTTCCCCATCCTTTCCTCTGCAAATAGTAATACAAGTTTAGTCAATAATTACCAACTGAGAAGTTCATACATTATATGCAGGTAATACGAGTGCTCTCAACCATCAAATAATTTAACAGTTAACTATAGATTAAACAGCCTCTCTTTAGCAGCCTCTTTTAGAGACTGAGCATCAAAATGGGCATTTAAGTTAATCTTTACATCAATATAATAATCTCTAGAGATGACTCTCTACAGTAAGACTGTAAAAAGGCTGAGACTGAAAAAAATAAAAATATATAAATGCCTATTATATCAACCAATTGCTATTGTAAATATGTCTATAAAGTTACTTTTAGTTGGACATGCAATAAAGGCCTTCACTTGAAATTATGTAATGTCATCATATTGCTTAGATCCAAAAAGCATAGGAAGCCAACATAGCTGGGGCCTCTCCCAGATTGCATGGCAAAGTGCTTTTGAAATGGTGAATACGATTTAGTTCCCATTGACTCTAGCTACTATAGCCAATGACAATGAATGCCAGGAATGGTTGTCCAGCAACACTTGAACATTCCCATTTTGCCCATTATTATTTTAGAGCATGATCTATCCTTCCCCAAACACAACTTAACAATTTATAACAGGGATAGGTGATATATGCAGGCATGCAACTCCTATCATTCCTCACCACTAGTTATACTCACTAGCACCTGATGAAGTTGCCATCCAGTACCCTCTGGGAAGTCTCAGATTGAACAACCTTGGCAACACCTTACAAAGAGTTTTCTATTATGCAGTAACAAATCATTTAAATTCATGAGAAGATTTAAATGCAGAGTAATAACATAAGGTATGTCTAGCTCCCACACCTCTTTACTGTTCGAAATTCAGGAATGCTGTTTCTGATCAGTTTTCTTTGGAGACATGAGAAAACCAAGGCTGGGGTGGTAAACATCTGTTCCTATAACAGTTACAAAATGTGAGAGAATGATATGCAAACATTGTGCGTGGGCAATGCTACATTTCTAGCTAGTGTCAAGTCCTGCTATCCAACAAGTCCACAGCATACTTCCCTCTGCAATTCTCTTTGTTTGTGCATTCTTTACATCTAGAAGCAAATACGCTTCCCACCATCCAACAAAATAGACTGTTTGTTCATTCTGTAATTGAATTTTCAGCTATACAGTCATCCCCTTTATTCTCAAAGGAAGGATGCAACTAGAACTGTGAAGAAAAGACAACCTTTTAAACAGTATTCATGCAATCATCACAGGCCTGCCTTGTGTCAAAATGTAGTTATAGAGAGAAGCAAGCATATTAGCAACTGAAGTATGTAATAACCCAGGGGGACTGGACACCATACTGCACTGTTTCATGCAAGAGGATCAATGGCAAGAGAAGGAGCACTGAGGCACATTTTGAGACCACTTACAGGAATGCTCACACGTTGAAGTCTCTACAACAAGCTAACATGGAGGAATCTGACAGTTCCCATCCCAAATAGCACCTTTAGCTATTTCTGTGTGAATCGGGAAACAATTATTCCCCAATTCAAAAATCTCAGTTTCTTCACACTTTAAAGACAGAGTCCCATGGAGAATAACCGGAAGTAGTCTTGCATTATATAATGGGCTCCATAGGACTCTATTTTTAAACTGTTTTAAATTGTGTTGAAACTGGGGGTGGGGACCCTGCATCTGATGATGGAAAACACTTTGGTGCTGACTTGCCAAGTTCCCATTGAATCAAGTAAGCTGAATGTACTTTGGACTTCTAACTGAATTTAGGCCAATGTATATATACTATACGTATCTGTTACCTGGTAGAGTTATTCACATGTAATTGAAAATATGTGTATTTATACAGAAGTTTCTGGGCATACAAGAGCCTTGTTCAAGTGTCACTGAGCACACTTTCTTCAACATAAGGGCATAGAGGTGTTTAATCCTGCCTCTTCATCATTGCTTATGTCAAAAATAACATAGCTCAAAAGGCAAAGTTCCTGTCCACATGGCTACCCTTCATGCAAGCAATATTCTTTTTAGAAAAGAAGGGATGCCTCAATATAAGTATCACATGAAAAAATAAATAAAAAGGGGAAGAAGGCTAGTTTCGTATTTCTTATTTATTTATTTAAAAGTTTTGTATACCTTCTCACCTCTCTTGAGGGACTCAGACCGCTTTCCAACCATAATATCACATACAGTCAATAAAACATCACAATTCATATTACAATAAAACATTAAAACATTCCCATTCCCATTCCCATATAGAGCACACGAACCATGTTGCTATGGTGCAATTATTAAAACTTCATGAATAGAAATAAGTAATTTGAAAGCTTGTGTAAACTGATTTTTTCCAGAAAAATTCAACTATACTATAAAAGTATACAGAAATAAATGAGCATGTTCTGTGAAACTTTCATGAGACTGTGTTCTTTGGAAAACTAACTAATTCTGCCTAATGACCTAAAAATGTCATTATCTCAACCAGTTATGTGGACAAGTTTTAATTCTGGAATTCCAGATAAGAGATGTTCAACTTGTAATAGCAAATAACAACGAAGATCTCCTTAATTATTCACTTGGTAATATTTTCACAGGAATTATTTTCCCACAACCAAACTTCAGGAACTGCCATTATGTCACTTGTTTTCTGTTTCTAGTCATTAGTGAATAGTTTGCATGCTGCAAGTCGTCTCTGGTTGCTGGTTGCTTCTGGATCGAGAGAATCATTATCACAGGGTGTCTGCGCCCTACACCACTGGAGAAATTACACTGCTTAGCCGGTATTGCACCACCTGACATCCGCCGGGAAGTTGCAGCCAATAGTGAAAGGACCAAGGCAGAGACATCTCCAGCTCATCCCTTGTTTGGGTATCAGCTAGCACGTCAATGACTTAAATAAAGAAATAGTTTTCTTAGGTCTACAGAGACACTCGCTGGAACACCTCAGCTAGCGAGAGTTCAAAAATGGCAGGCTCAAACCCAGCACCTCAATCTGTGGGTGATACCAGATGAGAGACTCCCCCCTGGGCACACAGAAGACTGGGCGACTTGGAAGGTGCTGAACAGACTGTGCTCTGGCACCATGAGATGCAGAGCCAATCTTAAGAAATGGGGCTACAAAGTTGAAGCCACGACATGCGAGTGTGGAGAAGAGCAAACCACTGATCACCTGCTACAATGCACCCTGAGCCCTGCCACATGCACGATGGAGGACCTTCTTGCGGCAACACCAGAGGCACTCCGAGTGGCCAGATACTGGTCAAACGACATTTAATCAGCTACCAAGTTTGCAAAATTTGTGTGTTTTTTTATCTGTTTGTTTGTTTTGTTCTGTTAGAAATGTAATACAATGTTCTGGTTGCGGATGACACGATAAATAAATAAAGTGAATAGTTTACATGAACTCCAAGGAAATCTGAGTGAATTTAGTCCAGACAATAGCCAGGTTCTGAAATGGTTGGTTTTAGGACTTTATTGGATGAGATAAGCAAACCAACATTGGATGTGGACCATCACCTTTGTTGACAGTCCCAATTGAAAAATATTGTGCGTATCCTACTGCCAGTCTACCTCCTCCCCATGATTCTTCTGTCAATTGCTTTTGGTGTGTAAAATCCATCAATAGCTCCGCATTCTGCAGCTTTCCCATCACCTACCTTGGTTTCTATGCCGGTGTGCTGCATTCCAGCAGTAAAGTTCCATTGAAGGGTTAGGTAACTTCTCTTCTCTGTCACTTCCTCTACGTATTCCCACCTGGCTGTTTTTCTTTAATTTCATATTTTGTATTTGCCTTTTTATTTTTAAAAGCTTTTTATCATGTCAGAAGTGACTTGAGAAACTGCAAGTAGCTTCTGATGTGAGTGAATTGTCCATCTGCAGAGATGTTGCTCTGGGGATTCCAAAATGTATTACTATCCTATGGGAGGCTTCTCTCATGTCCCTACATGGGAAACTCGAGCTGACAGATGGGAACTCTCCCCATCTCACAGATTCGAACCACCGACATTCAGGTCAGCAATTCAGCCAGCACAAGGATTTAACTCATTGCACCACTAAAATTATGTAATTGCTCTTTTTTTTAAAAAAAACCCTAAGGTACAGCAGTAATGTGGGGAAGCAAGTTTATGGGGGTGTGCAGAAGTATGATTGCAGGACCACAAACTGGAGAACTGGCAGAATTGAGTGACTGCAGAGAGGTGCAATATTGAAGGTGTTCATCCCAGTATGTATCCAACACAACTGATAGCATGACTGTAGTGGCATTGCAAGTTCAAGCAATAACATCCTTATAGAAATAGATCAGACTGTAAGTGACTCACGGACAGTTATCCTTTTTCACAGAGTGTTTTTCAAGTGAAACTCCAGTGTCTTCCCTAAGGTTTCAACTACAGTCAGGTTAATTAGCAAGTGTTTAGGTCATGCGCAGAACTGTGCAAACTATTAATGTTATGAAAGGATCACAAAATGCACATTATCCACAGGGCCATGTGAACTGACCCTTGGAACACAGACTTTCAGATGAACAAAGCATTAATGCAGATGTCAATCCCTTTCTAAATCACATGGCAATGCCTGTTGTGAATTGTTTTTTATAAAGAAATTATCATTACAATTCAATAAACTGATGTATTATTTTGCAACTAATTACAAATGCATGCCATATTAGGCCCAAAAATCTCATGCTTCTTCGTGTGTGGAGTAGGCATTTATTTATTTCACTTATAAAACACCCATCCTGAATACCCGGGAAGGGTTCCAGTTTATTTCCCCATAATGTTTTGAAAATTGGATTCCAGTCCTGCTGATAAAGTTCTGCAATTGATTCCATGAGAGCAAGGAATAAAGGAATTCCTCATGTTCTTGGTACATGAATATAACAGTTTCTAAAATTTAGGTCACTTTTAAGTAGATCACGTTCTCTCCTTTTAGTTACAGCAGTATTGGCAATTTCTTTGCAAACCCCATTAAGTGTGTTGCTTGAAGAGCAGATGTTTCAAGTGTGGGTTCTTTTTTTACCCCATTTTTAAAGGATTTCAGGTGAAAGAGCATTTTGTTAAAATACATATTTACTCTGCAAAAAAGCTGCCTAATCCTGAAAACCCCTGTTTTATATACTTTATTTAAAATTTAAATATTTCATTGGTAGAACACGGCCAAACATAACTGATAAGTATAAATGACTGCATGTATAGCACAAATGCTGACTTATTGTTATCTTTCAAGAACATCTTTGTGACTCCTTTCAAAAGCAAGAGAAATATGAAAAGTATGAAAGTGATATTAAGCAGATGTTAGACGGGAGTTGTCAATCTTGTCTAAGCATGCAGGTGCTAATGTGTTATAATTATCCCTTCTGGCAGTTTGATATTTAGGATTTTGGATCCCACCTAGTCAATCACAACTGTAATTGTTAAGCTTCTTACATAGGTAATATGCTGGGTAATAACTAGATCAAGATTTAATATTTGACGTTTACTATCACTTATCTTTCCTTCTGACATATATCCCTCTAGTATTCAGATTCCTGGAGATTAGGCACTTCTCATGATTTTTCAGCATTATAAATAAAAATGTTGCCGAAAAGGACTTAGTACATCAAAGAAACATCATGAACTAAATTGTCCTTATCTGTCAAATATAGCAATGTATCCTTATTATTTTCGTACTGTTTTCATTCACACTTTTACTTTTCTCTTGGGTTTCAAAACAATATTGGGGGAGGATATTAAACGAATCAGTAACCCTGTGACCAGGACCCATGAGTCAACATGTGGCAGTAAAATCTTTGACTTTCTACCTTCGAGGGACAGATGAAGCTGCCTATCAAACTCATGCCATATTGCAAAAACTGCTTCATAAATTACCCTGCCTTAGCTCTTTTAAAATTACAGTGCTGTTATGTGGGCAAGAGTACAGCTGTGCCCAAATTACATTCTTTTCAATAGAGGCTGGCAAATGGATTGCATCTGAAATGTGGTTATTTATGCTATATCCCACCTTTCCCTCTATGATAAAATGGAGCTTATAAGTCACTGTATAAGTCTAGAAATATTAGCCAAATATTTGTCAAAAATCAACCTGAGTTATCTTAACCACAGGTCAATGTAAGACGTCACATACAACTCCTGGAATGATTCCATCAGCACTGCCTCTGAAAAATCCTGCAAATCTCTTTGGAAGACAAGCAGACAAATGTCAGCATGCGGAAAGAATCAAAGACCACCAGCATTGAAGCGATGGTCCTCCGCCATCAACTCCGCTGGACTGGCCATGTTGTCCAGATGCCCGACCACCGTCTCCCAAAGCAGTTGCTCTATTCCAAACTCAAGAATGGAAAACGGGATGTTGGAGGAAAGGAAAAGAGATTTAAAGATGGGCTCAAAGCCAGTCTTAAAAACTCTGGCATAGACACTGAGAACTGGGAAGCCCTAGTCCTTGAGTGCTCCAGTTGGAGGTCAGCTGTAATCAGCAGTGCTGCAGAATTTGAAGAGGCATGAATGGAGAACAAAAGAGAGAAACATGCCAAGAGCCCTATTTTTGATCTGCATGTTCTCCCACAGTGAGGGCACGGTTTCCAGGTGGAAGGTGGTACCGGTTGGAGTTGGCTTGACATGCCTTCAAGCCAACCCCGACCAGTAACACCTTCCACCTGGAAGGGCCTCTGCCAAATCTGAGACAGTTGGAAAGAATGTGGTAAATGTGGTTTAATGATAAGGAAGTTTCTATGCTTTGGATATTTAATCTTACATCTGCCACATACATTCTCATGAGCAGGAAGAAGGAAGTTCTTTCCAGCAGCAGTGAGCCCTTGAAAGAATGTAATGAGAAACTGCAGGCTAAAATATATGAGTGTGCAATTTGGTTCCATAAAGTTATATCAGCACTTTCCAAGAAAAATATGCATGCCTTGAACATTTTTATATGCCGTTGCTGCCATACAAATGTAGGCAGGTAGTTTGTGTTAATTAGGAGGAAAAAAAGGCAATTTAACCTAATCTTCTCCTCTTCAGGCAAGCTGGCAACACAACAAATAGTGATGGAAAATGCTCTACCAAGTGAAAACCACACCAGTAATCTTTGAAACAATATTGTTACAAGTTAAGTACTCCCTGTTGCCTCCAGCAGACAGGGTCTCGTTTCAAGAGGATCCTGCTCAAAGTTTGAATGGAAAACGCCTGAAATGTTGACAGCACGGAACATTAAGCTTTCAAAGCAAAACAAATGAAACCGGACCATGTCATTTTGTAATAAAACGTGAAGTTGTGTAATAGTGCCCTTTTAAGCCACTTGCAAGTTTCAAGATTTCAAATAAAATGCTATTAATGCAGACAGATAAACAGGCTAAGCCGTCATTTGCTTGGGGAGGACACCCTTGTGATTTATCGCAGGCAATGAAAATATAGTAGGCGAGCTGTTCAGAAACTAATGATATGAATACCCAACTAATCCCTTCATAGAGCTGTAAGGGCCTTTTATAATAAATTCTAAAATAAATAAGTAAATCTTAAAACAGTTCCCAGTCACTGGGAAAGAGACTTTAGAAGTTTGATTAAAGTCTTACATGTGACTTTAGCCTAGATAAATGATTTTGGAGAATAGGAAAGTGTCTAGTAATGCCATATTATTATATTTTCAAAAGAAAATGCATATAGAAGTCTATATATATCAGTTGCTTTTGTAAATGTCTATATTGTTATTTTTTTTTGTTCAAGATTGTCTACATGATCTTCAAAAAATCATAGTAACTTCATAGCCATCTCAATCCTGACATACAAAATTGTTAATGTTGCTTGCAATGCAGTTATTTAGGCTCTACTACAGATACCCCATAGTTTTACAGAAAATTCGGATTCTTTGGCATGTGGCTAGCTATTGAGATAGCATCATTTCATTTTGAAGTGTGTGGAGAAATAAATGGTAGCTGGAAGTTGTTGGTAAGATGTCATCATTACCACCAAGAAATGCTAGTTTTACTTTAATTTTAAAAAGTTGCATATGTCTATACATATATGCATATCAATAATGGTATTAGTGCGTCCCCACTTAATAGAATATATATATATATATATATATATATATATATATATTCACTTGCGTTACAGAAAAAAATAAAGTATAGTGATAATAGCCATGTGACCAAAAATAATGCAGAGGACTGAAAATATGCACTGCACTCTAACAATGAGTTAGGTTTGCAAGGAGGAAATATGTGCTCAGTTATGATGCTCTCACCATGATGTGTGTATTAATAGGATCACTGCAGAGTCAATGTAGACTGGGAAAATGTGGTATCAAACAGAATTTTTTTCATCAGTGGAAACATGTTGACAATCCAAGTGAAACCTGCACTGGAGTTGGGAAACAACATTGCATAGCCAAGGTCCAAAGACTGGGAACTTAACTGACATCTCACATATACTTTATGATAAAGTGATTTGAAGGGATGGCCTCCAAAACTAGAACAAGACCCACCCTTCCTTCCTATACAAAGCTAAGAAAATGGAACACACAAAACATCTCAATAGGATTCAAACTGACTTTTTTAATTCACAGGAATACCATTCATGCATCCCTTTCATAAATCCAGGTGTGTGGAAATAGCTCTTAGTTGTTGTCAGCACCTCGGGACAAGAAGAGGATAATGAGGTGGAGTGTTTCCTCACAGCAGCAGAATCTGAGCCTCAGGTAGATGAGAAGCCTGACACTGTAAAGATTGCTACTGCTGAGCAGGACCAGGACCCTCCATGAATGGAAGCACCTGAGCCTCATGTTCTTCAGGAGAAAGAGCAGGAGTTAACTCTCCCCTTCCAGCTTCAGTTAAGGGTTGATGCCATCCAGCTGCATGGGAGGGCAGGTTTATGAAGTAGGAGTCTGGGGTCATGGATCAGAGAACGGGAATAGTTACACAAGTGAAGAGATGTGTGATAATGAGGGTGGTTATTTTGATATGTAGCTATTGGCACTGGTTGTGTGACTATTGTGAAATAGTGACCCCATGCAATAAATCCAAGGAAACCCACTGGGTGATTCACACACATTCACTCATAGAAAACTCCAGACAGTTTCCAGACAGTGTCAAAATGTGTATTTTAAAAGTGGGGCAAAACATCCCGGTATCAAGTCTACACACAAACTTATCAGTCCCAGGAAATGCTCCCCTACCATCCTCACACTTTCCTTTAAAGTGGATTTTTTGTTTTAAAAATCATTTTGAGATGTGCTGGATCGCATATGTGCTCATGGGAAGATCCTAATGTACACACAAGCAGATTTCTTGTTCTCTCTCTTCATCCAATTCTAAATTCAAGCTCTGTTTAATATTATAAATATTAGAAAAAAGGAATGGTTGCAGAGAGGTCTAATGGCTTTCCAACTGTGCTTAGATTGAATCACCTGCGTGTCCGTGGCTCCATTTTTTTACAGTCCGCTCAGCTGTTTTGGGCTTTAAAAAAGTGAATGTGTGTTGGAGCAGTCCACACTGGGGGACTGGAAGTAAGTCACATGTTTCGCATGACTGCAGAGATATATAGCCATGCAAAGGAGCACATTTTTGGGGCGGAATTGGGTTTTAAGTGCAACTTTTAAACAAGTGCTTTTTAGCTGTTAAATGCATTGCCCAACTTATCAGGCAAGGCTTGTTGCAGTGGGGAGCGCCTTCCCGCCCGCCATTCTGGGGCGCAGAAGGCTTCTTTTTCCCAGAAGATCCCTGCGCGGCAGGAAATTTCCCGCCACTTGGCCAGCTGGCCCTGCCCCCATGTACGGGTTGGCCAGGACTGGCTGCTCCTTTCGCCCAGCAGCCCTTATAGGGCTGCCCTGGGCTCCTCGCAGGCACTGTGCCTGCTTTGATTGTCCATCTCACCTGCCCTTTATGCTTGTTGTGTGTTTTATATTGTTGCTTAGGTTCGGTTATTGTTAGCTCATCACAACTTTGGTTGGCGTGTGGCATGGGCCCTGGATATGGTTTTCTCCCCCCCCCCCCCAGTGGAAGGGGCGACATACGTTGGTTCCTAGAGGTAGCCCAGTATTGTGCTGGTGGCACCCTGGCATGTATATCGTATCTGTCAGCAGCGGGTTGACTGATCATGGTCTAGAACCCATGCCTGGCTGCCAACCCCATGTTGGTCATTTGGCCAAGTTGTGGCCATTTTCTTCCCAATTCAGTGTTTGTGTCATCTTTGGGTCTGTCAGCGGGAGGGGTGTCACCCACATGCAACCTGATTTCACCCACACTTTCCCCAAACATCATTTAGCCACCCCCCTTTAATTTCTGTTACTTCCAGGTTTTACTGCATGTGTAGAAGGGCCCCAGTGATAGGGTTGCCATACGTTTGGTAATAACTTGAAAGCATAAAGCAATTCCCTGATGCCATTATAAGGCTGATATGCAACTAACATTGAAAAAATATAGAAACTCTCCATATTTTGGAAAGCTTATTTAAATACATGCAACTGAGTAAACTCTTTGTGCTTGCCCAAACATAGCCTATTACCACCACTGTCCTTATTTCTTCATGGTTTCTTCATATGTACAGATTATCAAAACTAGTTAGAATTAGAAAACCAGCAAACAGAGTGAGAAGTCTGTGGACTAGTCTTTCTGTTTGCTAGTTAATCTTATACAAAAGATATATATCTGTGTATTGATATGTTTTATTTTAGTATTTATATGGGGTTTTGTGTGTGTTGTCATGTGTAGATTTTTAGTACTTATTAGAAAGTAGATTCATATAACTTTATGATGTGTTTGTTCACTTTATTATAGTTGTGTTATAGTTTTTCCTTTCTATAAAGATTCGTAGTAAAAAAGAACTAGCAATTTGACAAGAACAGTTAATGCTGTTTTTATTATAAAATTATGTTTTAATTATTCAGGTGTAAGCAAGCAGACACTATACCTATTAAGTAAAAATAATCTACTTTACTTAGAAAAAATACTATGTAATTGTCTCTTTAAATAAAAACATAGAAAAAATGTTCCACAAAAAATGGTCATATTTGTATAGACTCCAAATCCCCTCTGTTTAAACAGAGTGATTAATATCAGCTCCTGTAGGAAATTAAATTCAGGGAAGAACAGTAATATGCAGATATGCAGATTTCTAGGCGGAATGGCTAGCCCTGGGTAACGGAGTCAGGTTGATTAATCTGCATCCACAGAATACTAAATGAAATGCAAGGCCCTCCTGGGTTAGCGGTAGAAATGAGTTTTCCTCCTTACATGAGAAATAAATGGACAAACACACGTATACACAAATTGCACTGAGGTTTTATATCACATGGCATGTTTACACATGTGATGCCTTACATTTTAAATAGGCTAATGTACCTCCATCTATAGAAAATAATGGATATATGTACATACGCATATGTATTTGTAATATTGGAAGAATACCATTTAGAGATAGGCATCACCACAAAGATGGTCTCATAGTCAAAAGCAAGCAAGATCATATAGCCTAACGTAAGGTTCGGTTTTTTAATATGGTTTATTCCAGCACATTATTTCTATATTCAAAATCATATCAAAACCTCGTCATGAGGAAACAAGGATAGCGGTTGTAATAGGCTAAGTTTGGACAAGCACAAATAGCATTGTGAATAATTACCTTCCACCTTGGCTTTTAAAGCGTTAATCTAGTTACATTATCTGTCCCAGATTAAATGTAAGAATTGTGATCATGCAATAATGCCTTTTTAACAGAAAAAAAATATTTACAGGAAAATTTAAAATGTCATTTTCAAGCTTCCACCCGCCCCCCTCCCCTGTCGTTACTGGAAACCCAAGCCTGTTATTTAAAATCGTTCACGGTCTCTTCAATAATTGTATAGAAGTAGGCATTATACTATATTATTAAAGCTGTAATTTCCTGCTGAATCTGGCTGGATGTTTCTTTTTATCACTTGGCAATTTCTATCTAGTTATGGCATAATTAAGTTTCCTGACCCTTGCTCACTCTCTTAACAGGGCGCTTAGAAATATACTAGAATTGCAGATCTTCAGCCCGATGTCCTCTCTTCCCACATAGTAATGGAATAAAATTATTAATCCAGTAATTGTACAGAACACATTACTTTGCATTGAATGTTCCTATTTTTCATTTTCTGTTAGTGACAATCAGCCAGAGGTACAAATCATTTCTGCAGGGAGCAGAGCCCTTGGAGACTGAAGCGGGGGTGACCGGGGGGGGGGGGCACAGAGAGGGAGGGGGAGAGCCTCTCTCATTCACTTCACAGCAGCTACCTGTACAGTGGCTGTTATTCAGCGTCTAACACAGCACTAGGTTCAAGTGAACAAAACAAAGTTAATAAATGGAATAAGGCACAAGGTATTTCTCAGCTCCAGCAGCTCCCTGCATGTCAAAAATGACACATAGTCTTCCAGTGGTAAGTTCACATCTAGTTCACAAATAAGTCTTAGCAGGGGTTTTTCAATCTACCACCACCACCACCATCATCTTTCATCCATTAGTTTTGTGCAATCATAAAAACAGATGATGTTAATGACCAATGAGGTCAATGGTGTTTTGCATTGGGGAAAAGCGATGGAGATGTAAAGGTTGGAAAACTCAGTGGTAACTCTTAATTACCGTATGTACTAATGTATAAGTCTAGAAATTTTAGTCAAGCAAAAACTGGATCAGCTTATCAATGTAACTACCTTAACTCTTATTAAAAATAATTCCCCTCTTTGAGTAGAGTGGTGAAAGCCTTAAGCACAGGAGTCAAACACAAGGCCTGTGGGTCGAATCTGGCCTGCCATATCATGTTATGTGGCTCTGCATTTGCCCAACTACAACTCCTGTATTCCATATCATCAGACATCATGACTAGAGCTGATGGGAGCTGTGATACAGTAACATCTGGAAAGCTGCAGTTTGTTCTGTATAGTTAGGCAAGTGGGGTTCAAATTTAGATACAAACCCCAATATGGATATGATGTCTGACTAAAATGTCCTTTAACCTTCCCCCAACCTCAGATTCCCACCATCCTCAGTTCATATGGTGAATAATCAAAAGTGAAGGGAGTTGTCATTCAATAACATCTTGGGACCCAAACTGGGTAAAAATGAAAGACCACCAAACACTGTGTAAAAAATTATAGTTGTCCCTTTGTACTCTATCCATGGATTCAACAGCCCTTTTAAGACAACCATAAGGCTGGAGTGGCCCTCAATGAATATGAGGGCCCTCACCTAGAGCTTAGTCCATCCAAAGGGTACCTAAAAGAAGAACCAACCCCTTGTCCTCTCTCTGCCATGATGTTGCTTCTGGGTTTTTTAATGCCTGGGCAGGGATATGACAGTGGTGGCCAGGAGAAACTGGTCCACTGTGGTAGCATTTGTGTTTCCCGCCACTGCAGGATGCGTCTTTGATTTATCCACAGGTTATCTCAAAATCCATAATTATGCCCCAAACCTAACATCAACTTATACATGTGGTCAACATATACATGAGTGTGTGTATGTGTATGCATATATAGATACGCTGATAACTTATGCAATAAACAAGTCTCAGTAAAATTGTTTAGGGAAGCATTATTTCCCACATTAGAATATTTTTGGTAACATTGAATATTTAATAATAAATAATAAACTTTATTTTTAGATTGGCCTATCTCCCCAGAAGACTCAGAGGTAAATAGTCAATGCCCATATACCAAAACATTACAGCACAGAATACTAAATGAAATAATAACAGCATGGTACTAATCAAATGAAATTAAATATCAAAATAGAAGCATAGAACAACTAATCACTAAACAAATGCATTAAAAAGGATAGTCAACAATAAAACATCTAACATAGTCAGCACAATCAAAATTGGGTAAGCATTTGGCTGTCAGCTATTCTTAACTGTACCATAATGGCCTCGAACTACAGATAGGAGAACCTTATTTTCAATGGCATTACTAAAGTGCCCTAGACCTCCTCCTCCCCATAAGCCAAAGTGCAAAGGTGCATTTTTAGTAGCTTTTTGAAAGAGGGGAGAGTGGAGGTCATTTTTATTTCTTTCAGAAGAGCATTCCAGAGGTGGGAAGTGATCACAGAGAAGAACCCCCTCTCTTGACCCCACCAGCCACACTTGTGATGGGGGTGGGATCAAGAAGAGCGCTTCCGTGCAAACTGCAGTGCCCGGGATGGTTTGTATAGGGAGATGCGATTACACAAATAGCCTGGACCTGAACTGTTTAGGGCTTTATGGGTAACAACCAGCACTTTGTATTTAGCTTGGAAGGAGACTGGCAGCCAGTGAAGCTGTTGTAACATGGGAGTTCTTCTTTTACGATAAAAGGTCAAATACAGAATGTTACCAAGAATATAGGAATGTGGACACTCTTGGTAACACTGAATCCTGATTACAGGTGACAGAGTTTAGATAAAGTTATTTTTGGGACTATAACTTCCCAAAGCTGTAGTCCCAAAAATGGGGAAAACAGACTCTATTGCATTCAGGAATCAAAAGTATCAGTGCATGGTGACAGGTGTCCATTTGTGGTGCAGCTGCTTTGGGAATTTGAGGAGACTAACCCTGTTCAGATTGCATTCTCCCTGTCAGCCACTTATCTATGTTACTGTACCTGGAGGTATTTATTTATTTATTTACTGTCTTTTTACTCTGCTCCATCTCAATCCCAAAGAGGACTCAGAGCGGCTTCCAATCTGGCAATAATTCAGTCCAGCATTACAACATTAGGCATATAAAATAAATATATATTATGCATTATAATCATAAAACAATAACATATAATCCATTTAAATAAACTGTTAAAACATAGCACACAATCCCGAAATCATAGTCCAAGAGCCATTCCAATCACCTTGACTTTTTAGCTGCACATTGCACTGTAACTACTCTCCAAATGCTTGGTTCCAAAGCCAAGTTTTAACTTTCTTTTTAAAGGTCAGAAGAGAGGAAGCATGTCTAATGTCACTGGAAAGTGAGTTCCACAGCTGAGGGACCACCACTGAGAAAACCCTATCCCTCATCCCCTCCAGCTGCTCCTGCGAAGGGGGTGGGACCGAGAGCAGGGCATCCCCAGAAGCTCTTAACATCTGGGCTGCTTCATAGGGGGAGATATATTTGGACAGGTAAGCTGGGCAAAACCATTTAGAGTTTTATAGCCATCTTGTCTTCCTCATCCAAAAAATCCAAATAAACATCAATGAACTGAAGCCATCATTGCATTGAGGTAGGTATTGGAATAATTAATAATGCTTGTATTTCCTAATCAAATGCTAAAACACTGACCTCTGTGACATCTAATTTGGCTTTGGTTGATGTAACTACCATGTAGTCCTATCTTTGGCAACTGAAATGAAAGCTGTTCTTTTTAAACAAATCTTATCAAGAAAAACCTGCAATAGGTTCATTTTAGGATTGCCATAAGTTGGATATGACTTGAAGACACACACCTTTCATTTCCAACATTCCAGTCTCTGAACATAAGGACTCCCTGTATGCATCCACGATCAAAGAAAGGTTTTTAGGATAAAATATTTGAAAAATGTCCCTTGTTGTTCTAAGTCCTTGTCACAGTCTTTGTCTAAGTTGCTATATATCTTTCATGTATTTTTGTTTGTTTAATGCTAATTAAGGCTCATTTATATATAATTATCACAGCTCCTCTTTGAGATAGTATTATTATCCTTGTTTTACATGAAGACTGAGGCTCCACAGCCACTAAGGACCTTATCAGAAAGGCCAAGCGAAGTGTCCTGCTTTGCCTGGCGTTGTGGCGAAAGGAGTGGGGCAGTGGGGCAAATCTGTCACCTCGCATGCAGCTCCCTCTTGGTAACACTTTCCTCATCAGACATGGGAAACATCGCCATTCTGTAGAGGACCCATACTAGCTCCACTGTAGTCAGTACTACATGGGGTACAGACTCCATTTTGTGGGGAAAGCCTTCAACAATGTTTCCACTCCAGTTGGGGACGGGGCCTCCACTAGAAGTCTCACAATGTTGTGTGACATCCGGCGCAAGGCTCTGTCCCCAAGCCAGGGTGAAAGTGTTCTAGGACACTACATTTATCCCATCTGATGAGGCCCTAAACAGTGATTTTGAATCCACATCTACCCCCCACCCCTGGCCTCAAATATTACAGGCCAACAAAAACATGGTGACTGCACACCCAAAAGAGCCTAGGAGATCATTCAAAAACTTTTTAAATTTTCAAAATATGTGTGTTTGGGTCGGTGGGTGCTAGGTCTCTGGGGACACAAAAAATTGCCTTGAAAGATACATGTGGCCTGTGGACCAAATTTTATCCACTCTGATAATGCAGAGTACATTTCAAACACAGGCAATTCACACTTTCAGCTGAAATCCAATTTCTGTTCCCAACTAGAGCAGAACTATTGAATCAGTGGTCGAATGGCAAGTCAACACTTATGGAAGTCCCATTGATTAAATCAATCCTTTCTAGCTGAGACTAGCAATTGGAGTCTGGCCTTCTTTAACAGGCCATTAAATAATGTACCTCCTTGTGTGAACCAGACAAGTATTCTAGTCAATGAATTACACAATTCAAACTTTTAGTTATTCTTCCTCACTGAAGGAAAAAAGGAAGGAAGGAAGGAAGGAAGGAAGGAAGGAAGGAAGGAAGGAAGGAAGGAAGGAAGGAAGGAGGGAAGGACAGAAACAGTCAATTGTGTTACCAACTGACTTAACATACACCTCAGCACTAACATTGGGATTATTAATAGTAATACCATTACATGAATTGGGGAAAAACAGAAAGGAATCAGCATGTACATGGAATCATTTTTTGCTTCAATTTCATGGAGTAGTGCGAACCTGATGTTGTTTACATATCATTTCCAAAAGGAGCAAATAAGTTGAGTATCAGTGTGCTGGGTGCTACATTAATGCGCTAGATCCCCATTGCTTTCAAATGCTTTGATATATTTTCCACTTTCCTGCTTTGTCCTATAATAGTGCCTTTTGGTCTTGCTGAAGAACAAATGGCAGAGGCAAAATGTGGTGTCTGCACAGCATTTCTAGGCTGACAGGTTTATAAGCTAATCTATATACTTCCTTTTCTGCATCTGTATGAGAGGGACATGTGTAATTTTCACTTCTCTGGTAAATGGAACTGTTCAAATAATAAAAATAACCATTTTAAAGTGCATCAGACAATAAGCCTTTTCCCTCCATCAAAAACAATGCTACAGCAGTAATCTGGACTGTGTTTTTCCCCTTTCTCTTCATACGCTACAAAATAGCTTTGATTTTATTTCCATTGAATCAGTCGCTGTGGAAAAGGTAATCGTTGTAATCACAGCAAAGATTTCGCTCTATTTGTCAAGGTGCTTAGGCAGGTTCCATCACCTAAGTCTCTGAGCAACTAGAGAAAGATAGTTTATGGGTAGGTTTTACAGATGCACACAAACCTGATTCTTTAATTCGTTTTACTTCAGATCAGTTGACACTATTGAGAAATTCTCATTTACCGAAGTCTCACTTACCAGAGTCAACAATTTTAAATGATACAGTGTCTTATTGTCCGGATTATAGAAGACAACTGTCAAAAGAGCAAGTTCAGTATTTCCAATACTAATCAACAATAGATGTCAGTACGTGAGACTAAATACCCTAAAACAGTGGTTCTCAACCTGTGAGCCACGGCCCAACAGTGGGCTGTGAGAACGAAAATCCGGTCTGCGAACCTCCTTCCTCTTTATTTATTGATTTTATTTATATTATTTTATTTCTTCTCCTTTCCTCAGAGCTGACCATCCCTGCCTCTTTTGGTACTAATGTTGGAGAGTGGTCCCTAGTCAAAGTTGTTTCTGGCAAAAAAAAAAAAAAAAAAGGTTGGGAACCACTGCCCTAAAAGGACCAGATCTGGACTGATCTTGGAAGCAAAGCAGACTTGGTTAATACTTGCCTGGGAGACAGCCAATTAATACCAGCTGCTGTAGGCTGTATTTCCAAGGAAGAAATTGGCAAAAACATCTTTGATTATTTCTTGTCTAAGAAAAACCTATAAAATCCATGGGGACACCATAAGTCAACAGTCAAAAACATATAAACACCCCAACAAATGTCTATCTGTCAAGAGGAAGCACTTGTATTTCTTCTGTGTAAAACACACTTTGAGGTCCCATGTCATTGTACTAATTTATCTGCATTCAAAGTTAGGCCAACAAAATACTGGCCTAAGTATTTACAATGACAAATTTCTATGCAATCCAATGCAAATATAGTCAGACAGAAGCCATAACAAGTTCATGGGTCTTGCTCCAAATCAGAATTGCATCATAAATGTATCTTTGAAAAAGGACCTAATAGCCAATGGCAAATATATGCCCATATAGTCAGCCTGAGTGTTTGGTGGGTTTTTTTAATGTGGAGAGATTTGAAAAGAGGGGGAAGAAGTGAGTTTAGAAAAGTAACTAGTCATCCTAGCTGGTGGATTCTCGGAACTGTAATGCAGAAAACAAACCTTCCAAGTCCTGGGTCAAGGTACTGATGTCGAGCATAGACACCCCCACCCCCCTCCCCCCAAAGAAAACCCAGGTCCAAATATTAAATTGCTAAACTTGTTACCGTGGCAGAAAGTTCTGTGGATAGTGGGGGCCTGGAGTTTTATGAATTGACCTCTCAGACACCCTGCAGTTTGGAGAAACCATGAAACTAATTTTTAGGGATTTTTGGTGGCCAAAGGTACGAAGAGAGGTGGAGAAGTACATGGCAACCTGCCCCGTATGTCAACGGGCTAAGTGACAAGTGGGAATGCCGATGGGACTGTTACAACCGTTACCTACTCCTACTTGGCCGTAGCTGATAATTTCAGCTTACTTTATCACTGATTTACCTTGTTCCAGTGGATTTACAACTGTGTTAGTTGTGATGGATTTATTCACCAAGATGGCCCATTTCATTCCTTGCTCTGGACTGCCTATTGGTAAAAAACCTGCAGATTTGTTTTTGCAACATGTATTTCGGCTGCATGGACTACCAAAGAGCCTTGTCACAGACAGAGGGGCACAGTTTACCTCTTATTTCTGGAAGGCAGTCCAACATTGTTGGGAATCGAAGCCCGGGCATCTACAACACATCATCCACAGATGGATGGGCAAACCATAAAGACAAATGCTACTTTAGAACAATATCTACAATGCTTGCAATATTTAGTGGACTGGCTGGCTATGGGCCAGAAGAGTGCTCTTGGTTGGATACTCGAGATCTTCATGTTTCTGATTTAGTAACTCAGTTTCATCGTGCCCATCTTCCAAAACTAGGCCGGGGGGGGGGGGGGGGGCTTGGGGGGATAGTGTTGTGGTTCAGCCCTTGATTGTGCCAGCACCTGAGGTCTCAGAGGAGCCTGTGCCAGCACCTGAGGCCCTACCTCACTTTCTAGCCCAGATTTTACTGGTGCTTACTGCTGTGGTTCAGCCTTTAATTGTCCCAGCACCTGAGGTCTCACAGGAGTCTGAATCTATACCTCATGTGGCTGGGAATTCTGGGAATTATAGGTCAGTAATGGTTTTGCAGTTGGAGCCAGAGTTAGAGGCTTCTAGGCCTGAGTCAGACTTCCCAAGGGAGCCCAGGTCATTCTTTGATTGGAATGTGGTAATTGCAGATGTGTCTCCTCTTGGTTCTTCCCCTGGTTCTCCTGAGATAGATAAAAGGAGAGCAATTTGTCAACAAAGACAAGAAAGCAAAGGGAGGTACCGTTCCCAGCATCTGGTAATGAGAAGAGGCCCTGCAGAAAGTTCTCAGGGAAAACGCCATAGTTTCTTAGGCATAAAGGAGGTCTGGTATCTCAGAGGAGGCAATGTTTGGATTTCATGTTTCATGCTTCAAGTTCCCTCTCTCAAGTTTTCTCATGTGTCTGGCATTCATGGACTTAAGTCTCCAGTTTTCCTATGTGTTTTATATTCATGGACTCATGCTTCAAGTTATCAAGATTGTTCCCTGGTCTCCTGTATTTATAGAATTATGTTTTAGTTGCTGAATTCTTTTGATTTCCTTGTTTACTGTGCTTTGATAAAGAAACCAGTTTCAAGATTTTGCATGTACCTTAGGCTTATAGACCCTTGCTTTCAAGTTTCTTCAAGAGCTTTGTTTTAAAAGGACTAAACTTTTATTGAATCTTTGATCTTTTACTATTTTTGCTGAAGCTTTGTATTTATCCTTCAAGAAACTGCTTTGCTTATAAACTGAGTTCTGGAGTGGTGAGATTGGTTTAAAGGTGCCTTCCAGCCCTGGTGTGTGACTGGGGATGAAGATTGCAATTACTTTAACAATAAAAGACTCATGGGACCTCATGGCCCCTTTGTTTGTCCCTGGGTGGAGCCTGTTAATCCATTCAGAACTCATTTCAGCACCTTTGTCTTCTGGACCTGCCAGCCCCTCACAAGCTATTGAAGAGCAGAAATCTGCGTCTATAACAGGGAATGCTCTCCCATTGGCAGGGATTCGCAAGGGATCGTGATGTCAACTAGGCTCAGCCAATCATGGTGGAGCTGGCTACACTGGGTCATAAACAGAAATTTCAAAAGGTAGCATTGTATAAAAATGGCTGTTTTGCAAATGCATGGTATCTCAGCTTACTTTGGCAGATTACCGCAAGCTGGCATCACTTCAGCTAATTGAATAAAACACCTCAGTGGAATCTTCTCCAACTTGG